>NC_073380.1:98116753-98443420 GCF_028641065.1 Leucoraja erinaceus | reverse complement strand
AGGTGGGACCAGTACAAACAGGACGGTCTGCACCTGGGCTGGAATGGAACCAATGTCCTTGGGGGAGTGTTTGCTAGTGCTGTTGGGGAGGATTTAAACTAATGTGGCAGGGGGATGGGTGCAAGAGCAGAGAGGCAGGGTGGTGTAAAATGAGGGTAGAAGCAATAGGTAGCAAGGTGAAAAGTAAAAAGTGGCAGGCAGACAAAACCAGGGCAAAAATCAAAAAGGGCCACTTCTCAACATAATTGTATAAGGGGTAAGAGTGTTGTAAAAACAAGCCTGAAGACTTTGTGTCTCAATGCAAGGAGCATTCGTAATAAGGTGGATGAGTTGAACGTGCAGATAGCCATTAATGACTATGATATAGTTGGGATCACGGAGACATGGCTCCAGGGTGACCAAGGCTGGGAGCTGAACATCCAGGGATATTCAATATTCAGGAGGGGTAGAGAGAAAGGAAAAGGAGGTGGGGTAGTGTTGCTGGTTAGAGAGGAGATTAATGCAATGGAAAGGAAGGACATTAGTTTGGAGGATGTGGAATCGGTATGGGTAGAGCTGCGAAACACTAAGGGGCAGAAAAAACGCTGGTGGGTGTTGTGTACAGGCCACCTAACAGTAGTAGTGAAGTTGGGGATGTCATCAAACAGGAAATTAGAAATGCGTGCGACAAAGGCAAAGCAGTTATAATGGGTGACTTCAATCTACATATAGATTGGGTGAATCAAATTGGCAGGGGTGCTGAGGAAGAGGATTTCTTGGAATGTATGTGGGATAGTTATCTAAATCAACATGTAGAGGAACCAACGAGAGAGCATGCTATTCTAGACTGGGTATTGAGTAATGAGGAAAGGTTAGTTAGCAGTCTTGTTGTGCGTGCCCCCTTGGGCAAGAGTGACCATAATATGGTTGAGTTCTTCATTAGGATGGAGTGTGACATTGTTAATTCAGAAACAATGGTTCTGAACTTAAAGAAAGGTAACTTTGAGGGTATGAGACGTGAATTGGCCAAGATTGACTGGCAATTAATTCTAAAAGGGATGACGGTGGATATGCAATGGAACTCATTTAAAGACTGCATGGATGAACTACAAAAATTGTTCATCCCAGTTTGGCAAAAGAATAAATCAGGGAAGGTAGTGCATCCGTGGATAACAAGGGAAATCAGGGATAGTCTCAAAGCGAAGGATGATGCGTACAAATTAGCCAGAAAAAGCAGCATACAGGAGGACTGGGAGAAATTCAGAGACCAGCAGAGGAGGACAAAGGGCTTAATTAGGAAAGGAAAAATGGATTATGAAAGAAAACTGGCAGGGAACATAAAAACTGACTGCAAAAGTTTTTATAGATATGTGAAAAGAAAGAGATTAGTTAAAACAAAAGTAGATCCCTTGCAGTCAGAAACAGGTGAGTTGATCATGGGGAACAAGGATATGGCGGACCAACTGAATAACTACTTTGGTTCCATCTTCACAAAGGAAGACATAAATAATCTGCCGGAAATAGCAGGGGACCGGGGGTCAAAGGAGTTGGAGGAATTGAGTGAAATCCAGGTTAGTCGGGAAGTGGTGTTGGATAAATTGAATGGATTAAAGGCCGATAAATCCCCAGGGCCAGATAGTACTTAAGGAAGTAGCTCCAGAAATAGTGGATGCATTAGTAATAATCTTTCAAAACTCTTTAGATTCTGGAGTAGTTCCAGAGGATTGGTGGGTAGCAAACGTAACCCCACTTTTTAAGAAGGGAGGGAGAGAGAAAACGGGGAATTACAGACCAGTTAGTCTAACATCGGTAGTGGGGAAACTGCTAGAGTCAGTTATTAAAGATGGGATAGCAGCACATTTGGAAAGTGGTGAAATCATTGGACAAAGTCAGCATGGCTTTACGAAAGGTAAATCATGTCTGACGAATCTTATAGAATTTTCCGAGGATGTAACTAGTAGCGTGGATAGGGGAGAACCAGTGGATGTGGTGTATCTGGACTTCCAGAAGGCTTTCGACAAGGTCCCACATAAGAGATTAGTATACAAACTTAAAGCACACGGCATTGGGGGTTCAGTATTGATGTGGATAGAGAACTGGCTGGCAAACAGGAAGAAAAGAGTAGGAGTAAACGGGTCCTTTTCACAATGGCAGGCAGTGACTAGTGGGGTACCGCAAGGCTCAGTGCTGGGACCACAGCTATTTACAATATATATTAATGATCTGGATGAGGGAATTGAAGGCAATATCTCCAAGTTTGCGGATGACACTAAGCTGCGGGGCAGTGTTAGCTGTGAGGAGGATGCTAGGAGACTGCAAGGTGACTTGGATAGGCTGGGTGAGTGGGCAAATGTTTGGCAGATGCAGTATAATGTGGATAAATGTGAGGTTATCCATTTTGGTGGCAAAAACGGGAAAGCAGACTATTATCTAAATGGTGGCCGATTGGGAAAGGGGGAGATGCAGCGAGACCTGGGTGTCAGGGTACACCAGTCATTGAAGGTAGGCATGCAGGTGCAGCAGGCAGTAAAGAAAGCGAATGGTATGTTGGCTTTCATAGCAAAAGGATTTGAGTATAGGAGCAGGGAGGTTCTACTGCAGTTGTACAGGGTCTTGGTGAGACCACACCTGGAGTATTGCGTACAGTTTGGTCTCCAAATCTGAGGAAGGACATTATTGCCATAGAGGGAGTGCAGAGAAGGTTCACCAGACTGATTCCTGGGATGTCAGGACTGTCTTATGAAGAAAGACTGGATAGACTTGGTTTATACTCTCTAGAATTTAGGAGATTGAGAGGGGATCTTATAGAAACTTACAAAATTCTTAAGGGGTTGGACAGGCTAGATGCAGGAAGATTGTTCCCGATGTTGGGGAAGTCCAGGACAAGGGGTCACAGCTTAAGGATAAAGGGGAAATCGTTTAAAACCGAGATGAGAAGAACTTTTTTCACACAGAGAGTGGTGAATCTCTGGAACTCTCTGCCACAGAGGGTAGTTGAGGCCAGTTCATTGGCTATATTCAAGAGGGAGTTAGATGTGGGCCTTGTGGCTAAGGGGATCAGAGGGTATGGAGAGAAGGCAGGTACGGGATACTGAGTTAGATGATCAGCCATGATCATATTGAATGGCGGTGCAGGCTCGAAGGGCCGAATGGCCTACTCCTGCACCTAATTTCTATGTTTCTATGTTTCTATGTATCTCCCGTCTCCGTCTCCACCTGCGCCGAGGCCTAATAGCGGAGCTGGCGGCCTCAGAGCTGGGGCAGCATTCGAGCGGCAGCGGTCCGAATCCGGAGCTGTATTGTTCCGGTGGCAGCGGCGACCCGACCTCGGAGGATCGGCCGCGGGCCCGGTGGACGACATCGTCGGGAACTCGCAGGTCACAGGTTGGTGACCTGTTCTCCGGGGCTCCCGCAACAACAGCTGCGTAAGCTGGACTGGAGGGCGGCAGCTTCGGCAGCTTCGACCAACCCGGGCCGCGGAGTTGAACCGGCCCGTTCGCGGAGCTCGGATTCAGCCGCGGGACTGACATTACGTACCATCACCCGGCGGGGTCACAACATCTGAATCCTGGATCACCTCAACGCAGAGGGAGAATAAGGAGGGAAGGGACAAGACTTAAGACTTTTGCCTCCATCACAGTGAGGAGGTGCCTGGTGAACTCACTGTGGTGGATGTTAATTTGTGTTTGTTGTGTATTTTTGTCATTTTTACAATATGTACGACTGCAGGGCAACGAAATTTTGTTCAGGCCACAAGGTCTGAATGACAATAAAGGCTACTTTGACTTTGGTCAAAAAGTATTTTGGCACTTTGGCCTTCATCAGTCAAAGTATTGAGTATAGAAGCTGGGAGGTCATGTTGCAGTGTATAAGACGTTGGTGAGACCACATTTAGAATATTGTGTTCAGTTCTGGGCACCATGTTAAAGGAAAGATGTCAAACTGAAAAGAGTACAGAGATCCCCATCCTGGATCAGTCCAATCAGGGTTTTGTCATCCGCAAACTTGAGAAGCTTGACAGAGGTGTCTGTGGAGGTGCAGTCATTGGTGTGGCGAGAGTAGAGGGGAGGGGAGAGTACGCATCTTGCGGTGCTCCTATACTGAGCGTTTGCGGGTCAGAGATATGCTTTCCCGCCTCACATGCTGCTTCCTGTCTGTCAGAAAGCTGGTGATCCACCGACAGAGGGGTCCAGGCACAGTCAACTCAGAAAGTTTGGAGCATAGTAGCTCTGACACAATGGTGTTGAATGCAGAGCTAAAATCAACAAACAAAATCCTTGCATAGGTCCCCTGGCGGTTAGGTGCTGGAGGATGAAGTGCAGGCCCAGATTGACTGCGTCATCCACAGATCTATTGGCCCAATATGCAAAATGCAGATGGTGATATTTTTCAGCTTGGCCAGCACAAGTCTTTCAACGGTCTTCATGACTACAGAGGTCAGTGCGACAAGCCTGTAGTCATTAAGACCAGTAGTCCTTACCTTTTTGGGTACAGGGACAATAGTGGAGACTTTGAAGCAAAGATCCTAAAGCGGAGCAAGATAGCTTAATCCTGCGAAATGCAATGGGCTGACGTGTAGTACGCTACGGATTGGATCCTGGGCATTTTTCCCTGCCCATTTTAGTAACCGGAGCCGACCTGACCCGACCTAACTCGCAGTGTAATCAATGTTGCGGGGCAACAATTTGTGTGTGTAATATAATAATAATAATAATACATTTTATTTATGGGCGCCTTTCAAGAGTCTCAAGGACACCTTACAAAAATTTAGCAGGTAGAGGAAAAACATGTAAGGGGAATGAAATAAATAGTAGAGACATGACTAGTACACAAAGTAAAGACAGAATTCAATACAAAACACAATATGAGGCAATTAATGCACAGATGAAAAGGGAGGGGGATGTGGGGGATATAGGGTTAGATTCATAATTCTGTCAGTTCATAACTGTTAATTCTTGTCAAGCATAAAATTTGACTCTGGTAATTGTCTTTTTTAATGTTTTTTATATCATTTCTTTTTAAATGGCTCCCAAGCAGTGTTTGAGTTGATTTTGTATTAACCGGAACCTACCCGACCCGACCCGACCCGACTCGCAGGGTAATTGACATTGCGGGGGGAGTTTTTGTGTGTGATATAGGGTTAGATTCATAATTCTATTAGTTCATAATTCTGTTAATTCTTGTTAAAGAATAAAATGTTTATAAACACACATACATGAATGTGATATAAATGTATATAATCATATAACACACACAATTATATTTCTTATGATCCAATGGTGAACTTTATTTCAGACTAGACAAGGGACATTAAATAAGAAACATTGTAAACCTCCCCGCAACTTCACACACACTAGGCCCTATCCCACCCCTCAACTCTCACCCCCCCCCCCCCCCCCCCCCCCCCCCCCCGGCACTCCCTCGCCTCCCCCCACACTACAATGTCTCCCTCCCCCTATGCCCCTCACCCCTTCTCCCCGGGCCGCGCACCCCACTCATCCCGCTGCCCCGGGCAACACACCCCCTCACCCCGGGCCGCGCACCCCTTCTCCCCACTGCCCCGGGCCACACACCCCCTCACAAGGCGGCCTCCCCGCTACCCTGGGCCACGCACACCCTCTCCCCGCCCAAGTCAAAGACCAAAGCGATGATACGAGAGCGGAGGCGGAAGCAAAGATCCGATCTTTGGCCGGAAGCAAGATGGCGGAACAAAGGTGGAACAAGATGGCGGAGGCTGGTTGCTAAAATGGGTCCTATAATCACCCATGAATCTGCCCATTATCGTACTACACGTTTGTGTGAGAGTAAGCCATCTTGCTCTGCTATAGGATCTTTGCTTTGAAGCAGGCAGGGACAGGACATCTTTTCAGGGACTGGTTAAAAATGAGTAATTGGGTGTGAAGTGGTGATTGGAGTGGGATGGGTGTAGAAGGGCCCAGTCTTTGCAGACTGAGGTCAGGCTGTGAGTGGGTGCGAAGTGTTGGTTGGGGTGGGAAAGGGTCCACTCTTTTCATACTGCAGTCTTGCCTTAAGTAGGTGTGAGGTGGTGAATGGGAAGGAGAGGGTGCGGGGTCCATTCTTTGCAGACTGGGGTCTGGCTGTGTTTGTTGGAGAGGGGGTTACGTTTCTGCTTTTCAAACCTACATTAAAATCATTCAGGTCTTTCCTTGGCAGCTCTGATTCCTCTTCTCAGCTCTTTAACGATTAGGCTATCGGCTTGACGCATATTTGCCCCCAACCCCCCCCCGATCTCAAAATGGAAATGTTACATATGAATATAATGATCCCATTAAAATGTGTATTTATGTCACAAACTATGGAATTCATATTTTTCAGTATTGTTATCAAGGAAAAGAAAGCAGTTCCAATTGTTTGATATTATTTGATATTGTTTAATATTATTCATATGGAGGAGAAAATATAATAGCTCTAAAACCTACCTTAATTTTGCAATCTCACTAATGATAATCCCCCTTTCCCTCTTCCCTCCCCATCTCTCTCTCTCTCCCCTCCCTTCCCCTCTCTCTCTCACCCTCCCACATCCACCCCCCCTCTTTTTGGGGGGGGGGCGAAGATGAAGGTGGCGCGGGCCCAGCGGGGGGTGGCGTGGGCCCAGCGGGGGTGGCGTGGGCCCAGCGGGGGTCAGCGGGGATGGCGTAGTCCCAACGGGGGTGGCATGAGATGGCTTGGGGGTGGTGTGGGACCAGCGGGGGGAGGTGGAGGGAAGATGGCTTGGGCCCCGTCAGCGGGGGGAGGCGAGGGGAGCGGGCGGCGTCTGGTGTTGGGGTTACAGCCGTTGGGTTCAGATTCAGCCACTCCCGCCCGGCGACGGGAGAACAGGGAACTGGCCGTTTCCAAAGCGGAAACGTTGATTCTCTTTTTTGTGATTTTTTGTGTTTTCTAATTTTTTTTTCTTAGGGGGGAAAAAGGGGGGTACGGTCGCACCCAATGCACCCCCCCTTCGGACGGCCATGTGTGTGTGTGTGTGTGTGTGTGTGTGTGTGTGTGTGGGCCAGCCCGGCCCGGCCCTCCCTGTATTGTTCACTGCGTCTCCTCGGGGAGAGAGAGGGGTGGAGCCACTTGTGCGTGAAGCACGGCGGCTGGAGGGGCGGGAGCGCTGCCCCGGGACTGTGAGGGAACGATCCACCTCCCCCTCTCCCCCTTCTCCATTCCCCCTCACACCTCCCTCCCCGTCTACCCTTTTCTTCCCTCCACCCGTCTACTTTCTCTCCACCCCTCTCTCCCCCCTCCACCCAGGGTAGATCTACCCGAGCCGAGAGTAGATTACCGGCGCGGGGATCCCAAAGGCGTGGGGGCCCAATTGGGAGCAATTGGTCCAATTTGGCTTAAGGCTGGCCCTGTCGCCAGGGGTCGCCTGTATGTATCGTGAGAGGTCTCCTATGGTTGTGAGAGGTCTCCTATGGTTGTGAGAGGTCTCCAAAGAGTTGTAGCATCTTTCTGGTCGCCGCTGAATTTTCAACATGTTGAAAATGTCATCGACCTATGACGGGTGCCGGCAGTCGCCTGTAAAGGTCGCGTAAGTGGGACAGGCCCTTAAGACTGAATGAAGAGGTAACCGGTTTGGGGCAGCAAAGCGACACACTGTATGTTGCTGCCTTACAGTGCCACAGACCCAGGTTCAATCCTGAGGACGGGTGCTGTCTGTACGGAGTTTGTACATTCTCCCTGTGACTGCGTGGGTTTTCTCCGGTTGCTCCGGTTTCCTCCCACAGTCTAGACGTATGGGTTTGTAAGTTGATTGGCTTCTGTAAATTGGCTTCGGTGGGGACTCAGTGGGCGGAGGGGCCTGTTTCCACGCTGTATTTCTCTAACAAAAAAAAATGCAAAGATTTAAACATTCAGTAGCTTCACAACTTACATTTCACAAACTACTTTAACTGAATCCACATCTAGATTATTGACACCAGACTCATTTGATTGCAGAGAATGCTCAAGGTTAAACCCATGAATCAAGATAAAATGTTATTGCATTATCTGATTTTCAAGAATATTTTTTTACTTTGCTTTGTCTGTATTTGAGATCATTCTAAATATAGCTCGTTGCCCAGATAAAGAAACTCCATCTGTGTGCTATTAAATCTGTTTGAGGAACTCTGAACTGCTCATTCACAGGACACCTGGGGACATTCAGATTGTTGAGAACCATGGAAAGGAAGGATGGCTCCAGCAATTTCTTCCTTCACCAAGAAATTATAACACTTGGCTTCTTCCGTTAAGCGTTTGTCGTTATTTGGGAGTGGATCATTTTCAGATTTGTACAATAATTCATATATGTTAAAAAAAAAAAAATCCCTCATCTGCGGAATGAAAAAAACAGTTGGGAATAAAACGGCTTTCCCTGATATCAAACTAAAAACAAAGGAACGCTGCGGATCAGGCAGTATCTGTGGAGGGAATGGACAGACGAGACCCTTCTTCAGACGGAATGCATGCATTATTTAAGCTGGTTCACCGTCTACTTGCTATTGCCCATATGCACTAAATTGGCTGGATAAAACTTAACACAAAGTGTTAACACCATGGGTGGCACGGTGGCATGGCAATAGACATACTGCCATACAGCGGCAGAGACCAGGGTTCAATCCTGACTACAGGTCTGTACGGAGTTTGCACGTTCTCTTCGTGAAGTGCGTGGGTTTTCTCCGAGATCTTTTGTTTCCTCCCCACACGCAAAGATGTACAGGTTTGTTGGTTAATTGGCTCGGTCTAAATGTAAAATTGTCCCTAGTGTGCGTAGGGCAGTGTTAATGTGCGGGGATCGCTGGTTGGCATGGACTCGGTGGGCCGAAGGGCCTGTTTCCGCACTGTATCTCTAAACTAAACTAAGACTAATAACCTTATAAGCAGTGATGGAAATGGGTTTCAGGAACTAGGGGTACTCTAAGGTCCGTGAGGCTGAGGTTGGGAAAGGGGGGGGGGGTTAATGTGTGGCCATACCCATGTAAGAGTACAAGAATGCATCACTTGTTTATTGTGTATTTATAATGTAGTTTATTATGTATTATATGTCATAGCTGCTTTCTTGCATCTCTCTCTCTCTCTCTCTCTCTCTCTCTCTCTCTCTCTCTCTCTCTCTCTCTCTCGCTCTCTCTCTCCCTCTCTCTCTCTGTTTACATTACTAAATGTTCCATAATGGGATATAATCTCCATTTTTCCTGTCACCTCTTTCTTTCTGCATGCCGTTTCTTCAGCACGCCTTCTGCCACTAAGAAGCCATGTCCTCACATATTCTTCGGGGTTGAATTTTGACAGAGGAGGTCCCACCAACTTAATAAATAGGAGAGTTGAGAGACGATCAGTTTGAAGTCTTGCACGTTGTGGTAACATGCAGACATTCATGCCACTGAAGCTTCTTTCACATTCTGCTGTTGATACCAGAATTGTATTTACAACCGTTAGCTGCTGCTGAAAATCTGCAGAAACTACCTTCCCTTTAGATTCCTTGAATTCTCTGAAGGCTCTGATACAAAGCTGACCAAAGCCAAATTGTTCTGCCATTTCTTCTACATTAATATCCCCAAAGGTAAAAAGTGAATCTTCTGGAATATTGTTAATATCTAAGTATTTTGACGCTAATTAACTTTTCACATTTATCATTGGAAGCTGTTGTAGATTCAAGCAGCCTGGATTTCATATCATTGACCATTGTTTCTAAAAATGTTCCCAATGTTGGGCGAGTCCAGAACCAGGGGGCCACAGTCTTAGAATAAAGGGGAGGCCACTTAAGACTGAGGTGAGAAAAAACTTTTTCACCCAGAGAGTTGTGAATTTATGTAAGTCCCTGCCACGGAGGGCAGTGGAGGCCAAGTCACTGGATGGATTTAAGAGAGAGTTAGATAGAGCTCGAGGGGCTAGTGGAGTCAAGGGATATGGGGAGAAGGCAGGCACGGGTTATTGATAGGGGACGATCAGCCATGATCACAATGAATGGCGGTGCTGGCTCGAAGGGCCGAATGGCCTCCTCCTGCACATATTTTCTAAACTCCTCAAAAACTGTTGTCTACGTATAGTAGGTACTTTACCAGCTCTCAAATTTATTCAATTAGATATCATCTGGCATGTTGCTTTCTCCACTTGAGTATAACATTTTCCTGGCTTCTCTATTTGACATTCAAGAACCTTGATAGTTTATTTAATTTCCTCGTGTGCGTTACTAAGTGTACAATTTCCGTTCTGCAGTTTAAGTAACAGTTCAGGCAACTCTAGCAAACTGTCCATCAACAATCCCAAATTATTTACGGAAGCTGATGATTCTAATACTTTTTCAGCCACTCGTACTTTGCTCTCTCTGCACTAGATCTTGAAGCATCACAGCTTGCGTTTCCAAAATGCTCCCAAATAGCTTTATAACATGCCACATTGCCTTTACAATTCCGTTAGACGAAGCAACCCATCTCACACTGAAAACACCACCAAGTTGACAGTGAAGAGCCTCAGCACTTGCAGTTAACTCATCCTGATTCTTGGGAGACCTATGATATAAGGAATACAATTTATCACAAAATATCTGAAAATGATTCAAACCTGCAACTTCACTTATAGCATCACCTACACTGAAGGTACACAAAAATGCTGGGGAAACTCAGCGGGTGCAGCAGCATCTATGGAGCAAAGGAAATAGGTAACGTTTCGGGCTGAAACCCTTCTTCAGACTGATCACCTACACTGAGTTCAAGCCTGTGACTGGCACACTGCCAGACAGTTGCATTAGGGAAATCATCAAGAAATAGTTTTGCAAACGTGAAATGCTGCCTCACTCACTGAGTTTCTCCAGCATTTTTGTCTACCTTCGATTGTTTCAGCATTTGCAGTTCAGCGGTCCAGGCGGCACCCGCGGGGGGAACGGACCAGGAGCCGCAATGGGCCAGGGGACCTCCCGCCCCCCCCCAACAGGAAGGACCCACAGATGCAGCCGTCCCCGCAAAACGGCAAATGATTCCGGGAATGCCGAGGCAAGAGCAAAGATCTTTGGGCAAGAGGGTGAGAGAGAGGGAGAGAGACGAGATGGGGAGCGGGAGAGCACATGAGAGAGAGAGAGAGAGAGAGAGACAGAGGGAAGGAGAGAGCAAAAGACAGAGACACAGCGAGAGAGGGAAAGAGGATGAGGGAGAGAGGGCGAGGGCGAGAGGGTGAGAGAGTGAGAGAATAATAAAATAACGTGGAATAATAAAATAAAGTGACTACCTGCACACCAGAAGAAGCCCGTGCTCGCAGTCCAGACCAATGACAGTGAGTTTATTAAATTCCCCCATTAATCTTATTCAAAGGAACGCAATATCATTAATACATGGTCAAAACACAATTACATTTACCGAGGAATGTGGATCGATGTATTGATGACACATTGTATAACTACGTGTTAACTACTGGCTGTTAACAAGTGCTAACAATGGTAGTTAACAAATCATTTTTGTCTCATGGCCGGTGCAGCGATAACTCGTAACGATTATCCATGGTCGTTTTTTTTAAAAAAATCCATATTTAATAACTCTGACCCTTCTTGTACATAAATTGGACATAAACTGGAAACTGAAAAGTAGTCCCCCTGCGTACCATCACTGCTTATAAGTAATCACAGGATGTACAATTATCACTCTACTTGATACGTTACTGGATTTCATTAATTCAGGCACACCAAATCTACTTTGATAGCTCATATTACTTTGCATCCTGACTCCCATTCTGACTGACTGAAAATCCTGCAACTTTCCTTTTTACTGCTGTCACATTTTAAGTCACAAAGTTATGTCCTTTGACTTCCCTTTTCCTATAGGTGTTTAATTCTGACATGGTTGTTTTCATTGTGCGATCACAGTTTGGATGCGCTGTGTTGGGCCGATATTAATGTCCATCCCTCTGTGACATAGACTCATAGATTCGTACAGCATGAAACAGGCCCTTCAGCCCATCATATAAATGCCAACCAAGCTGGCATATTGGGCTAGTCCTATTTACCTGCTTTTGGCTCATATAACTCTAAACACTTCCTATCCGTAAATCTGTCCAAATGCATTTTAAAAATTGGGGTTGTATCCACTTCTATAGCATCCTCTGAAAGCTCATTCCTCCACGGACAACCCTCTGAGCAACCCTCAGTCTTTCCGCTGACTGGTTACTGAGCTACAAAAGCTTTTCAATGTACCTCGGGACACATGACAATAAGCTAAACTGAACTGAACTGAAAAGTTACCACTGGGGTTTAGTTAAGTTTAGTTTAGTATTGTCATGTACCAAGGTGATGTCGAGTGAAAAGATGTTGTTTGTGTACAATCCAGTCAAAGGAAAGACTATATACAAATACAATCCTGCCATCCACAGTGCATGGACAAAGGGTAGACATTTTGTGCAAGATATAGTCCAATAAAGTCTGATTAAAGATAGTTCAAAGGTCTCCGATGAGAAACATTTTCTATGTTTCTATAGATGGAAGTCACGACCACACTCTAGCTGATGCTAGGACCATTCAGTTTCCTGATAAACAACAGTTCCTGAATGTGGAAGGATGCATTTTCATACCCTGTATCTCTTGCCTGATGAGAGAGGGGAGAAGTGTGAGTGACCGAATTGACACCGGCCTTGCTGAGGTGGCGTGAAGCGCAGATAGAGTCAATGGAAGGGTTAGCCCACAATGTTCTTCAATTATTTGCAGTCTTGGATGGAGCCAAGCTTTGATGCATCCCAATAAAATGTTTCTATGGTGCATCTGTAGAATTTGGTGAGGGTTGCTGGCGATATGCTGAACTTCTGAAGCCTTCTAAGGAAGTCGAGGCATTGGAGTGCTTTCTTGTCCATAGCTTCGATGTGGCTGGTCCAGGATAAATTGTTGGTGATATTTATTCCTAGGAAAGTGACATTTTTTGACCATCTCTACTTCAGCGCCATCAACGTGTGAGGTCGATTCGTGTCCAAAACTGGATGTGATATTCAAGGTCTAAGCAAAAATGTATCCACTCCCCTCCTGGACATATTCCACTGATATCTGATCTTCAGAATAATGTACTGAAAATAAACATGATGGGTTCCAGCACGTGCTCTGAAAAGAGAAATCAACATGTTCTCATTCAATGAAGTGTGTGCAAAGTACGAGGAGGTTCAATCCACTGATTTCCCAGAAGTGGCTCAACTTGTGTGGAGAACCACAAAGGCTCCTACTAGCACCCTCTTGAGGAAAGGTCATTCAGGGAGTTTGCAGCAAGCCTCTGTTCATTTCAAAGCAGTTTACTGAGTTTATAGACAGTTTACTGAGTTCAGTTCAGTTTATAGACAGTTTACTGAGCTCATTTCAAAGCACTGTAAATGCTGGACTTTATAGCCTAATTTCATTGATAAGACTGAAACTGATGAATGTATCTCTCTCTGCCTTACACGGTACTTTATGCTGCTCTCTATTCACTGGTCGTTTCTAACAGTAGTGATAAATATGCTGCTCAAACCAAATATGGGCAATGCCATTTCTCTTATGTATTTACCACTGTGTTTTTCAAAGGCTTTCTGTAGTACTGGCATTAAAAGCTGTGTTTATACGGTACTTTATGCTCATCTCTATCCACTGATCCTTTCTAACAGTTTCTAATAAATTTCTTTACAATACAAATTTTTTTTTAAATTGGAGACACTGCAAAAATCTGGGCCAATAATTAAATGCTTCCTATACTGTGTTCATAGCCACGTGTTATGAACACATACCTCAGAGGCACTGACTGTGCAAATGTAACATTTTAATTTCCTACACAGCCCCATGCTGTGGTCTCGCAAGTGAGTTTGCCATTTTATTGCCAATTACACACTCCACACTTATGCACGCCACAGACAGCAACAAATAGATTTTAACAACCCTCGATTGAAAGCCTAGGTTGTGAGAAACTGGCACAGAAGATGAGTGGAGGCCAGCGCAGATCAGCCATGATCACATTGAATGACAGACAGGCTTGAGGGGCCTGCTGTCCTACGCCTCCTCCTAGTTTCTTCTGACCTTGTGCTTTAGGTCCCAGAGGTGAAAATGCTAATGTCTAAACCTACAAATGTCACTCATGATGACACAAGACACATAAAATGATTCATTAGTAGTTTTCAATTGAAAATGCTCCACCTAATGTTATAAGCTTGTTTTCCCCCTTTGCAGATGGCTATATATTTTTTAATATACAACTTATTGGGGTTTATTTTTATCTGTGTGAAGCGATATCGCAGAAACATTGTAAATCTATTTTAAAAAAATCAAAGAACAACAGTTGCCAATCAATTGGGTCTCAAATCTTTGATTAAGTCCAGTCGAGTCCAGAACCAGGGGCCACAGTCTTAGAATAAAGGGGAGGTCATTTAAGACTGAGGTGAGAAAAAACTTTTTCACCCAGAGAGTTGTGAATTTATGGAATTCCCTGCCACAGAGGGCAGTGGAGGCCAAGTCACTGGATGGATTTAAGAGAGAGTTAGATAGAGCTCGTGGGGCTAGTGGAGTCAAGGGATATGGGGAGAAGGCAGGCACGGGTTATTGATAGGGGACGATCAGCCATGATCACAATGAATGGCGTTGCTGGCTCGAAGGGCCGAATGGCCTCCTCCTGCACCTATTTTCTATGTTTCTATGTAAAGCAAGAAATTGTGGATTATGAATGATTTTTGTACTTATTAGTTCGGTAATTGGCTGAGAGCAAAAGCACATCAGCATTCCAAAGAGCCATTGATCATGCGAGGAAAATGAACCTGGCTCTGAGCCTTGACTAACTGTGAGATCCAAGGAAGATTTACTCAGCCAATTGAACATTGTTAAAATTCGGCCTTCGCTTTTGAATGTTGATTTATCATTGCACTTTTGAAATGGAAAATCAAGTGCTCTTGTCTGAGGATGTGTTTTACCACTCGTGTAAGCACCAAATATTAATTTAGCAGGATGACTATACAGATATTTAGTTCCATTCCAGTTGCTTCCACACAAGGATGGTTACTGACCTTAAGTTACAGTGAATGTCCTATTATTCCATCCATTAATGAGATCTGAGATTTGTTCTGAGATTTGAGTGCACTATTTTACTGTGGATCCATATATCCCGCTTGGATTTGCTTTCCTTGCTGAATGAATCAACCAGACTCCTTCAATCACTACCACTGGCTCTGCTGCCTCCTTCAGGAGTCCCCGAGAGCTAGCAATACTGCAACCTACAACTCCAAGGCCCCTGGTATCACCAATCTCTGCCTGTTTCGTTCACTGTACACTTAAAGCTAGTGCATAATCCAAACAAAGCAAACTTCTGATGTGATGATACTCTGTCTCTTGTCTTGAAGCCCACATCAGCATGAGAGGGCATGGCAGCTTCTTTAGAAGACACTTCTGATTGCAAAGTAAAACCCACTTCTGAAAAAGTACTAAAAATATCTGTGGAAACTCAGCAGGTGCAGCAGCATCTATGGAGCGAAGGAAATTGGCAACGTTTCGGGCCGAAACCCTTCTTCAGACTGATCGGGGACGGGGGTGGGCGGGGACAAGAAAGGGAAAAGGAGGAGGAGCCCGAAGGCTGGGGGATGGGAGGAGACAGCAGGGGGGCTGAGGAGGGGGAGGAGACAGCAAGGACTAACAAAATTGGGAGAATTCGATGTTCATGCCCCCGGGATGCAGACTCCCCAAACGGAATATGAGGTGCTGTTCCTCCAATTTCCGGTGCTGCTCGCTGTGGCCATGGAGGAGACCCAGGACAGAGAGGTCGGAGACGGAGTGGGAGGGGGAGTTGAAGTGCTGAGCCACCGGGAGGTCAGCTTGGTTATTGCGGACCGAGCGGAGGTGTTCGGCGAAACGATCGCCCAACCTCCGCTTGGTCTCACCGATATAGATCTGCTGACATCTAGAGCAGCGGACGCAATAGATGAGGTTGGAAGAGATGCAGGTAAACCTCTGTCGCACCTGGAACGATTGCTTGGGTCCTTGAACGGAGTCGAGGGGGGAGGTAAAGGGACAAGTGTTGCATCTCTTGCGGTTGCAAGGGAAAGTGCCCGGGGAGGGGGTGGTACGAGAGGGAAGGGAAGAATTGACAAGGGAGTTATGGAGGGAGCGGTCTTTGCGGAAGGCAGATATGGGGGGAGATGGGAAGATGTGGCGAGTGGTGGGGTCACGTTGGAGGTGGCGAAACTGATGGAGGATTACTTTTTGTATGTGACGGCTGGTGGGGTGAAAGGTGAGGACTAGGGGGACTCGGCCCTTGTTGCGAGTGGGGGGATGGGGAGAGAGAGCAGTGTTGCGGGGTATGGAAGAGACCCTGGTGCGAGCCTCATTTAT
The DNA here is from genome assembly GCF_028641065.1 of Leucoraja erinaceus. Taxonomy (NCBI): domain Eukaryota; kingdom Metazoa; phylum Chordata; class Chondrichthyes; order Rajiformes; family Rajidae; genus Leucoraja; species Leucoraja erinaceus. The sequence continues at coordinate 98,427,153 of NC_073380.1, read as the reverse complement.
GGTGGAGGAGGGGAACCCCCGTTCCCTGAATAATGAGGACATTTCAGATGTCCTGGTGTGGAACGCCTCATCCGTGGAGCAGATGCGGCGTAGACGGAGGAATTGGGAGTAGGGGATGGAGTCCTTACAGGAAGCAGGGTGGGAAGAAGTGTAGTCCAGATAGCCATGGGAGTCAGTGGGTTTGTAGTGTATGTCGGTCAGAAGTCTATCACCTGCAATGGAGATAGTGAGGTCAAGGAATGGTAGGGAAGTGTCGGAAATGGTCCAGGTGTATTTGAGTGCCGGATGGAAGTTAGTGGTGAAGTGGATGAAGTCAGTCAGTTGTGTGCGGGTGCAGGAGGTGGCACCAAAGCAGTCGTCGATGTAGCGGAGGTAGAGGTCGGGGATGGGGCCCTGGTATGTATTGAACAAGGATTGCTCGACGTAACCTACAAATAGGCAGGCATAGCTGGGGCCCATGCGTGTGCCCATAGCTACGCCTTGTATTTGGAGGAAATGGGAGGAGTCGAACGTGAAGTTATTGAGGGTAAGGACCAGCTCCGCTAGGCGGAGGAGAGTGTCAGTGGCTGGGTATAGGTTGCTTCTCTGGTCGAGGAAGAACCAGAGGGCTATGAGACCATCGTGGTGGGGGATGGAGGTGTAGAGTGATTGGACGTCCATGGTGAAGATGAGGGGGTGAGGGCCTAGAGAATTGAATGCGCGGAGACGACGGAGAGTGTCTGAGGTGTCTTGAACATAGGTAGGGAGGGATTTAACCAAGGGTGATAGGATGGAGTCAAGGTATTTGGAAATGAGTTCGGTGGGGCACGAACAGGCGGAGACAATGGGTCTTCCGGGACAGTCAGGTTTGTGGATTTTAGGGAGAAGGTAAAATCGGGCCGTGCGGGGCTGGGGAACGATGAGGTTGGAGGCTCGGTCGGGTAGGGCATTGGAGTGGATGAAGTTGGTGATGGTGCTGGAGATGGTGTATTGTACTTCCGGTGGCGCTGGTGCCAGCAGCCTCCACCTACAGCCCGGTATCTTTTTGTTTTTTTGTTTATTTAGTTATGTTAAAGTGTATTTTTTTGTGTTTTTTGGTGTTTTTTATGCGGGGGATACCGTCCTTCAGCCGCTTCCTGGTGAGGACGCGACTATTATTCGAGTCGCGTCCTCGCCCCCCCCCCTCCCCCCACAGCGGCCTACCTACCTGGATTGGCGCGGCCTTTCCTGCCGGGATCGACCGGAGCTCCAGCAGCGGCGGGACAGCGCTGGAACATCGCGGGCTGGCGATGCCTTACCGGGGGTCGCCGTCTGGAGCCCGGAGTGCTGGACCTGCTGCACCGACATCCTGGAGCTGCGGTTTGCGGAGCTCCCAACGCGGGCGGCGCTGATGGACAGCGCGGGGTCCTGCGACTCTGCCCGGCTCGGCCTGCGGACTCAGGAGCTGCAGACTCCGGCAGCGGGAGGCGGCTGATCAGAAGGTCCGGGCCGCTGAGGAGGAGGATGCTCACCGTCGGGGTTCGGCGTCGGCGTTCCACCAGCCCGGCGTGAGGGCCTGAACATCGGGCCACCCGGGGCGGCGACTGCGGGTGCTCGGAAGGCCCCGACTACGGATGGACACGGAGGGGAGGCTGGCTGGACTATGGTGCCATCCTCACCTGGGTGCCATTTATGTTATGTTGTGTTGTGGACTTTCTGTGTTTGTGCTTTTTTTAAAATTTTTAATTCAATTTCAATTTTATTTTTAATATGTTTTATTATTTATTTATTATTTATTTTTATTATTTTTATTATTTTTCTTGTGATTTTTTTTTAACGATACTGCCTACGGGAAATTCATTTCGTTGTCTCAAATTGAGGCAATGACAATAAATTTGAATACAATACAATGGTGGCCTGGTGCTCGTCAGTGGGGTCATGGTCCAGGGGTAAGTAGGAGGAGGTGTCCGAGAGTTGGCGCGTGGCCTCAGCTTTGTAGAGATCGGCGCGCCAGACTACCACGGCACCTCCCTTGTCAGCGGGTTTGATAACCAAATCTGGGTTGTTGCGGAGTGAGTCGATGGCAGAACGTTCATGTGGTGAGAGATTGGAGTGAGACAGGGGAGTGGAGAAGTTGAGGCGGTTGATGTCGCGACGGCAGTTATTGATAAAAAGTTCTAAAGCCGGAAATTGGCCACGAGGGGGGTTCCACGAGGAGGGGGTGCGTTGGAGACGGGAAAAGGGTTCATCAGTGATGGGCGAGGACTCCTTCCCATGGAAGTACGCTGTGAGGCGGAGGCGACGGTAGAAGCGCTCCAAGTTGTGGTGAGCGCGGAATTCATTGAGGTGGGGACGGAGGGGGACAAACGTAAGACCTCTGTTGAGGACGGACCGTTCGGTGTTGGAGAGGGGGAGGTCGGGGGGGGATGGTGAACACTCGACAGGGATGGGGGTTGGGGCCGGAGGAAGGCAGGTGGGGGATGAGGCGATGTGTGGTGGGGGGGGGTGGTGGGTGGTCAGGGGGTGGGGGGTGAGAGGGCTGTGGTGTGGGTGGGGAAGAGCAGGGGCCACACAGTGAGAGGGGGTGGGGGAGACTCAGCCGAACTAGCACTGAGGTAGACCAGGCTGGGTCAACTGGCACTAGGACCCAGTGGAGTCAACCCCAGGAGAGTGGGAGTAAGCAGCGTGGAGGCTTCAGGCCCAGTGGAGAGTCCAGGCTCCAGGTGAGGCGACGGCTGGGGGTTGTTGGAGGGAGGTGGAGTGGCGAGGGTCAAGGGTCAGCGGACCCGATGGTGGTAGTCCAGTGGCGGTTGAGTCGGGGTCCGCGGGCGATGTGTGGGAGGTCCCGGTGGGCGGATGGTCGGCGGGGCGGCACGGCTCGGCCAGCCCGGGAAGGCGACGAGATGGGCGGGGTGCGATGCAGCGGCCATGCTGGGAAAGCCCCGGTCCCGCGGTGATGCCCGGTAGGTCGGGCATCGCCGCTGGACCCGACCTACCGGGCATCACCGCGGGACCGGGGCTTTCCCAGCATGGCCGCTGCATCGCACCCCGCCCATCTCGTCGCCTTCCCGGGCTGGCCGAGCCGTGCCGCCCCGCCGACCATCCGCCCACCGGGACCTCCCACACATCGCCCGCGGACCCCGACTCAACCGCCACTGGACTCTCACCATCGGGTCCGTTGACCTTCGCCACTCCACCTCCCTCCAACAACCCACAGCCGTCGCCTTACCTGGAGCCTGGACTCTCCACTGGGCCTGAAGCCCTCACGCTGCTTACTCCCACTCTCCTGGGTTTGACTCCACTGGGTCCTAGTGCCAGTCGACCCAGCCTGGTCTACCTCAGTGCTAGGTCCTCACCTCTACCTCCGCTACATCGACGACTGCTTTGGTGCCACCTCCTGCACCCGCACACAACTGACTGACTTCATCCACTTCACCATTAACTTCCATCCGGCACTCAAATACACCTGGACCATTTCCGACACTTCCCTACCATTCCTTGACCTCACTATCTCCATTGCAGGTGATAGACTTCTGACCGACATACACTACAAACCCACTGACTCCCATGGCTATCTGGACTACACTTCTTCCCACCCTGCTTCCTGTAAGGACTCCATCCCCTACTCCCAATTCCTCCGTCTACGCCGCATCTGCTCCACGGATGAGGCGTTCCACACCAGGACATCTGAAATGTCCTCATTATTCAGGGAACGGGGGTTCCCCTCCTCCACCATAAATGAGGCTCGCACCAGGGTCTCTTCCATACCCCGCAACACTGCTCTCTCTCCCCATCCCCCCACTCGCAACAAGGGCCGAGTCCCCCTAGTCCTCACCTTTCACCCCACCAGCCGTCACATACAAAAAGTAATCCTCCGTCAGTTTCGCCACCTCCAACGTGACCCCACCACTCGCCACATCTTCCCATCTCCCCCCATATCTGCCTTCCGCAAAGACCGCTCCCTCCATAACTCCCTTGTCAATTCTTCCCTTCCCTCTCGTACCACCCCCTCCCCGGGCACTTTCCCTTGCAACCGCAAGAGGTGCAACACTTGTCCCTTTACCTCCCCCCTCGACTCCGTTCAAGGACCCAAGCAATCGTTCCAGGTGCGACAGAGGTTTACCTGCATCTCTTCCAACCTCATCTATTGCGTCCGCTGCTCTAGATGTCAGCAGATCTATATCGGTGAGACCAAGCGGAGGTTGGGCGATCGTTTCGCCGAACACCTCCGCTCGGTCCGCAATAACCAAGCTGACCTCCCGGTGGCTCAGCACTTCAACTCCCCCTCCCACTCCGTCTCCGACCTCTCTGTCCTGGGTCTCCTCCATGGCCACAGCGAGCAGCACCGGAAATTGGAGGAACAGCACCTCATATTCCGTTTGGGGAGTCTGCATCCCGGGGGCATGAACATCGAATTCTCCCAATTTTGTTAGTCCTTGCTGTCTCCTCCCCCTCCTCAGTCCCCCTGCTGTCTCCTCCCATCCCCCAGCCTTCGGGCTCCTCCTCCTTTTCCCTTTCTTGTCCCCGCCCACCTCCGTCCCCGATCAGTCTGAAGAAGGGTTTCGGCCCGAAACGTTGCCAATTTCCTTCGCTCCATAGATGCTGCTGCACCCGCTGAGTTTCTCCAGCTTTTTTGTGTAACCTTCGATTCTCCAGCATCTGCAGTTCCCTCTTAAACACTAAAAATATCTGTAATTGAAAGCTTCCAAATTTGTAACTTGTGTAAACATTAACTATTCTGAACCATCTCCTCACCCCCACCTCAAAGTATCAAGTTCACTGCAACTCCAGTTGGACTTCTTTGGCTCCTAATTCATTTAGACTTCAGAGATACAGTGAGGAATCTGGCCCTTCAGCCCACTCTGTCCATGCCACCAGAGCTTTAGCACTATCCTACACATTGGGGACAATTTACAATTTTTCCAAAGCCAATTAACCGACAAACTTGCACGTCTTTGGAGTGTGGGAGGAAACCGGAGCACCAGGAGAAAACCCACGTGGTCACAGGAGAATGTACAAACTCCATACGGACAGCACCCGTAGTCAAGATCGAACCCAGGTCTCTGGTCACTGTGTCAGCCCTGCCTTGTTCCGCTCTCTACAAATGACCTCCACCTCAATAACAACCAGCCAATAAATGGGTAATTGTAAGGAAATAAACACCAGTTTAAAAACATAAAATAATTCAACAAGTGCTTGGTTGAGAAAATAACATTGGTCTCTTCCAAAGAAATTTTAATTGAGGGGGGGGGGGGGGGGGTTGTTGAAACGAGCAGGGGGGGGGGGGAAAAACACCAGTTATTGGGGGGGGGGGGGGGGGGGGGGGGGGGGGGGGGGGGGGGGGGGGGGGAGGGGGGGGGGGGGGGGGGGGGGGGGGGGGGGGGTGGGGGTTGAGAGTTTTTTTTTCTCTTTTTTTGGGGTCCTGTTGAGGGCACCCTTCCAAAACGCAGCGCAAACAAAAAATGCTGGATATTGGAAATAAATGCTGAAAATACTGCAAATACATTGCAGGTCAGGCAGCATCTATGGAGAGAGAAACAAAACTTATGTTTCAGGTTTTCTGAAAAAAGGCTCATGTTGAAAATCTCTCTCTCTCCACAAATGCCGCCTGCCATTATGTCATTTCCCCCCCCCCCCATCATTTTCTGTTTTTATTTCATACTTTCTTTTCATCTACAGAGTCCGGCACAACTTACACATCACGTCAACAAAACAAAATTGCCCAAAAAAGATTCAAAACCAGGGATCAGAGAATTGCCCTGGCATGAATGGCAAAGAAGTTGGAAATGTGTTTAGCAGAGTTTTAGAAGAATAAGGCATCATTTTATCAAAACAATCCATGGTGTACTTTGAACTTGCTGTCCTTAGAATCAGTCTGAAGAAGGGTTCGACCCAAAACGCCATCTAACCATTCCCTCCACAGATGGTGTCTGACCAGTTGTTCCTCAAGCACTTTGTGTTTCGCTTCTCAATTATTCATCCACTTCGTGGCAGCACTGAACCACACAACGTGTTAGTTTGTGTAAGAAGGAGCTGCAGATGCTGGTTTAAACCGAAGATAGGCACAAAAAGCTGCAGTAACTCAGCAGGACAGGCAGCATCTCTGGAGAGAAGGAATGGGTGATGTTTCGGGCCGAGACCCTCCTTAGTTTCCTATGTTACTTGTGCGGTGGAAAACTCCAGGATCAAAGATGGGGATATTTAGATATTAATCTGCCGTAGAGCCCAATATTTTTGAGGCACGAAGATAGGGTCTGTTTTGTGCTGATTTAATAGCTGTGAGGGAGGCTTGTTCTGTTTTTTTTTTTTTAATCATAAAATGTATTCATTTATTAAAAAATAATATTTACACTACAATAAAACAAGCCAGAACCCACCACCATAAATACAATACAAACATATATCCATAATAAACTATTATACAATTATGATACAATCCTTATTGAGGATGAGGCTTGTTCTGTTGGCATGTGTGAGGGATAAAAATAGATTAGATTAGATGATTAGATTCAATTTTATTGTCATTGCACTTTTCAGTGCAACTAAATGGTTTAGCCTGCAGTCATAACATAGATTAAATAACAAAACACACACACAACACAGTTTAACATCCACCACAGTGAGTGCACCAGGCACCTCCTCACTGTGATGGAAGGCAAAAAGTCCCAAAGTCCTTGTCTCTTCCCTCCTTGGTCTCCCTCTGCGCTGAGGCGATCCAGGCCTCCGATGTTGTGACCCCACCGGGTGATGGTAAGCAAGTCCCCGCGGCTGAATCCGAGCTCCGCGAACGGGCCGGTTCAAACTCCGCGGCACGGGGTGGTCGAAGCTGCCGAAGCTGCCGCCCTCCAGTCCAGCGGATGAAGCTGTTGTTGCTTCGGTCTTAGACATAGAAAACATAGAAAATAGGTGCTGGAGTAGGCCATTTGGTCCTTCGAGCCTGCACCGCCATTCAATATGATCATGGCTGATCATCCAACTTCGTATACTGTACCTGCCTTCTCTCCATACCCCCTGATCCCTTTTGCCACAAGGGCCACATCTAACTCCCTCTTAAATATAGCCAATGAACTGGCCTCAACTACATTCTGTCCTAATAAAAAGGTCCTAATTAAAGCTTCCTAATTAATATTCACTTCCAGCTGGAGTTGAGGAGCTCTGAATGGTTAACCAGTACTTAGCTTTTCCATCAGCAAACCCACAAACTGGATTGGACTTGCCTGAAATGGGCCCCATACATTCTGAAGAAGGGTCTCGACCCGAAACGTCGCCTATTCTTTCTCTTCATAGACGCTGCCTCACCCGCTGAGTTACTCCAGCATTTTTGTCCACCTTCAATTTTTCCAGCATCTGCAGTTCTTTCTTAAACACGCATACAGAATGGCCAGTTCATTGGCTATATTTAAGAGGGAGTTAGATGTGGCCCTTGTGGCTAAAGGGATCAGGGGGTATGGAGAGAAGGCAGGTACGGGATACTGAGTTGGATGATCAGCCATGATCATATTGAATGGCGGTGCAGGCTCGAAGGACCGAATGGCCTACTCCTGCACCTAATTTCTATGTTTCTATGTTTCTTTAGTGTCCTATGCTATATAGTGGCTCGCCACTGCTGTACACATTGTTGCTCTATTTGAGTGTTAAGTGCAAGGTCTGCAGTAGTACATGGATTATCCAGCAATGGGGATTGCAGTAGGTGTTACATTGTCTGGGTCTGTGTGCCACAGTCACAGTTTGTTGTCCCCTCGATGTAGCCCCGTTTATGTATTGTCACCCTTGACCGCCCGATTCGCAGTTGGTTGAGACATCTCCAGGTTCAGCCAATGTTCATCAGCACCTGCTGGTAAGGGCTCTGCTGCTGGTTTGCCCAACTTGGTGGAAATAGGGACAGTGGCTAGTCTGTTCCTCCCCATCTGGAGGCGAGCTTCAGTTGGTGTTGTTTCCAATGGGGTGACGCTGGTTAGGAGGCTCTTACGAGATTTTAACCGCCTAGGAGGGGGCACATGGTTGTGTAATGGGTGTCTAACGTCCGTCAGTTGTAGCAGACGCTCTGTCCTACTTGCAACCGCTCTCCTGGTTGAGCGATGCCAGCCTGTAGGTAGTTACTTTCCTGCTGAACATAATTCAAACCATTGACAATGAGATTCTGTGGCAGAATTTCCCAGACTGTTAGTCAGACTTGTCCTTAAATGATTTTATGAGTTTAAAAACATTTTGCACGTTGCCGTAAGTGCTGGTGAAATTGGGCAACGGTGCGCTGATTGAACAGGGAAGCAGTTGAGCACCTCCTTCACAAATCAGACATAAAAACTCAGTATGAACAAGATCCAATTTATCATACTGGCTACATACAAAGGAAGGAGAAATAATGAAGGAAAATAGATAAAATGTTTCAAAAATAAATTTGATGTTTGTTCTGTGAGGGGCGTGAATATGCAGGGAATGGAGGGATATGAATTACAGTGCCCTCCATAATGTTTGGGACTAAGACCCATCATTTATTTATTTGCCTCTGTACTCCACAATTTGAGATTTGTAATAGAAAAAAAATCATATGTGGTTAAAGTGAATATTGTCAGATTTTAATAAAGGCCATTTTTATGCATTTTGGTTTCACCATGTAGAAATTACAGGAGTGTCCCTTTCCCAGCCCCCCCCCCCCCCCCCCCCCCCCCCCCCCTCCCCATTTCAGGGCACCATAATATTTGGGACACACGGCGTCACAGGCGTTTGTAATTGCTCAGGTGTGTTTAAATGCCTCCTTAATGCAGGAATAAGAGAGTTCTCAGCACCTAGTCTTTGCTTCAGTCTTTCCATCACCTTTGGAAACTTTTATTGCTGTTTATGTTTATCAACATGAGGAACAAAGTTGTGCCAATGAAATTCACCAAAGCCATTATGAGACTGAAACACAAGAATAAAACTGTTAGAGACATCAGCCAAACCTTGGGCTTACCAAAATCAACTGTTTGGAACATCATTAAGAAGAGAGCACTGGTGAGCTCACTAATCGCAAAGGGACTGGCAGGCCAAGGAAGACCTCCACAGCTGATGACAGAAGAATTCTCTGTAGCTGTGAGGAGGATGCTAGGAGGCTGCCAGGTGACTTGGATAGGTTGGGTGAGTGGGCAAATGCATGGCAGATGCAGTATAATGTGGATAAATGTGAGGTTATCCACTTTGGTGGCAAAAACAGGAAAGTAGACTATTATCTGAATGGTGGCCGATTAGGAAAAGGGGAGATGCAACAATTTTGACCTGGGTGTCATGGTACACCAGTCATTGAAAGTAGGCATGCAGGTGCAGCAGGCAGTGAAGAAAGCAAATGGTATGTTAGCATTCATAGCAAAAGGATTTGAGCATAGGAGCAGGGAGGTTCTACTGCAGTTGTACAGGGTCTTGGTGAGACCACACCTGGAGTATTGTGTACAGTTTTGGTCTCCTAATCTGAGGAAATACATTCTTGCCATAGAGGGAGTACAGAGAAGGTTCACCAGACTGATTCCTGGGATGGCAGGACTTTCATATGAAGAAAGACTGGATAGACTTGGCTTGTACTCGCTAGAATTTAGAAGATTGAGGGGGGATCTTATAGAAACTTACAAAATTCTTAAGGGGTTGGACAAGCTAGATGCAGGAAGATTGTTCCCGATGTTGGGGAAGTCCAGAACAAGGGGTCACAGTTTAAGGATAAGGGGGAAGTCTATTAGGACCGAGATGAGAAAAACATTTTTTACACAGAGAGTGGTGAATCTCTGGAATTCTCTGCCACAGAAGGTAGTTGAGGCCAGTTCATTGGCTATATTTAAGAGGGAGTTGTGGCCCTTGTGGCTAAGGGGATCAGGGGGTATGGAGAGAAGGCAGGTACGGGATACTGAGATGGATGATCAGCCATGATCATATTGAATGGCGGTGCAGGCTCGAAGGGCCGAATGGCCTACTCCTACACCTAATTTCTATGTTTTTATGTTTCTATAATAAAAAAATCCCCAAACACCTGTCCGACAGATCAGAAACACTCTCCAGGAATCAGGTGTGGATTTGTCAATGACCACAGTAGCAGAAGACTTCATGAACAGAAATACAGAGGCTACACTGCAAGATGCAAACCACTGGTTAGCCGCAAAAATAGGATGGCCAGGTTTCATTTGCCAAGAAGTACTTAAAAGAGCAACCACAACCACAGCAGATGAGATGAAGATTATTAACATATATCAGAGTGATGGCAAGTGCAAAGTATGGAGGAGAGAAGGAACTGCCCAAGATCCAAAGCATACCATCTCATCTGTGAAACATGGTGGTGGGGGTGTAATGCCTGGGCATGTATGGCTGCTGAAGGTACTGGCTCACTTATCTTCATTGATGATACAACTGTATCATCTGATGGTAGTAACATAATGAATTCTGAAGTAAAAAGACACAGCCTATCTGCTCAAGTTAAAAAAAAATGCCTCAAAACTCATTGGCCGACGGTACATTCTACAGCAAGACAATGATCCCAAACATACTGCTAAAACAACAAAAGCTAAAAAATGGTCAATTCTGATTGGCCAAGTCAATCACCCGATCTGAACCCAATTGAGCATACCTTTTAAATGCTGAAGGGAAAACTGAAAGGGACTAGCCCCCAAAACAAGCATAAGCTAAAGATGGCTGCAATACAGGCCTGGCAGAGCATCACCAGAGAAGACACCCAGCAACTGGTGATGTCCATGAATTGCAGACTTCAAGCAGTTATTGGATACAAAGGATATGCAACAAAATACTATACACAACTACTTTCATTTACATGATGTTGCTGTGTCCCAAACATTATGGTGCCCTGAAATGGGGAGGATTATGTATAAACACTGCTGTAATTTCTACATGTTTAAGAAAGAACTGCAGATGATGGAAAAATCGAAGGTAGACAAAAGTGCTGGAGAAACTCAGCGGGTGAGGCAGCATCTATGGAGAGAAGGAAATAGGCGACGTTTTGGGTCGAGACCCTTCTTCAGACTGATGTCGGGGGGGGGGGGGGGGGCGGGAAAAAGAAAAGAAGAGGTGGAGACAGTAGGCTGTGGGAGAGCTGTGAATGGGAGGGGAAGAAGGAGAAAGCAAGGACTACCTGAAATTAGAGAAGTCAATGTTCATACCGCTGGAGTATAAACTGCCCAAGCAAAATATGAGGTGCTGTTCCTCCAATTTGTGCTAGGCCTCACTCTGGCCATGGAGGAGGCCCAGGACAGAAAGGTCAAATTCGGAATGGGAGGGGGAGATGAAGCGCTGAGCCACCGGGGGATCAGGTTGGTTCGTGCGAACTGAGCGGAGGTGTTGGGCGAAGCGATCGCCAAGCCTACCCTTGGTCTCACCGATGTAGATAAGTTGGAACAGCAGACGCAGTAGATGAGGTTGGAGGAGGTGCAGGTGAACCTCTGCCTCACCTGGAAAGACTGCTTGGGTCCTTGGATGGAGTCGAGGGGGGAGATAAAGCGACAAGTGTAGCATTTCCTGTGGTTGCAAGGGAAAGTACCCGGGGAGGGGTGGTTTGGGTGGAAAGGGATGAAGTTGGCCAGGGAGGGATGAATTTCATAAGACCCGAAATGTCACCTATTCCTTCTCTCCATAGATGCTGCCTCACCCTCTGAGTTTCTCCAGCATTGTTGTCTACCTGTAATTTCTACATGGCGAGACCAAAATGTATAAACAATGGTCTTTATTAAAATCTGACAATGTGCACTTTAACCACATGTGGGTTTTTTTCTATTACAAATCTCAAGTTGTGGAGTACAGAGGCAAATTAATAAATGATGGGGCTTTGTCCCAAACATTATGTGCAGTTAGAAGGGATTAGTTTCAGTGCAGTAGTGTTCTGTGTTTTAATCTCATAGGTTTATCTCTGGTGACATGTGGAAGAGAGCAGTGTATCAGCCCAATGGGAAAGTGTGCTTTTAATAGTCAATCTTTGGTTCTATTAGCAGTAATGAGCGATTGTGGGAGCATCAGGTTGCTCTGTCATATCAGGTCACCTAAACCAAATGATCTCACCCACCCCCATAACTCAGCTAAATTAGTAATGCTGTTTGTACAGAGTGACCTCACCCACACAGCTCATTATGAGAAGCAGTTGCCCATACTGGGATCTGCACTTCCAATCCCTTCCACTAACAGCAAATAGAGTAGTCGCTCCTTGTGTTGAATGATCTCAATCTGTTGCTCATCTAACTGTCCCGCATTGAGCAATCTCATCTCATTAAGATAATAACAGTAATAGCCTTTGTATACCAAGTGATCTCACCCAACACACAGCTAACATCAATAACAGCCCCCTACAGAGCTATCTAACAGCACTCACCCACCAATGACCTGCCTGTTGCTGCCCAGTCTGGTTTTGCCATTCTAACCTTCTCACAACCTTAGCCTAGACATAGACCAAAGAATTAAACCTCGACAATAGAATACTGTGGACTACCTCACCATGTCTTCCTAATTGTGTTCCTGAATCCCTGAAGGTGGAATCTCGTGTAGATAGGGTGGTAAAGAAAGCTTCTGGTGTGCTGGCCTTTATAAATCAGAACATTGAGTATAGAAGTTGGGATGTCCTGGAGGAGGAGCCATCGTGGGGAACGGCTGCTAACCAGCAGCTGTCCGCTCAATTCACTTTTTTTAATTAGTTTTTAGTGAATTTTGTCCTATGTTTGTTGGGGAATTTGACTTTTTTATGTGGGGTGGAAGGGGGAAACTATTTACTAGGACCCTACCTGGTCGGTGAGGCAGCTTTTTCCCCGGGCTGCACCGTCGACCCGTCCTTGCGGCCTACCAGCGGGAGTGGAGCGGCGTTTTCCTGGCGGGGACCGCCCAGCACCTTCAGCTTCGGTGGCGGCACAGCGCTGGAGCGCTATCGCGGAGCGGAGCGGGCGATGCCTTGCCTGGGTCACCGCGCCGCGCTGGAGCTCCGGTATGCTGAGACCGCCGTGATCAACACTGTCGAGCTGCGGGACTGTGGAGCGGCCAGCCGCGGGAGGCGGCGCCGACTTTAACATCGGGAGCCTCGGAGCACCAACCGACGCGGCCCTGTCGGCTTCGGAATGCCACGGACTCCGGTAGGGAATCGGCCGTTCCAGCCGTCCCAGCCGCTGTGAGGTCTCTCCCGACGCCGGAGCAACACCACCCGGCGAGAACGGCCAGGAACATCGGGCCTCCGTAGAGGCAACTGTGGAGGCCTCAATAGGCCTGACTATGGGAGAACTGGGGATGGGGACTGGACATTGTGCCTTCCCCCACAGTGGTAACCATTGTGGGGGGATGTTTTTTTTGTGTGTAAATGTTTAATTTATTTTGTGTCCAAGATGGCTGCCGGAAGGGAGAGTGGACGCTGGCGCGGTTTAGCTGCCGCTGCTCTCTCTTCATATTGTGTTTTTGATTTTTGTCTTTAGATTGAATTCTGTCTTTAATTTGTGTACTGGTGATGTCTTTACTATTTATTTCATTCCGCTTACATGTTTTTACTCTATTTGCTAAATTTTGTAAGGTGGCCTTGAGACTCTTGAAAGGCGCCCATAAATAAAATTTATTATTATTATTATTATTATTATTATTATGTAATGTTAAAATTGTACAAGGCATTGGTGAGGCCAATTTTGGAGTATGCTGTACAATTTTGGTTGCCTAATTATAGGAAGGATGTCAACAAAATAGAGAGCGTACAGAGGAGTTTTACTAGAATGTTGCCTGGGTTTCAGCAACTAAGTTACAGAGAAAGGTTGAACAAGATAGGTCTTTATTCTTTGGAGCGCAGAAGGTTAAGGGGGGACTTGATAGAGGTCTTTAAAATGATGAGAGGGATAGACAGAGTTGACATGGATAAGCTTTTTCCATTGAGAGTAGGGAAGATTCAAACAAGAGGACATGATTGGAGAATTAAGGGACAAAGTTTTAGGGGTAACATGAGGGGGAACTTCTTTACACAGAGAGTGGTAGCTGTGTGGAATGAGCTTCCAGTGAAGGTGGTGGAGGCAGGTTCGATTTTATCATTTAAAAATAAATTGGATAGGTATATGGACGGGAAAGGAATGGAGGGTTATGGTCTGAGTGCAGGTAGATGGGAGTATGTGAGAGTAAGTGTTCGGCATGGACTAGAAGGGCTGAGATGGCCTGTTTCCGTGCTGTAATTGTTATATGGTTAAATGGTTATGCATTCGTTTTTTTCTTCCCTCAAGCTTCTTTCTTAATACTGTTTTGTGATATATTATATGTAAGTTATGTATAAATGATGTTTTTTGTGTGTTTGTTAGTGTACGTGTGATACTGTGATACTGCTGCTAACAAGGTGTTCTTTGTATCTGTACCTCGCCGTATTTGGCATTTGACAATAAGCTTGACTTCAGTTGAATTGACTTATTATCCGTGACTACTTCATTACCACACAAATTGTAATGTCATTAACAAAAACAGTGTACCAGGACCTATCCCTGTGGCACACCACTGGTCTCAGTCCCCCAATGTGAATCACAACCCTCTAATACCATCCTCTAGCACTTGCACCAAGCCCTTATTGTGTCTAACAGGCCAGCTCATCCTGGATCCTATATGGTTTAGCTTAGTTTACCGATACAGCATGGAAACAGGCCGTTCAGCCCACCGAGTCCACTCCGACCAAGGATACCCCATATCCTACACACTAGGGACAATCTACAGAAGCAAATTAACCTACAAGCCTGCATGTCTTTGGAATGTGGCAGGAAACTGGAGCAGCCAGAGAAAACCCATGCAGTCACAGGGAGAACGTACAAACTCTGTATTGACAGCACCTAGAGTCAGGATCGAACCCGGGTCTCGGGTGCTGAAAGGCAGCAACTCTACCCCTACGCCACTGTGCCGTCCCAAAACTTGGTCTGACCTTCCAGACTAGCCTATCATGCAGGATGTTGTCAATCATCATTGTTGAAAACATCAACGGGCACGGTGCCTTACAATGCCACGTATGTACGACAGTGATAGCAACTTCTACTGAAGTGTGAATGGCTGTCGGCTCGCTAGGAGCTCATCCGCCCTTTGACAGGTCTTGTTTTTGGTCCTTCTGGGGGTCCACAGCCCCCTCCTCACCTGGCAAACCAGGTGGGGGAGATGGTTTAGTCGCCGACTATCCGACCATGGAGCAGGTAGCAGGGGATTACATGGTAACCGTGGCGGGGGGAACTTCCCCTGGTGTTGTCAAAGGTCTTGCTAAAGTCCATGTAGACAATGCCTCCAACTCTGTCCTCATCAGTTCTCTTGCCCAAACCCATGAGACGCGATCTCTACACATAAAGCAACGCTAACTATCCCGAATAAGTCCTAACCTTTCCAAATGCAGGTAGATATGTCTTTCAAAACCCCCTCCAGTAACTTTATCACCACTGATGTTAGACTCTCCAGCCTGTAGTCCTCTGGTTTGATCTTCAGGTCAAGTTTATTCGTCACGTACACATTACAAGATGTGCAGTGAAATGAAAAGTGGCAATGCTCGCGGACTTTGTGCAAAAAACAAACAAACTACAAGCAGAATGGAACAGAATCACATATTCTTTTACATATTAAATATTGTGGGCGGAAGGAAAAAGGGAAAAAAAACAACAAAAACAGCAATTTAAAAAAAACAGTAGAGTGGTTCAGTAAAGTTAGTCCCTGGTGAGATAGGAGTTTACAGTCCTAATGGCCTCTGGGAAGAAACTCTTTCTCAACCTCTCCGTTCTCACAGCATGGCAACGGAGGCGTTTGCCTGACCGTAGCAGCTGGAACAGTCCGTTGCTGGGGTGGAAGGGGTCTCCCATGATCTTATTGGCTCTGGAGTTGCACCTCCTGATGTATAGTTCCTGCAGGGGGGCGAGTGAAGTTCCCATAGTGCGTTTGGCCGAACGCACTACTCTCTGCAGAGCCTTCTTGTCCTGGGCAGAGTAATTCCCAAACCAGATTGTAATATTTCCGGACAAGAAGCTTTCCACAGCCGCTGAGTAGAAGCACTGGAGGATCCTCGGAGACACTCTGAATTTCCTCAATTGCCTGAGGTGGTAAAGGCGCTGCCTTGCCTTACTCACCAGTGCTGTGGCGTGTGATGTCCATGTCATATCCTCAGAGATGTGGACTCCCAGATATTTAAAACAGCTCACCCTATCCACAGTATCCCCATTTATCCTCAATGGTGTGTACGTCCTCGGATGATGTGCCTCTTGCAGTGCTTCTTAAATAATGGTACCTTAACCAGCCTCCCTGTCCCCCCCCCCCATCCTGCACCCCGGCTTCAAACAGTGCCTGACATGTGCTTGATGATTATACAAATATCTCTGCCTGGGCCCCAGTAATTTCTTTCCTAACTTTCCATAATGTCCTAGGCACCTCATGGTCAGTCCCCAGGGATTTATTCATCTGTATGTTTCAAAACATCTGTATTCTCTTCCCCAAATTCCTTCATTTCCATGAACCTCTCCATGATAAATATAGACAAACAGATTTTGTCCCTCTCCTGTGACTCGATACATTGATAGATGCAAAACCAGCATCTGCAGTTCCTTCCCACACACTCCATACATTGATCCTGAAGAAGACCTAATCCCTCCCTAATATACCTTTTACTCTTAATAAACATAGCCAATCTCCTGGAATTCCTCTTTACCTTATCTGCCAAAGAAACATCATGCCCTCTTTTTCCCCCTTTACCTCACATATGCCTCATTTTCCTGACCAGTGCTACAATATCCTTCACCAATCAAGGTTTCCTAATCCTGTGTGCTTCTCCCTTCACTCGAACTGGAACATGCTGGCCCTAACTTTCCCTACTTCACTTTTAACAGTCTTCCAGTTGCCAGATGTGACATATTTTCCCAGTCAATCTTTGCAAGTTCCTGCCTAATGCCTTAAGGATTAATCTTGGCCCAATTTAGAACTTTAATTGTGGAGCAATCCCATCTTTTTCTATAACAATTTTAAAACTAAATAGAAATCTGGTCACTGGCACGAAAGTCACCGGCCCCGCCTCATTTCCCAATAGAAGGGCCAGTTGCTCCCCTTCTGGTAGGGCTTTCTGTATATCATGAGAAAAATCTTCCTGGCCATTAACAAATTCCACCCCATCCAAGCTTAGAACGCTACAACGGTCTCCATCAATAATCAGGAAGTTAAAATCACTTACTACTACAATCCTATTATTCTTACAACAAACTATCTCCCTACATATTTCCACCTTTAACTGCCACTGACTATGAGTGGGACTCAAGTACAATCCCATCAAAGTGACAACCCCTTTCTTATTTTTAGGTCCCATCTATAAAGAATCACCAGATGATCCCTCAGGAATATCTCCTCCAAGGACCGCTATATACCACCGGGTGGCACCGTGATGGCAGCCTCGCCAAGTCTTTTTAAATTACTTTCGTCCCTTCCTAATTATTTTTAGTGTGTTTTAAAAGTCTGTGTTAATGTTCTCTGGTTTGTTTTATGTTGGGGTTGGGGGAAACTTTTTTTCAATCTTTTACCTTGCCGGAGATGGGATTGTTTTCCGGGTCGTATCTCCGGTGGCTCTGCGGCCTAACATCATGGAGCTGGAGGCCTTGTTCATGACTGACTTCGAGCCCCACCGCGGGGCGTGGACTTTCATTGGAGCCTGCGATCCCTTGCCTGGGATCGACGCTCCAACCGCAGCCTGCAGACTTTAACATCAAAAGATCAGTCTTGAGAGAGGCCGAGTCGGGAGCTCCAACAACGCAGGTTTGACAAGCCCCGACTCGGGGTCAGAGTTGACATCCCCCCGATGCAGGAGCTTGATCGCCCCAACAAGGAGGCCCACTGCCGGCTACAGGAATCAAGATCGTCCCATCAACAGAAGGCTCGAGGTCCCCCGATCCCAGGAGAACAATGAAGGGAAGAGATTGAACTTTTTTTCACCTTCCATCACAGTGAGGAATGTGGAGGAGTCACTGTGGTGGATGTTCATGTTAAAATGTATTTTGTGTGTTCTGTTGCTTTTTATTAGTATGACTGTATGGCAAACCAAAACATACTTGGCTAATAAAGTATGATTATGATAATATTCTCCCTGATGAAAAACACAACTCCCCTTCCTCTCTTCCCACCATCTTCATCATGCCTGTAACATCTGCATACTCGAACATTGATCTGCCAGTCCTGCTCTTCCCTCAACCAAGTTTCTGTAATAATATCCCAGTCCCACTTACATCTGGGTTACAGCGTGCCAGTGATTAGATCAATAGAGGCTCAAAGGTTTCTTTCACAAGGTGACAGAAGTTTTGATGTTGTGGCATCAGTAGCTCATTAAATTCTCTTTTCCTCTTTGCCTTCTCCATTCTAGCTCCCTCATACGAGTGAGCTCCCTATATGTTGCAGGTACTCCAAATTGTTGATCCTGGCGCTATGTGTCATTGTTCTAAAAGTGACTTTGTATCTCTTCTTCTGCCCACCACATGATCTTGTGCCATCAGTCATTTCTCCATAAAGTGGTTGCTTTGATATTCTATATTTCTAAGAGAACATGTTGGTCTGCTAGCACAATGCATGTTAAAAAGGACAAGTACACATTGCATTTCCAGTATGTTTTTTTATGAATTAAGTTTATTTTTCAAATAAAAAAATGTTCACTCAATTTTCTTAATTACATCCACACTTGGAGAATCAGGCACTAATTTCATCGCCATTATCCCTTATGTCTCTTTGCATTCCAACCCAATTAATCAACACCCGGTTCTGTTCCTATCATCAAAGGCATATTATGGTGCAAGTTGTTGGATATCCCAGGAACTACTGCCCCCTCCCGCCCGGCCAAAACGAACTCATGCACCACTTGTATGTTTAATTCAGCCCATCCTGGCTGGCTACATATCAATCATTGTATTAACTGATTACGTAAGTATCCAATCAAGTTGATAACTAGGCATTATGTGGCGGTAGGAAATCTGGGCCATCTATAATGTTTACCAGACTCCTTATCAACCATCACTGAGCTTTAACAATGAATCCTGATATTTAAGATTTCCTTATCTCAATTGTTCTGCCTTTGTGTTGTTGAGAGAGAGAGAGATTCTACTGAGCTGTAACCACAGCGTGTAGTCAAGGCCCACAGTTTTCCATTTTATTTCACAATACATGGTTAGAGGAAGCTTGTTTCCTATGATCTATCCCCAAAACGTTTCTTGATAAAACAAATATGCAAAATCATTGTAGCTGAATCATAAAACAGGTGCACTATTAAGTAAATACTCTGAAAGCAAGCAACAGATAAGGTATGGCATGTTCAGTTAATGCACCAAAAGGACATTGTCCTTGCAGAAGAGTTAGTCTATGCAAAATACTGCCACAGGACGCAAAGGAACGAGACTGAACTCCAAAATGTAGAATGGAGGGTGCCCCGAAAGCAACATAGACAGTTGCTAATTCTAACAGGGAGGAACCCCTTCTTTCGAGGAAGCAATGTGCTCTACATCAAGCAAAAGAAGTTCAGTAACCAAGTAGATTATTAAACAACATTGTGATAACAGTATAAAATAAATAAGCAGTCACATAAGTATTATAAAACATGTAAATGTATAAATTTAAGTGTAGCATTAGTTATATCCCCATATTTGTGCAAGGTCTATGACAAACTTCCATCTTTGCTGAGAAAAAAGGACAGCAATTTTTATCCAAAACTTTACTTGTTACATTTGCAAATTTTAATAAAATAATCACAAAAATAACTAGCTTGAGTATTCGCCCATTTTAATCAGCATGTGGACAAACAATGGTCTTCCAGCCCTATGTCATAACTTCATAAAGCAAAGATAAATATTGGGGCAAACATTTGTGGCAGGCACTGTGACCTGCTACAGTTGCCTGTTTCGAGTGATGCCCAATATTCAGCATCAGAACATTTGGCTGTACTTATAAATGATGATTAAAGCAATCCCACCTATTGCACAAATGGAAATTTCTACATCCATGTCCCCAACATAATGCAAAAAGTAAGTATATGGTACTACAGTGTCATTCCCTGATGCTCAGTCTCAGCCTCTCTCAAACAGGGCCCCACATGCTCTCCAGCTTTTCCCATTACCCTTTCCATTCGCTGCCATGTGAAGATCTTGATACTTCACTTCTCTTTTCCTCCTTTCACTGCTGAGGAGTTGCACATGGTTATATAGCAACTAGTGGACATGGTTATATAGCAACTTGTCCCCTGCCATGCTCTGCTCAAAAGCACTTCAAACAGGCCTAGGTACGAGCAAGTACACCCATCAGTAGTGTGCAGCTTCTGTCTTCAACGGATGTGGCGAGAGATGCGGATTGACTATTGCACTAACCTCACCATTAAAAGACACCTTAGTTGCCACCTTCCCAAGATTTGCAATGTGCTTCTGTGCACACAGAAGCTGCAATTTCCACAAGGTGAAACATTCTATCCATACAAATTTCATGTATTTCTGTCATCTCTGTTTGGCACGCTATGCTTACATTGATGCACAAACATTTACCAGGTAAATACATAATACATAAAAACTTGCATTCTTTCAGTTCCATCATTTCTGGGATTATGGAACTGCATTTCCCCATCAGGTGACATTTGCACTGGGTTGATGTTAATGTGACTCCTTGGGCCACAGGGATCACAGAGCAGATACTGGAGAAATGACATTGTTCAGCTTGCTCACTTCCATCTGCCAGTTCGGAAGTTTATTAGCAGAGAGGTGACGCCGAGCGTGCTTTGTCAAGTGATCGCTCCTCATGAATCGCCGTTCACACATCGGGCACACAAACTTCTTTTCGCCTGTGTGCGTCCTGCGATGTCGGGAGAGCTCATCAGATCGTGCAAATTTCCTATCACAATCTTCCCAATTGCAACTGAAAGGTTTCTCACCTGTAACAGGATACACAGCTTTATTTAAAATATATATTAGATACATGTCGAATCACAACATCAATTTTACCCTCAAATTGTAAAAGAAAAATACACATATCAAATTAAAAAATATTACTACCCTGCTTCTACTTACTCTGCTGCAATCCTTAATTACCATGTTATGAGACTACAACATTTGGTTGGTTTAATCTCTCAATTTCTGGGAAATAATGACATACACGGTAAATAAAGGTAATCTGAGAATTAAGAAAAGAACAAAGAGGCAAGGAGATGCACCACTTCACTAAGGCACTGACGCTTCCCCAGAGACAGTAGCAGCCTATCATTATTTATCTCCCAGTCCTCAATCAGCGGAGTTTCAAGAACATCTCACTTCACTGAACTCAATTCAACCCCGAGGAAACAAAACAGTTTGATAGCATATTATAAGCTCTGAAAGTGCACTTTCCATACCTGTGTGAGTCCTCGTGTGGGCCTTCAGGTGAGAACTTTTGAAGTAGGTTTTCCCACAGCCTGGGTGAACACAGATGTGGCTGCGGTGTCGAGATACATCAATCTGTGCTTCTATCTTCTGCACAGGTGGCATGATCCCTGGGGCAGGTGCAATGGGAGAGAGTTTGGTACCATTGAGGCTGGTGACCTGCGGCATTATGGGCTTGACTGTAGGCTGAGGCATGACAAACATCAAGGTACCCTTTGAGACCGGAGTTCCCATGAAGACAAGAGGAGCAGGGCTCAAGGCCATGTGTTTACCAGGAGTTTTGGGGATTACAGCAGTTACAACAGGGCTGCTTGTAGTGACTGGAAGCACTTGGCAGATGATAGGCAGCGGCGGGATACTGGAAGAGACTCGAGGTGACACCATCAATGAATTCTGCTGAATATGAGCATCTGAAGGAAGCTGGCTCCTTGAAAAGAGGGATTGTACTGTAGCTGGTGTGGAATTCATGGTTGAAGCTAAGCTTTGGTTTTGACTTTTATCTTCTTTTGGTCCTTTATTGGTTTCAATTACTGGTTTGATAGAAGAAATCAGTTCCTGCGATATACAGTTTCTCTTTTTACTGTCATTAATTTCCATCAATTCCTCTTCATTTCCACCCAATGCAACTGTCCTGTGTATTGCTTGCTGACCAGCAGACACCTGGGCCATCCCAACGGGACAAGATCCATCTGCACAGGGCAATATGTCAGCAGTATGACGAATAACACTTGTGGCTTGGGATCGTTGGCTTGTGGCCACATTGGTTGGAATTGGAGTCCTGGCATACATTGCATCCGTGGACACACTCACAGATCCTGCCGCAACCCTGCTGGTATGCCCGGATAAAGGAGCTCCCAACTTAGGTACAGTGGAAGGGAATTTCATTATAGGATGAACCATTTGAGATGCCTCAAAAGTAGGAGGACTATACGGTGGGGTTAAACACTAGAAACAAAGAAAACAAGAGTTGGAGTCAACCCATTCCTTTCAATACATTGTACATCTTACTTTTCCACACCGGTTTTCATTTAAAAACAGAACAGTGCGGCACTGAGAAGGTTCCGCATTCACTGATGTGGACAGACGGTTGAGATATTAACTAAAGCCATTGTCTATCCATTGAGATGGATGCTGAAAATTCTTGAGAATGTAAATGGACAAGCGGTGCCCTGACTTCCTGACTAAAATACATCCAAATGCTACAAACTGCTGCTGGTTATTAATCTCACTGCTGCTTGTGGCGCTTGTTGTACTCAGTGAAGGTGCCTTAAAGCAATGAACCATCCGTGAAGCACTTGGAATTTATGATGTAAAAGATGCTTTAACAAAGCTAATCCCTCTTTCTTTGCTGAATCCCTTCTCCCCCTTTCTTCAATGGGTGCATCCTGAATGCAGGGAAACCACGGCTTTATAGGAGCAAGCAGTGTTGGATACCTCCGCTTTCTTCATGCACAAATTAAATAAACATTTAGGAACTGCTGGTCAAGCCTGATCCTGATGTCCCCATGGTACTGATTTTCTGTTCCCCTGGTATTGGGACAGAGGTTAATTATATTGTCACCCAATGACTGTGTATGAGGTTCTCTGTTTTAATGGCTCAATGCATCCCACAGATACCGAATTTCCCCAATAAACCATTGACAAGGCCATTTTTTCACAAGCTTGATCAACTCTTCTTAATAGTTTTAATTGCACCAATTGTTACTTACAAATAGGGGCAATGCATGGAAATCCTTCGAGCTGGACAGTAAACTATCTTCGGATTCCTCAGACATATCGGAGGCTGGTGTCAGTGGTCTCAGCTCAGTGTACCTTCTGGCATCTGACTTCCAACTGCAGCTCATCGACATGAGTGCTTCGACCGCCTCAATGTCCCCCTGCTCTGTTCTGCTGCCCCAGCAATACTCATTGTCCTGGCACACTTGGACACCCGTCTCCATTATTCTTTCCTGTTGATGGAAAAACATAAAGAATTCCGGTTTAACCGAGGATGTAGATTCATGATTATTTTCTTCTCCTAACATTTTACTCAAATAATACAAAAAATTCAAGCCCAGATTGTTCTGATCACCATCTCCGTACATGGTGCAGCATGATGAACTAGATGTCATAGTCTTACACAAAAACAGGCGACAAACAACAAATAAATCAATGTTGAGATTTAATTTATTCATCAGGTGTCCACTTCAATCTGAACATTATTTAATCCTGTCAACATTTTAAAATCAATGCAGCATTCCTCTCCATCTCCTCCTCCTGTTACCAAAACAAACTTCCCATATCCTCCACTCTGCCTGTTCAGTTACTTTTCCTTGTCCCCAAACTGACCTAAATTGTAAAAGCTATTCAGCAAATGCCAGTCCTCTCAATAAAAAAATATTAAAATCCAACACAACACCCAAAACTCTTTGAAAAGTTCATTCAGACTCCTTTTCCCTCCAAATATCACCCACTGCAGTCTTTTGTCTTAGATATACATATTAACACCCATTGTTCTACAAATCCATCTGAGTTTCTTCAGTGTTCAGCACCAATCCCAGCACTATCCCCATAACTCGAAATCACCTTTACCAAACCAACAAGGATACATTTGAGATGGCGAATACCATGTGTTGAATGGAAATAAAGGTATGTGCTGTTTTCATTGCATTTCCTGATAATATTTTCTGCCACAGAAGACAGTGGAGGCCAATTCACTGGATGTTTTCAGGAGAGAATTAGATTTAGCTCTTCGGGCTAACGGAATCAAGGGATATGGGAAAAAAGCAGGAACGGGTTCTGATTTTGGATGATCAGCCATGAGCATATTGAATGGCGGTGCTGGCTCAAAATGCTGAATGGCCAACTCCTGCACCTATTTTCTATGTTTCTAATGTTTTTTATGAATAAAGTGTATTTTTAAAATAAAAAAGATCTTGTATTATACAGAAGATATTTGCTATAAAACTCAAGAGGTCAGGCAGCCTCTGTGGAAACTAAACAATCAACATTTTGGTTCTGAGAAACATTGATGGCTTTTCTTTCTAGCATTTAAGCATTCCAGCATCTGTAGCTATTATGGTTTTCAATGTCCTGCATTACTTCTCCTCAAACTCTCATTTGAAACAATCCATATTTCAAACAGGAGTGTGAGTAATTATCATATTATCATTGAAAGGATTAAAGCCACAAACAAGGAGATTGAGGTCAGAGGAAACCTCTTTACCACAGAATTACAAAGCTTTGTAATTCATATGCCCAAATTACAGTTTATCTACCGCAACCTCCAAGTATTTCTCAGTTTCTATCAACCATACATTCCCTTACTCTTATTTCACTCCCATTCCCTGTTGCCGACATGGAATTAAATCTTGTGTCCTGGTCCATCAAGGGAACAATCACACTTCATCACAATTCCTTTGCAATATTATCCGCTTTTCTCCTGCCTTGATCCTCATCATCACCAATGAAATGTTCGTAATACTGTGGTCAGCTCTAGATATAATTCCTTCAGGCTTGTAAGTGCCAGTTTATGCGAAGTTCTGCTTCACATAATCTAAGCCATACTAGGTTTGCTCACCTATCGTTATAGGCACGTGTTCATTATCAGAAATCTAAAACCCTTATACTCATGCATCACATATTCTAGCCCTACTGTTGCTATGTTGCCCCTTCTGGTCTCTACCTCCCTCAGCCCTTTTCGGCAGGGTTCCCTCCTAGTCAACTGCGTTTGCTACCATTCACATCACCTTTATAATCCTCCTCAAAAATTGTCTATTGATCCATAATTTTGAACATCTGCCAACCCGTGTTATCAATGAATGTTAATTTCTCTTGTCATCGCCTAAAGATTGCCCAGTTCATATAATTATGCCATTGGAAATGCAGCATTGTCAGTTAATTTTAATACGCTAATGTTCTGTGTAATTTACTTCCATCAGATAATCACACCAGTGCCAGTCTAGGTTTCCAAAATGGTACCGTTGTATGTTTTTAATTTACACAAAAAACTCTACAGCAATGCATAATGACAAGATTGCTCAGTTGATTTTCTAAATGAAATAATTTGTACTAACTTGGTTTTACACAATTTGAGAGAGAAAACAGGAGAATGAAGAAGAGCTATTAGATCAAGGACATAAAAGTAATTTAGCCCTGATTTTAGAATTAAAGTCATTTTTACGTAATACGTTAATCTTTATATTATTTATGGCTTAGTTGTGCTAAGTGCAAAGCAAATGCTAAGCTGATTTGGGTGAAGCATAGTTGAGCATTTTGAGGAACTGGAAGAAACAAAACATTGCTAGGGATGAGGCTTAATTATACATTGGCTAGGCTAGGCAGACAGTTTATATTGTAATTATGGACATAGCAGGAGAAAATATTGGCAGAAATTTTGTATAACAGAAGAATTTTGTATTAACTCATTATCACTTCAGCGACACGTTACATAATAATGATGAAATGAACCAGGAGAAACAAATTAAAGTTTTTATTTATTTATGTTTTAAAAGCATTACAAAATGTAAATCAACAGAACTACTGAAATACAACATACTTAAAGCGTCTCTATTTAATTAAAATGTTAAGAGATTGGTTTGCTTAGAAGAGATTAGTAGCTACATTCTGAAACTGATATCCATTTACCTCAATAAAGCCAATGCACAGTTTAAAAAGAGAACTCAAGTTACCCACAATTCTGTTTCATAATTTGAAAATGATGGGACTGCCTTCCCTTTTCTAAATTTAGAAATCTCTCTGTCAGTCAGAAGCTAATGTACAGAGCTCAGTACATAAATCATACATGCCTGTATAGACCTCGACTAATTCACAAATTGTATGTACAACTGCTGCAGACAATGTTCAAATTAGTTTGGTGTCACTTTTCTGCTTCTGGGAATCTATTAAGACAAGGAACTGCACATGTTATGATCTTGAGTAAAACACGAAGTGCTGGAGTAACTCAGCAGGTCAGGCAGTATCTCTGGAGGGAATGGACAGGCAACATTTTTATCATTTAAAAATAAATTGGATAGTTATATGGACGGGAAGGGAATGGAAGGTTATGGTCTGAGCGCAGGTATATGGGACTAGGGGAGAATACGTGTTCGGCACGAACTAGAAGGGTCGAGATGGCCTGTTTCCGTGCTGTAAATTGTTATATGGTTATTTCAGGTCAGGACCCTTTTTCCGATTGAGTCACTTTGTGTTTTACTCTGGAAAACGAAACTTGTGTGGGATAAAGGTGACCAACTGATCAATGATATGTCTACTTCTGACCAATGAACTTTCCATTGAAAGTGATTTTAATAAAAAGCAACCCAGTGGCAGTAAGCCAATAATGTGTTGTTTAGCCACCGGCAGGGCCTGGCTGCAGCACATACAAAACAAATATACCAATGATCTGAAAAATTAAAATCCCTTTAATCCCTTTAATCCTTGCAGAAAATATATTATCTTAAAATAAAGACGTGCATTTAGGAATATTTCTCAAATGAACCCCAGTTGATTAGCTCTTTAACACATATCACATCACCCAGAGAGTTGGGAATTTATGGAATTCACTGCCACAGGGGGTCAGTGGAGGCCAAGTCACTGGATGGATTTAAGAGAGTTATAGAGCTTTAGGGGCTAGTGGAGTCAAGGGATATGGGGAGAAGGCAGGCACGGGTTATTGATAGGGGACAATCAGCCATGATCACAATGAATGGCGGTGCTGGCTCGAAGGGCCAAATGGCCTCCTCCTGCACCTATTTTCTATGATTCTATAGCAATAATCCCTGTTAAAATGTTTGACATTCTCTGGTCTCGGTACTGTTAAGAAAGCGTACTGTTAAAATGTCTTAACTAAATCTCAATCCACTTACAGGGAGACACTAAAATGCAGCAACATTAAGTTACAGGTAAAAGGAAACTACCATTGTACAACAACTTCATGCTCTGGGATTTTAACGAACTGCGCACAAAACTATTTCGCTGCACAACCAGGAAAGGGAAGTACATCATGACAGCTACACAGCATCAGCATTCTTTCTCAGTAAGACTGTAAATTCATTCTTTGGACTTGGGAAGAAAAATCTGCAAAAGGCACTCCCTTTAGCATGCAGCACAAATCCAAGTCCAGTTCAGATCCCTCACGTAGTTGTGAAAGGTGCCAAGGCTCTACATTGAAGTAGAGCTGGGGAATCAACATTGCTGGCCACAAATCCTACATTACAATTGATCAGATTTCAAAAGTACTCAATTGGTTGTAAGGTGTTTTAGAAAATTCTGAAGTAATGTTGAAAAGGACCATACTTTTCTGCCCTACTCAGACACACCCCTCACCTTTGTTCCTACAACACTGCGATGATTGCATTGGCACGGTTTCCTGTTCTCATCCTGAAATGGGAACATTGCAGCTGTCATGCCAATTTCTATCATCACCATCTTTCTGGAACTTCCTTTCCATGACCCCCCAACCCCCAACTCTCTCCCTCTATGATCCTGGAGAATAGAATGACAACAGTATTAGCCCACCGACTCCCACAGCACTTTGATTTCCAGCCACACCACACCCTAACAGCTTCCTGCATTAACTATGCTATCCTCCATTTCTTATGCTGCCACGTTCCATACCAGTACTTCAGAGATGGCCTCAACTTCTCTCAATATAGGACTCCACTCTATAGTAACCGACAACTATGCACCTAATTTGTTCCTTCTCCTGATTTTTTGTTAACACTCATTCCCCATCTTTATAAAACCTTGACAAACGTTTCCCTGTCCCCATCTTCCATTTTATATCTCATATTCATCAGTATAGCGAAGGTGAGCCCACTACCATAAACCTCTCCAACCGCACCATTGTTCTTCCTCCCAATATCCTAAGGGGAACTTTCTTTACATCTGCACTGCCTACTCCTTAATCAATTTCTCCTCCTCCCCTTCCGACATATTCATGCAAGCTTCTTTAATTTCCTCAGGTGCCAAAATGTTCTTTCAAGGTTAAATTGACATTTATTTGCATTTCTCTCAAATATTTAGTGCTTCTGATTCACTTGATGGAAGATCCAATACTGATGAGGTGACCACTTTGTGGAAATTTCCATTCAGTCTGCCTGATCCAGGGATGCCACTATCTCTTGGCTTCCTACACTACTCTAATGAAACTCAATGCGAGCTTGAACAAGGACGGCTCATCTTTCAACTGGGTACATATCAGTCTTTCAGATTCCACACTGGTTTAGTAATTTCATACCATAACCCAATGCCTTAAATTTCTGCCTAATGCAGCTTTAGGCATAAGCATATTTACACTCACTCTATGACCAACATCCCGTTGTCATTTAATCTCACCACCTTCCCAACACAGACCTTCTCTGTGTTTAAGAAAGAACTGCAGATGCTGGAAAAAATCAAAGGTAGACAAAATTGCTGAAGAAACTCAGCAGATGAAGCATTTATGGATCTCCATACATGCTGCCTCACCCACTGAGTTTCTCCAACATTTTTTGTCTACCCAGACCTTCTCTTTAGTCATTTCCTGTCACCCCTTCTCTTCCTGATTCTGCATATATTTAAAACCTACAAATATTTCATGAGAAAAAAGGTCATCCTGAAACTTTAACTCTCCCCACAAATGCTAAAGCCTGCAAGCATATGCTCTTTCTAAAATCATCTTCTGACAACCACTCGAGTTTGGCCTGCAGAATTAACGTGGAAAATACCCGCAACTGCTTGCTCATATGGTGGTGGGAGAAACAATATCTATCTATCTTCTATACACAACTAAAACTTTGACCTTGTTATCTTCCGGTTTGCTCGGTTTTTCTATATGCGCAAAAACGGTACGCAATAGCGCTATGGTTTTTCGCCAGCTCACTCACCTTTCTCGTGCTGCGAATGCACCGTTTCGTTCCGACCAATGGCTTATTGTAAAACTTAGCGAGGCTTAAAAATCTTAAAAACCGCGCTGCACAGGTCGATCTCCTCTCCTGCCAGCTAGGGCTGCGCGAATTAGTCTCTTCTCCTGTCACTTCACGGGACGGTCCTGTGCCATCGCATCTTTACTGGAGCTGAGGGTGGCCGGCGGAGGTCTCAATTTTCGGAGGGACCGGAAGCGGCCCAGCCCGGCTCTGCACAGAGTCGGAGATGTCACCAAACGGAAAGCGGAGACTCTGATCCCAGCGGAGCGGAAAGACCAGCATTCCCATCGCACCGCCAGCTCCAGCCCCTTCCCCTCTGGTCCCACTCGCTGTCACCTGCCCCCATTCCCCCATGATACCCCCCCTCCCCCCCCCATGGCTCTTCCCCAGTCTTTTCTCCAAGCTCTCACCCCCCCCCCTCCTGCCCACACAACCCCTCCTCCCCCCCCACACCCCCCTCCC
This sequence comes from Leucoraja erinaceus, assembly GCF_028641065.1. Taxonomy (NCBI): domain Eukaryota; kingdom Metazoa; phylum Chordata; class Chondrichthyes; order Rajiformes; family Rajidae; genus Leucoraja; species Leucoraja erinaceus. Next base: position 98,397,509 of record NC_073380.1, on the reverse strand, counting down.
CCACAAGCCCCTTCCCCCACAACCCCCAGCCCACGCACACACCCCCCCTGCGCACACACTCCCCCCTCCCCCGCCCACACACCTCCCACCGGCCAAACCCCCCCCCCACCCGCAACCCCACCTCCCCCCCGCCCATACACACCCCCCCCCCGCCCCCTACACATCCCCCCCCTCCACATCCCCCCCCCCTCCCCCCCCCCCGCCACACACCCCCACTTCCCTCCCACACATGAAGAGGAGGGGGAGTGAGTGCTGGGTGATATGGGGAAATGAGCCATGCCTGCGCAGTTAGTGGCTATGGATGAGTGGTAGAATTTTGCATTGGGGGAACGGGTTGTGTTGGGGAACCAGGCCTCCCGTGTGACTGGGACCCAACGGGTTCCACTTAATCCAATGTAAGAATAAATGGGACAAAGCATGTTGTGCCTGGAAGGAAAGGGAAACTTGGAGGGGATAGTGGGGGATCCATTGAGCAAGGGCACGACTAGGATAAACATAGTACAATGGGACAATAAGCATTGGGTAACCTTTGACCATCACTAGCCTAAAGCCTGCCAGAGTTACCTTAGGAAAAAATCTAGTTTGACAAAAACATTAATGATGGATAGTAGTTGAAAGACCAAGGACATGTGGGGAACAATTAGAAAAAAGGCATTATTGGTGAGAAAAGTTATAAGCTCAGCACCATGGGGATGGTCGAGAAGGAGGGAGACCAAGTGTTCAGAGTTTGTGAAAAAGGCTATAAAACAATGACTAGACTACGACTAGCTGGAAGAAATTGCTACTCACACAATATCTGGCAAGTACCCACAGCACATGCAGATTTGAGGTCGAGATCAGCATGTTGATAGTTATAGGGTTCAGGCAAGCACTAGAGAGGAGAAGGATCTTCTGAGGTACATGAGGAAGTCGGCTGCATCTTTGGAATAACATAGTGCAAGTTGAAAGAGATGGAAGGGGGTGGGAGGATGAATTCTAAGGTAGTCCAAGCCCAAGGAATGAGTAAAGAATGCTGCTGTTGAAGATGAAGTGGCTGCAACCAGGAAACTTGGAACTGTACCAAGTAGTTATAGTTCCATGTACTTAGCCAACAGTGTCACAATCTACTAAGGATAAATTACTATGGTCAACTTGACACAATGATACTAAACACAAAAAAGTCATTGCCAAACATCCACAGTTTTAGAGTATCAAATTCACTAGGCTCATACAAAATAAATTGATGATGGTTACAATGTCTTGGCTTCATCCAAAATAATTAATGCAGCATTTTGATATATTTGTGCAGAAAGCCAGAACCAGATTTGTCACATTCACTTGTAGATCAGATAAAACTTGCAATTCAGAAGAAATCATATCTCTGCCAGATGAAAAAGAGCAAGTTACATACCCTCTTGCATCAGGTATGTAACACTGCATACTGTAGCATTTAAAGTAGTCATCAGCACAGACACAGGCCACTTGTTCCACAATGTTGATGCCAATCATTGAGTATCCATCTACACAAATCCCATTTTACAGTATTTTTTGATAGCTTTCTATACCTTAGTGGTTTGTGCTTTTGTAGATATATCTTAAATATTGTGGTTGTGTCTTAGGCAGTGCATTTCAGATTCCAACCACTCTCTGGCTGCAAAAAAATCTTCCTCCGTTTCCCTCTACTCCCTTCACCCCATAGCATATATCTATGCCCTATGACCTCCTTCGATCACTTCTGTTCCAGGGAAGACAATTCCAACCTCTTTGCTCAATATTCCCAGTTCGATGGCTCTCCTCTGCACCTTGAAGATAGACACAGAAAGCTGGAGTAACTCAGCGGGACAGGCAGCATCTCTAGATAGAAGGAATGGGTGTCATTTCGGGTAGAGACCCTTCTTCAGACTGGTTAGGGATAAGGGAAACAAGAGATATGGAATGTGGAGAGATAAAGAACAATTAATGAATGCAAAAAAGTAACGATGATAAAGGAAACAGGCCATTGTAAGCTGTTGTAGGGTGAAATTGAAAAGCTAGTGCGCCCTGAGTGGGGGAGGGATAAAGTGGGAATGCCAGGGCTACATGAAGTGAGAGAAATCAATATTCATACCACTGGGCTGCAAGCTGCCCAAGCAAAATATGAGATGGTGTTCCTCCAATTTGCGTTAGCCTCACTCTGACAATGGAGGAGACTGAGGATGGAAAGGTCTGTGTAGGAATGGGAAGGAGAATTAAATTATCCAGTAACTGGGAGATCAGGTTGGTGCAGGTGGGCTGAGCGAAGGTGTTCTGTGAAACGATCGCCCAGTCTGCCTTTGGTCTCGCCAATGTATACGAGTCCACATTTTGAACAATGGATACAGTAGATGAGGTTGGAGGAGGTGCAAGTGAACCTTTGCCTAACCTGAAAGGACTGTCTGGGTCCCTGGGCAGAGTCGAAGGAGGAGGTATAGCGACAGGTGTTGCATCTTCTGCGGTTCCAGGGGCAGGTACCCGAGGAGAGGGGGTGGTTTGGATGTGAAGTGATGAGTTAACCAGGGAGTTGCGGAGGGAACGGTCTCTGCGGAAGGCGAAAAGGGGTGGAGATAATGTGGCTAGTAGTGGGATCCCGTTAGAGGTGGCGGAAATTTCGTAGGATTATGTGTTGTATGCGACGGCTGTTGGGGTGGAAGGTAAGGACTAGGGGGACTGTGTCTCTGTTGCGACTAGGGGAGGGGGAGTAAGGGTGGAGCTGCAGGGTACCGAGGAGACACGAGTGAGGGCCCCATCTATGATGGGAGAGGGGAACCCCCATTCCCAAAAGAATGAGGATATCTCAGATATTCTAGTATGGAACACCTCATCTTGGGCGCAGATGCGGCGTAGACGGAGGAATTGGGAGTAGGGGCTAGTCTTTGCAGGGAGCAGGGTGGGAAGAAATGTAGTCGAGATAGTTGTGAGAGTCAATGGGTTTGTAATAGACGTCAGTCAATAGTCTATTTCCTGTGATGGAGACTATGAGATTAAGAAGGGGGAGAGAGGTGGTCCAAGTAAATTTGAGTGCAGAATGACACATTCTCTAGTGCAGTTATATCCTTCCAATTCCCTGGTCATCGGCAATTTTGCAGTAATCTACTGTGGGGAAATGTTTCTCATTATCTCCCCTATGTAGATCTCTCGTCAATTTATATCCCTCTATCAAGTCATCCCTACACCTTCTCCGCTCCAAGTAAATTAAACCTAGCCTATCCAGCCTCTCCTCATAACTGAAATACTCCAACTTAGTCAACATTCTGGTGAATATTCACCGTGGTGCAATCAGTGTATGGCGAACAAAACTGATATTATATTCTATTCCTTGGCTAATATGCTTCTTCATCAACTGTACTTGCTCCTTCAGGGATCAATAGGCTTATACTTTGAGCTCCTCCTGTTCTTCAAGCCTTCTCATACGATCCTACCATTCATGGTATATTACCGCCTTATCGGTTCTTCCAAAATGCACTTAAATGTTAAGGATTACTGCCTCTATTGTCCTTTTAGGCAGTAAACCCCATGCTTCTAGCACTCTCTGCAACATTATTTTCTCCCCTCCCCACTGATTCTTGAACCTATTACTTGAAATCTATATCCGCTGATTATTAACTCTTCTTCTTAATAAAGAGGTTCTCTCCTGCCTTATCACGGCAACTCTTAATTGTGAACACTCAAATAAATTTGTCCCACACCCACGGAAAGCAACCGCAGCCTATTTGCTAAAATTTCACAGTTCTAGCTATCTTAACTTTAGGATCTCTAGTGCAATCATATCTTTCCCATCCCCTCATCAGTAATTTATGAAATGCTCAAGTTATGGTCTAATTGGTATTGCAGGTTCTAGCATTACCTTTGTGCTCTTATGTTCTATGCCCCAGTTATAAAGCAAAGCCTCCTATAGGAAGCAGCATAACAGAGAACACCCTTATCTATGGGCTGTTCCCATGAATGCTTACTGAGACAAACATCAACTGCTGACAGAAGAACATCAACTCAGTGAAAGATGTAAAATAAAAACAGAAAATGCTGGAAATGCTCAGCAGGTCAGATCGTATCTGCGGGAAAATAAACAGAGTTAATGTTTCAGATCGAAGACATTTTATCAGCATCTTCAGTTTTCACTTACTCAATGAAAGATATACTTTGGTTTGCCTGAAATGTATTTATATTCCAGGGTAAGGTGATGTTCATGAGGGAAGACACAAAAGACTGCAGGTACTAGTTTCTAGAGCAAAAAAGCAAACTGCTGGAATAATGGGCATGTCCCACTTAGGCGATATTTTGGGCGACTACAGGTGACTACCGCAAAACTTTCAACAACTAGAACATTTTTGGCGACAGCGGCGACAATTTTTGCTGTCGTAGGTGAATTCCATTAAAACTAGTCCCTGGCAGTCGCCGAAAGAGTCGCCTAAGTGGGGCAGGCCCTTAACTTAACCACAGGGTCTCACAGAACTCCTGTCAGGGTGGGCATACTTTGCAGAGATTTCACAATAGGGAAGTAAAATGAAGGCACAAAAGTCTGCAGATGCTGAAATCTTAAGAAAGTTGTTGAAGAATAGGAGACCTCTCCTTACATGGATCCACCCATCCATCACTTGCCGGCTCTTGCCCCATCCCTTCCCCATACCTGTCTCCTAGCTAATTCTCGGACACTTCAGTCTTAAATAATGTTCCGACCCGAAATGTCATGCGTCCATTTCCCTCCATGGATGCCACCCCACCTGCTGAGTTGGTTGAGCAGTTTGTTTATTATCCACGAGTGAAAGCTGCTGTCTGGCACATTCCAAGATGCAAGAGAACATGCCGAGAGCAGAGATGCAATGAAGCTTGGTGCATGCGCCACAAAGAGTTTGCAGGGTGTGCAGGAAGGACCAGTCTAGGGTCCACTGGACACTGAGGAGCTGCATCCTGTAAAGCAGCATCTCAAATACTTCATGGACATACGGTTTACAGAAGGAAATTAACCTCTGAAACTTTCTAATAGAATGTACTGGTTTGATGTCACTATGAATTAATAAAAAAATGTGTACTGATTACATTGCATATTCTGTACACATTTATGAATAAGGTATGTTTTCAAATAGATATTAAATATTTTCAACCACGTTGATTCAGCAGCTATTTTTAAGGATCAGAGTATGCAGTCCGCACCTCGGTACCCTCCCATTTATTCTATTAAATATTTTACCCTTGTTCCCCTCCCCAAATTAACGCCCTCACTCTTCCTCTACCATACCCTGCAAGCATTTAACGTTATACGTCTTATTAGGAGCCCCCTAGATCGGCTTCCCTTTGCAGTGTTTTAACACAAAGTCAATGATTTGGCTTTTAGTTCAGATGTATGTCCGTTACGGCGATCTGGGTTTATACTTAGGTTCCTAGAGAGTGTAAAAAAAATGCAAACGTCCACGCAGGTACTCTTCGGCAGCAATCTCCTCACTCACCAACACGAATGATGAGCAGAACAGAGCCCTGCCCCCGCCCCAGCTAGAGTCTGCGGGAGGAGGATTGGCGCAGATCCGAGCCCACGTGAAGGCTGCGTGCTGAGCCGTGTGCGAACTTGAACCAGTCACCGCGGCAACCTTTCACCCACTTCCAGACAAGCTTCAACTCACACTCCCCTCCCCCGGAAAAAAAAGGCAGAAAGTAGGCAGCGGCGTCACTTGCATATAAGTGCAAATGATTCGTAGGGAAAACCCAGCACTGAATGCTGCAAACTATTGTGCAAGATTGCAGGGGGGAAACATCCCCTTGTTGACGAGTTTAAACCTGGAACCGGCATTCGATAGACGTGCATTCAATTTAAAACGAACTCGTTTATTCCCTGGAGAAGGGGTTCGTCCCGAAACGTCGCCTCTATCCTTCGCTCCATAGATGCTGCCTCACCCGCTGAGTTTCTCCAGCACTTTTGTCTACCTCCAGTTTATTCCCATTGACACCGGATGGGTGAGAAGGGATGAAATCACTAGGCATTTAAAAAAAATTAACAAATACAACACAAACCTCTGAGCAGCAATATCCTTGTATTACAAGGGTATTGCTGCTCAGAGGTTTGTGTTAGCAACTGAATAAACCTACAGCTGCTTCGTTAGAATGAAACATTTATATAAAAGTTCTCTAAACGCCTACATTATAATAGACGAGTTTTCACCAGTCACCTGCAATGAGTGAAATTATTTTGGATTCAGCCAAGAAAAGCGGTACTACTAGTATGACAAGATGAAAAGCAAAGATACTAGAGGAGCTCCTTTAGTATCTTTGATGAAAAGTACCAAATAGATTCACTGAACATTAACCCCCGGGGAATCACAAAACGGATCAAGGGAATTGGATGCGAGAGGTTGGACTCTCTTTATTCTATTAAGAAAGGAGAAATACTCACTCACTCACACGCAGCCTAAGCGTTGCCGTTCACCGGTGAAACTCATGCATTGGGCGCAGACGCGCTCTCTCAGAGACAGCACCGTGCGTGCAGACACTGCTGTTGCTGCTGTTGTTGCTGCTGCCACCTTTGCAGCTGTTGACACCGGCTGCTCGCTCGCGCCCCGGCCCTGCCCGGCCCGGGTTCCATTCAGGTGGAGCGCGCGGGCGGGCGGGGGCGGCGCCGATGGGCCCGGCCAATCGGACGGACAGGCGTGCAGCGCGGCGGCCAATGGAGGGGCGCGAGCTGCGTGATCAGCGGCTGGCGGTTGGCATGACCGGGCGGTGGGGCCCGCGCTGCCTCGCGCGCGCGAACGAGCCAGCGCCTCCCGGGGATGTGTGGGCTCTTGCCTGCTCCAGACCTGACTCAGTCACAGCACATGCCCTGACTCACCACGCACCATAACCATGCACCACAGAAACAAGTAAACAACTGCAAAGAACAAAAAGCACCACGTCTGGTTGAACAAACAAGGGGACATGATTTGAGAATTAAGGGACAGAAGTTTAGGGGTAACATGAGGGGGAATTTCTTTACTCAGAGGGTGGTAGCGGTGTGGAATGAGCTTCCAGTGGTGGAGGAAGGTTCGATTTTATCATTTAAAAATAAATTGGATAGGACGGGAAAGGAATGGAGGGTTATGGTCTGAGTGCAGGTAGATGGGACTAGGTGAGAGTAAAGGGCCTGTCCCACTTGCATGTGTCTAGCGTGACCAAAGTTGGTGGCTTGAGGCGTACGGCCTCGCGGGGCCGGTCCCACTTCCAACCGCGGAGTCGTCTGGAGTTGTGCGGGGCTGGTCCCGACATCATACTCACCAATCGGCTGGGCAGGAGGTGGGCCGACTGAATTTGGACGTGGCACGGCGGTGGGTGGTTACGTCATCACGCAATGGCACACTGGGCGGTGACGTCATCGCGCAAAGCCACGCGCTAGGTGTACGCCGTCAAGACGCTGCATATTCCCGCCGAGGCGCTGCGTACGGCCTCAATGCGGCTGCGGGCCGACAGGCCATTGCTGCGCGGAATTTTTGGACAGTGTCAGTTTTTCGGAGCACCGCGCGATGTCGGGACCAGCCCCGCACAACTTCATACGGCTCCGGCAATCCAAGTGGGACCAGCCCCGCGAGGCCGTACGGCTCAAGCGACCACGTTGGGTCGCGCTCGCCGCATGCTGGTGAAACAGGCCCTTAAGTGATCGGCGCGGACAAGAAGGGCCTTCACACAGAGAGTGGTGAATCTCTGGAACTCTCTGCCACAGAGGGTAGTTGAGGCCAGTTCATTGGCTATATTTAAGAGGGAGTTAGATGTGGCCCTTGCGGCTAAAGGGATCAGGGGGTATGGAGAGAAGGCAGGTACGGGATACTGAGTTGGATGATCAGCCATGATCATATTGAATGGCGGTGCAGGCTCGAAGGGCCGAATGGCCTACTCCTGCACCTAATTTCTATGTTTCTATGGCCTGTTTCCGTGCTGTAATTGTTATATGGTTATTTAGACATGCAGGGAAGGAACTGCAGTCCCGCTGAATCACTCCAGCTTTTTGTATCTATCTTCAGAACTTTTCCAAATTACATTGATATGAAGAGAATATGACTCAGGAGAAAGAGCAAATTAAAGGATAATCGAGAAAGGTTTAGATAAATTGAAATTGTAACCTCAAAATTAAGACAGGAAGCTTTATTTTCTAGCGCTAAGTGTGTGCAAATCATTTTTATTTTCATAATAGAAAACCATGGCCAATTGGGTCACTCTAGAACATCAACAAGGCTGTGAAGGACCCTTCGAAACAAAGAACCACAAATGTTGGTTTACAAAAAAAAAAGACACCAAGTGCTGGAGTAACTTAGCGGGTCAGGCAGCATCTCTGGAGAACATGGATTGGTGACGTTTCTGGTGCAGACCCTTCTTCACATTCTTGCTTCAGACCCTTGCTTGTCAGTTGCCATCCACTGCACCAGGTTCCAGATCTATCTGGTTCCCAGCTACAGGATCTCTCTTGCCCCATTACTGGCCAGACTTTTTAAACAGGTCTTATGGCCCAACCCACCCATCCTGACCAAGATGCCCCATCTAAGCTAGTCCCATGTGCCTACGCTTGATCCATATCCCTCTAAACCTTTCCTTTCTCATTTCCTATTTTATGACATTTTCCTATTTCCGATTTGATGGATGGCTTTGCAGGAATCAGAAAATGATGTGCAATTATGCTTCTGAAGCAGTTGCTGACTAATAATGTTATTGTCAAGGGACCTTTAGGGAGTGTGACCATAAAGTGTACTATTTTACCTTTGGATTTGAACAATGTACAATTAGGGCCTTTAAAGTAGCAAACGGAGATAAAAGATGCCAGAGTGTTTAATCGTCATATGCATCCAATCAGAACAATGAAACTCGTACTTCCTGTAGCTTTATATGTAAAAGAAAATGTGTGTGTTTATGACTGTGTTTATAGTTTGTTTGGTTGTTTGTCTTTTTGCACAAAGTCCGCGAGCATTGCCACCTTTCATTTCACTGCACATCTCGTATGTGTATGTGACAAAAAAACTTGACTTGACTTTAAAGGCACATTGAAGCCACAACATGACAAATAAATATACATAAACAGTAATGCAATAACATCAGTTATACGAGGTAACCAAACAATAATAGTTTAAAAGATTAAATACATAGTGCAACCTTGTACAAAGTCCATACTAGTTTGGTACTGAAGTAGGCTGTAGTTAGGATTGTGAAAGGTGTTTCGAGGACCCAATGATTGATGCAAATAAACTGTTCTTGAACCTGGAGGTCACAGTTCTCAGTCTTCGGTATCATCTCCCCAATGGTAGCTGTGAGAAGAGAGCATGGCCAGGGTGGTGGGGGTCTGATGATGTTAGCTGTTTTCTTGATGCAATACTTCCTGTCGATCCCTTCAATGGTGGGGAGGTCAATACCTGTTATGGAGGACAATTGCCACCACTTTCTGTAGCCCCCTTCGTTCTTGGGCTTTCGAATGACCAAACCATGCCGTGATGCAACCAGTCAGTACACCCTCCACTATAACTGCAGAAATTCGATACAGTATTCGGTGACATGCTGAATTTCCAATTCTTCTAAGGAAGTAGAAGTTTTCTTTGTGATTTAATCAACCTGCTGGGCCCAGGACAAATCATCCGAGATGTGCACTCCAGGAACTTAAAGATGTTGACTCTCTTCACTGCCATTCCACTGGTGAAAACAAATACATGGTTTCTCAGGTTTCCCTTCTATTAAGGTATGTTGGGAGATTTAACTGTCTTTGATTGGGAGAGTACATGTGACAATGGATGGGCAAAGGTTAGCATTTAAAGAAATAGTGCACGAGAAGCAAACAAATATTTCTTCCTTTTAGGCAGAAAATCACAAAAGGAAAATGATTACTCAGCAGCTGATTAGATAAATTAAGGATAAGTGTTAAATTAAAAGAAGTTTTGGTGAGTTGCCAGAATTAGAAGGGGACCGGCATTGGGAACATTCTAGAATTCAACAAAGGAAGACGAGGAAATTAATATGCAAAGGCAAGAAGAATGTGAAGCTACACAGGTAAGAAACATAAGAAGAGTATAGGGACTTTTATCAGTATTTAAAAAGTGAAGCCAATTATGAGCCTTACTAGCAGAGAATTTAAAATGGAGATTGAAAAGACTAGGCTTGTATTCACTTGAGTTTAGAAGGATGAGGGGTAATCTTATAGAAACACATAAAATTATAAAAGGACTGGACAAGCTAGATGCAGGAAAAATTTTCCCAATGTTGGGTGAGTCCAGAACCAGGGGCCACAGTCTGGCGGCAAAAACAAGGGGGCAGATTATTATCTCAATGGGGTTAGGTTAGGTAAGGGGGAGGTGCAGCGAGACCTGGGCGTCCTTGTACACTGGCCACTGAAAGTTGGCTTACAGGTACAGCAGGCAGTGAAGAAAGCTAATGGAATGTTGGCCTTCATAACAAGAGGATTTCAGTATAGGAGCAAAGAGGTTCTTCTGCAGTTGTATAGGGCTCTGGTGAGACCACATCTGGAGTATTGTGTACAGTTTTGGTCTCCAAATTTGAGGAAGGTCATCCTTGTGATTGAGGCAGTGCAGCGTAGGTTCACGAGATTGATCCCTGGGATGGTGGGACTGTCATATGAGGAAAGATTGAAAAGACTAGGCTTGTATTCACTGGAGTTTATAAGGATGAGGGGGTTCTTATAGAAACATATAAAATTATAAAAGGACTGGACAAGCTAGATGCAGGAAAAATGTTCCCAATGTTGGGCGAGTCCAGAACCAGGGGCCACAGTCTTAGAATAAAGGGGAGGTCATTTAAGACTGAGGTGAGAAAAAACTTTTTCACCCAGAGAGTTGTGAATTTATGGAATTCCCTGCCACAGAGGGCAGTGGAGGCCACGTCACTGAATGGATTTAAGAGACAGTTAGATAGAGCTCTAGGGGCTAGTGGAGTCAAGGGATATGGGGAGAAGGCAGGCACGGGTTATTGATAGGGGACGATCAGCCATGATCACAATGAATGGTGGCGCTTGCTCGAAGGGCCGAATGGCCTCCTCCTGCACCTAGTTTCTACGTTTCTATGAGATAAGAAAATGGCAGAGGAATTAAGCTGTTAATTTGCATTTGTCTTTATGTAAGGATACACACAAAACCTGCTGGACACGTCAGAGAGTCATGAATCTAGCGAATATGAGGACTGAAGGAACGAAGTAATGGTCAAAAAATAGAACAATAGATTCTGTGAGCTTGTAGGCTAATAATCTCCAGGATCTCATGATCTACAGTACATCCCAGAGTTTTAAAAGAGATGGTAGTTATCATCTTCCAAGCATTTGTCTCTGGTCTCTGCTTGTAAAGGGCTCATACTTGGCTTCACTTTTTAAAGTATTTATAAAGGTTCCCATGATTTGGAGCGAAGCAAATGTGGCCCCACTATTTAAGAAAAGAGGAAGAGAAAAACAGAACTGCTGACCCATGACAGTGGCCGGGAACGTGCAAATTATAATTTATGGTCTTTTATGTCGAAAATATTAAACAGAAACAATGGCTTTGAGCAGAGGAAATCTTGTTGGAAATGTATAGGGTCTCTGTGAGATTGCACTAGTGTACAATTTGGTTTTCTAACCTAACAAAGGATGTGCTTGCCATTGAAGAATTGCAGTAGCTGGTTCTAAAGGTGATTTTGCCAATATGAGTTGAGATTTAATAGACTGCAACTGTTTTTTTTCTTCTCCTAAGTATAGAGAATGAGAAAAAACAAATAAAAATTCTTGAACAGCTTGGCAGTCTGGATGCATGAACGGGACAGGCCATGTTGGACTAGGATGTGAAGAGGTTTCTTCGCTGACGGTGGTGAAGCTGTAGAATTCTCTGCCCTGGATGCCTGAAAGCTCAGTCACTGTCAAATTAAAGGAAAGTCGTGAATTTATGCAGTTAACAGATGTGGGAAAGTGCTGAAAATGACACTGCGGTGGGAGATCAGCATGGTTTTGGAGAATGGCCAAAGGACCCATTCTAATCCTGTTTCATATGTCTTTATCAATTCAAAGAATTCTAATAGATGAATTAAACATGATTTTTGTTTTCCATGGATCCATATCTCTTCTCAATCATTATTATTTTCTAAGTGTCTTAATACAATCTCCCCGACAGTTGATGACACCAACAATGTCACAATATCAAGTTAATGGTTCCCTGTTTTCTCTTATCCTACTTCCTTAAGCAGTGCTTACCTCTAATGGCAGGAATCAATAGAATTTTGGAAGATGCTAATCAGAGCATCCACTACCTGAATTGTCAATAGACAATAGGTGCAGGAGTAGGCCATTCAACGCTTTGAGCCAGCACCGCTATTCAATGTGATCATCCCCAATCAGTACCCCGTTCCTGCCTTCTCCCCATATCGCCTGACGCCGCTATCTTTAAGAGCCCTATCTAGCTCTCTCTTGAAAGTATCCAGAAAACCGGCCTCCACCGCCCTCCGAGGCAGAGAATTCCACAGACTCACAACTCTGTGTGAAAAAGTGTTTCCTCATCTCCGTTCTAAATGGCTTACTCCTTATTCTTAAACTGTGGCCCCTGGTTCTGGACTCCCCCAACATCGGGAACATGTTTCCTGCCTCTAACGTGTACAAACCCTTTATAATCATACATGTTTCAATAAGATCCTCTCTCATCCTAAATTCCAGAGTATACAAGCCCAGTCGCTCCATTCTTTCAGCATACGACAGTCCCGCCATCCCGGGAATTAACCTTGTAAACCTACGCTGCACTCCCTCAATAGCAAGAATGTCCTTCCTCAAATTAGTGGACCAAAACTGGACATAATAATCCAGGTGTGGTCTCACTAGAGCCCTGCACAACTGCAGAAGGACCTCTTTGCTCCTATACTCAATTCCTCTGGTTATGAAGGCCAACATGCCATTCGCTTTCTTCACTGCCTGCTGAACCTGCAAGCTTACTTTCATTGACTGATGAACAAGGACCCCCAGATCCCATTGTACATTCCCTTTTCTCAACTTGATACCATTTAGATAATAATCTGCCTTCCTGTTTTTGCTAACAAAGTGGATAACCTCACATTTATCCACATTAAACTGCACCTGCCCATTCACCCAAACTGTCCAAGACACCCTGCAATCTCATAGCATCCTCCTCACAGTTCACACTGCCACCCAGATTTGTGCCATAGAAACATAGATAATAGGTGCAGGAGTAGGCCATTTAGCCCTTCGAGCCTGCACCGCCATTCAATATGATCATGGCCGATCATCCAACTCAGTATCCTGTACCTGCCTTCTCTCCATACCCCCTGACCCCTTTAGACACAAGGGCCACATCTAACTCCCTCTTAAAAATGAATTGGCCTCAACTACCTTCTGTGGCAGAGAATTCCAGAGATTCATCACTCTCTGTGTGAAAAATGTTTTTCTCATCTCGGTCCTAAAAGATTTCCCCCTTATCCTTAAACAGTGATCCCTTGTTCTGGACTTCCCCAACATCGGGAACAATCTTCCTGCATCTAGCCTGTCCAACCCCTTAAGAATTTTGTAAGTTTCTATAAGATCCCCCCTCAATCTTCTAAATTCTAGCGAGTACAAACCAAGTCTATCCAGTCTGTCTTCATATAGTCCTGACATCCCAGGAATCAGTCTGGTGAACCTTCTCTGTACTCCCTCTATGGCAAGAATGTCTTTCCTCAGATTAGGAGGCCAAAACTGTACGCAATACTCCAGGTGTGGTCTCACCAAGACCCTGTACAACTGCAGTAGAACCTCCCTGCTCCTATACTCAAATCCTTTTGCTATGAATGCTAACATACCATTTGCTTTCTTCACTGCCTGCTGCACCTGCATGCCTACTTTCAATGACTGGTGTACCATGACACCGAGGTCTCGTTGCATCTCCCCTTTTCCTAATCGGCCACCATTCAGATAATAGTCTACTTTCCTGTTTTTGCCACCAAGGTGGATAACCTCACATTTATCCACATTATACTGCATCTGCCATGCATTTGCCCACTCACCCAGCCTATCCAAATCACCTTGCAGCCTCCTCACAGCTAACACTGCCCCCCAGCTTCGTGTCATCCATAAACTTGGAGATGTTGCATTCAATTCCCTCGTCCAAATCATTAATATATATCGTAAATAGCTGGGGTCCCAGCACTGAGCCTTGCGGTACCCCATTAGTCACTGCCTGCCATTGTGAAAAGGACCCGTTTACTCCTACTCTTTGCTTCCTGTCTGCCAGCCAGTTCTCTATCCACATCAATACTGAACCCTTAATACCGTGTGCTTTAAGTTTGTATACTAATCTCTTATGTGGGACCTTGTCAAAAGCCTTCTGAAAGTCCAGATATAACACATCCACTGGTTCTCCCTTATCCACTCTACTAGTTACATCCTCGAAAAATTCTATAAGATTCGTCAGACATGATTTACCTTTCATAAATCCATGCTGACTTTGTCCAATGATTTCACCACTTTTCAAATGTGCTGCTATCCCATCTTTAAGAACTGACTCTAGCAGTTTCCCCACTACCGACGTTAGACTAACTGGTCTGTAATTCCCCATTTTCTCTCTCCCTCCCTTTTTAAAAAGTGGGGTTACATTAGCTACCCTCCAATCCTCAGGAGCTACTCCAGAATCTAAAGAGTTTTGAAAAATTGTCACTAATGCATCCACTATTTCTGGAGCCACTTCCTTAAGTACTCTGGGATGCAGCCTATCTGGCCCTGGGGATTTATCGGCCTTTAATCCATTCAATTTACCTAACACCACTTCCCGGATTACCTGGATTTCACTGAGTTCCTCCATCTCCTTTGACCCACGGTCCCCTGCTATTTCCGGCAGATTATTTATGTCTTCCTTAGTGAAGACAGAACCAAAGTAGTTATTCAATTGGTCTGCCATTTCCTTGTTCCCCATGATCAATTCACCTGTTTCTGACTGCAAGGGACCTACATTTGTTTTAACTAATCTTTTTCTCTTCACATATCTATAAAAACCTTTGCAGTCAGTTTTTATGTTCCCTGCCAGTTTTCTTTCATAATCTATTTTCCGTTTCCTAATTAAGCCCTTTGTCCTCCTCTGCTGGACTATGAATTTCTCCCAGTCCCCTGGTAGGCTGCTTTTTCTGGTTAATTAGTATGCTTCATCCTTTGCTTTGATGCTATCCCTGATTTCCCTTGTTATCCATGGATGTACTACCTTCCCTGATTTTTTTTTTTTGCCAAACTGGGATGAACAATTGTTGTAGTTCATCCATGCAGTCTTTAAATGCCTTCCATTGCATATCCACTGTCAACCCATTAAGAATCAATTGCCAGTCTATCTTGGCCAATTCAAGTCTCATACCCTCAAAGTTACCTTTCTTTAAGTTCAGGACCCTTGTTTCTGAATTGACAATGTCACTCTCCATCCTAATGAGAACTCAACCATATTATGGTCACTCTTGCCCAAGGGGCCACCTACAACAAGACTGCTAACTAACCCTTCCTCATTACTCAATACCCAGTCTAGAATAGCCTGCTCTCTCGTTGGTTCCTCTATATGTTGGTTTATAAAACTATCCCGCATACATTCCAAGAAATCCTCTTCCTCAGCACCCATGCCAATTTGATGCACCCAATCTATATGTAGATTGAAGTCACCCATTATAACTGTTTTACCTTTGTTGCACGCATTTCTAATTTCCTGTTTGATGCCATCCCCAACTCCACTACTACAGTTAGGTGGCCTGTATACAACTCCCACTAGTTTTTTCTGCCCCTTAGTGTTTCACAGCTCTACCCATATCGATTCCACATCCTCCAAGCTAATGTCCTTCCTTTCCATTGAGTTAATCTGCTCTCTAACCAGCAATGCTGCCCCACCTCCTTTTCCTTTCTGACTATCCCTCCTGAATATTGAATATCCCTGGATGTTCAGCTCCCAGCCTTGATCACCCTGGAGCCATGTCTCCGTGATCCCAACTATATCATAGTCATTAATAGCTATCTGCACATTCAACTCATCCACCTTATTACGAATGCTCCTTGCATTGAGACACAAAGCCTTCAGGCTTGTTTTTACAACACTCTTACCCCTTATACAATTATGTTGAAAAGTGTCCCTTTTTGATTTTTGCCCTGGATTCGTCTGTCTGCCACTTTTACTTTTCACCTTGCTACCTATTGCTTCTACCCTCATTTTACACCCCTCTGTCTCTCCGCTCACTCATTTAAGAAACCCTTTCCCTTTAACTCCACCCTCCACTATCCCATTTAACACCCCACCTTTGTTCAGTTTAAAACCACACGTGTAGCAGTGGCAACCCTGCCTGCCAGAATGCTGGTCCCCCACCTGTTAAGATGCAATCCGTCCCTTTTGTACAGTTCCCCCTTACTCCAAAACAGATCCCAGTGATCTAAGAATCTAAATCCCTGCCCCATGCACCAGTTCCTCAGCCACCCATTCAGGTCCCGTATCTCATTGTTCCTGCTCTCGCCAGCACGAGGAACTGGAAGCAAACCGGAGATAACAACCCTGGAGGTCCTGCTTTTCAGCATTTTTCCGAGCTCTCTAAAGTCACACTGCAGAATATTCATCCCCTTCTTTCCGACATCGTTTGTGCCGACATGCACTACCACTTCTGGCTGCTCACCTTCGCCCTTGAGGATTTTCTGCACTCTGTCCGTGACATCCTGGATCCTGGCACCAGGAAGGCAGCACACCATCCTCGCATCCCGTCTGTTGCCGTAGAAACTCCTGTCTGTACCTCTCACAATGGAGTCTCCCACTACAATGGCGTTGCCTGACTTTGGTCTATTTGGTTTTGGCTCAACAGCCCTATTTGCATCGCAAGCCAGTCCGCCGCTCAGTGTAAAAACGTCCTCAGTCCCGACAGCTTCTAAGTCGGTGAACCTGTTCACAAGAGGTACAACACCCGGGGACGTTGGCATTCCATGCTTCCCTCCCTTTCTCACCGTCTCCCACCTTCTCTCTTCCAGTACCTTAGATGTAACAATCGTACTGTAGGACTTGTCGAGGAAAGACTCCGTTTCTCGGACGAACCCGAGGTCATCCACTTGCTTCTCCAGTTCCCCAACACGGTCTTTCAGGAGCTCTACCTGGATGCACTTCTCACATTTGTAGCAGCCAGAGGCACCAGCGGTGTCCTTGACCTCCCACATACTGCAAGCATCACACTGAATCAGCTTGCCTGACATCTCCTTCTTTCGTCTCTCCCTCTCCAGCGTGCCTCTCCCCAATAGCCGTCTTGTTTATATTGACTGATAAATTGCCTAATTTACCAATTTACAAACCAAATTCCTCAGTTTTCAACTGTTTTCCCCCCTCTGACTCACTTCTAACTCTCCTCCCACTTGGGCTAGAGCCAATCAGTGTTTTATCTTGCTTATCTTCTCCTGCTGTTGCTTCCAAATTCACAGCAGCTCTGAGTCATCTGCAAATTTGCTAACATTGCTTTGTATCCCTTCATCTAAATCATTGATGTATATTGTAAATAGCTCCGGTCCCAGCACCGAGCCTTGTGGTACCTCATTAGCCACTGCCTGCTATTCTGAAAGGGACCCGTTAATCCCTACTCTGTTTCCTGTCGGCCAACCAATTTTCTATCCATGTCAGCACTCCGCCCCCACCCAATACCATGTGCCCTAATTTTGCCCACTATTCCCCTATGTGGGACCTTACCAAATGCTTTCTGAAAGTCCAGGCACACTACATCCACTGGCTCTCCCTTGTCCATTTTCCTAGTTACATCCTCAAAAAATTCCAGAAGATTAGTCAAGCATGATTTCCCTTTCATAAATCCATGCTGACTCAGACCGATCCTGTTACTGCTATCCAAATGTGTGGCTATTTTATCTTTTATGATTGACTCCAGCATCTTCCCCACCACCGATGTCAGGCTAACTGGTCTATAATTCCGTTTTATCTCTCCCACCTTTCCTAAAAAATGGGATGACATTAGCTACCCTCCAATCCACAGGAACTGATCCTGAATCAATAGAACATTGGAAAATTATCGCAAATGCATCCACGATTTCTAGAGCCACTTCCTTAAGTACCCTGAGATGCAGACCATCAGGCCCTCGTGATTCATCAGCCTTCAGTCCCAGCTGTCTACCTACCACCATTTCCCGCCTAATGTGGATTTCCTTCAGTTCCTCTGTCAACCCCATATCCTCTGGCCACTAGTACATCAGGAAGATTGTTTGTGTCCTCCTTAGTGAAGATGGATCCAAAGTACCTGTTCAACTCATCTGCCAATTCTTCGTTCCCTATATTAAATTCACCTTTTTCCAGTCTTCAAGGGTTCAACTTTGGTCTTAACTATTTTTGTCCTCTTCACATACCTAAATAAGCGTTTTCTATCCTCCTTTATATTCTTGGCTAGCTTACTTTCGTTCCAAATCTTTTCTCCCCGTATTGCCTTTGTAGTTATCTTCTGTTGCTCTTTAAACATTACACAATCCTCTTGCTTCCCGCTCATCTTTGCTACATTGTACTTCTTCTCTTTAATTTTTATACTGTCCCTGACGTCCCTTGTCAGCCACGGTCGCCCCTTACTCCAGTTGGAATCTTTCTTCCTCTTTGGAATGAACTGATCCTGCACCTTCTGTATTATTCCCAGAAATACCTGCCATTGTTGTTCCACTGTCATCCCTGCTAGGGTATCTTTCCAGTCAACTTTGGCCAGCTCCAACCTCATGGCTCCATAGTCCCCTTTGTTCAACTGTAACACTGACACCTCCGATTTACCCTTCTCCCTCTCCAATTGTAGATTAAACCTGACCATGTTATGGTCACTACCTCCTAATGGCTCCTTAATCTCAAGTTCCTTTATCAAATCTGCTTCATTTCATAACACTAAATCCAGAATTGCCTTCTCCCTGGTAGGCTCCAATACAAGCTGCTCTAAGAATCCATCACGGAGGCACTCCACAAACTCCCTTTCTTGGAGTCCAGTAACAACCTGATTTTCCCAGTCTACCTGCATGTTGAAATCACCCATAACAACCGTAGCATTACCTTCACTACATGCCAATTTTAACTCCCGATTCAACTTGCACCCCATATCTAGGCCACTGTTTGAGGGCCTGTACATCCCAATAGGGTCTTTTTATCCTTACAATTCCTTAATTCAATTCACAATGACTCCCCATCTCCTGTTTCAATGTCACCCCTTGCAAGGGACTGATTTTCATTCCTCACCAACAGAGCTACCCCACCCCGTCTGCTCATCGGTTTGTCTTTTCGATTAAAGGTATAGCCTTGAATATTCAGCTCCCAGCCCTCTTGCAGCCATGTCTCTGTAATTCCCACAACATCATACTTGCCAATTTCTAACTGAGCCTCGAGCTCGTCCACTTTATTTCTTATACTCCGTGCATTCATACACAACACTTTGTCCTCCGTTTTCACCTCCCCTCTCACAATTGGCCCTGACCTTACTCTCTTATCCCTTCTCAAACTTTCCTTTCCATTAATTTGGGAGTCTTTGTAATTTTTCCTGTACTCACTTCCCCTTCAACTCCATCTTTATACTTCCAATTTGTCAATCCCTCCCCACTATACAGGTCACCCCTACAGTCATGTCGTCATATACACCAACAACGGAACAATGCAATTATTATTCGCAGCGGAGTAACAGGCAAAGGCAATACACACAGATTAAATATAATAAACAAAAAACCCCAATAAATTAACAACCACGGTAGTGCAGCGGTAGAGTTGTCGTCTTACAGCGCCAGAAACCCTGGTACGATTGCGACTACGGGTGCTGTCTGTATGGAGTTTTACACTCTCCCCGTAACCGCGTGGGTTTTCTCCAACTCCAAAGTACAAGATTGTAGGTTAATTGGCTTGGTATAAGTGTAAATTGTCCCTAGTGTGTGTAGGATAGTGTAAATGTGCGGGTATACAATACAATTTATTTATCGTGTGGACCCCGATGAGGTCCAAACGAAATGTCGTTTCTGCAGTCATACATACAAAACGAAAAAGACCCAAGACACAACACAATTTACACAAACATCCTTCACAGCGCACCTTCTCCTCGCTGTGAAGGCAAAAAAAAAACATACCTCTCCCCTGCACTGGTTGGTGCGGACTCGGTAGGCCAAAGGGCCTTCCTTGCTATATCTCTAAACTAATAATATACTAAACAATACTTGTGCAAAAAAACCTGCAGTCGTTAGTGCAAGTAAAGTCTAAAGAAGTTCATAGTTGAAGTTAGTATTGTGTGATTGAACCTGATGATTGCTGGGAAGAAGCTATTCTTGGCCAGGTGATCACGGTTTTCAGACTCCTATACTTTCTTCCTAATATGAAATGAGAGCATGGCCAGAGTGATGCGAGTCCTTGATGATATTGGTTGCCTTTTTGAGGCAGCATGTTCGATAGATTCCTTTGATTGTGGGGACGTTAGTACCTGTGATGGACTCGGCAGTGTCTACCATTCTGTCATCTTCATTCCTGGATATTCGAGTTGCTGAACTAGATCTTGATACAACTGGTCAGTATGCTTTCTACCATACACCTGTGGACATTCAAGAGAGTATTTGTCGACATACTAAATCTCCTCAATATTTTAAGAACATAGAGGCGTTGATGGGCATTTGTGATTACATCAATGTGCTGGGCCCAGGACAGGTATTCAGAGATGTGCATGCCTAGGAACTTGAAATTGGTCTCTCGCCTACACTAACCCATCGACAATGACAAGTTTGTGGATCCTCAGCTGTCCTCTTCTAAAGGTAACTGTCAATTCCTTGATCTTGCAGATGTTCAGAGCAAGATTACTCTTCTGGCAACATTCAATCAGAATTTAAATCTCCCTCATGTACCCTGACTCGCCATTACCCGTTAGTCATCCAATAGCCACTTCTTTCAAAACTTTGAAATGCAGATCATCTATTGGAATTTGTTATACACTAATCTCAAACCTCTCACCTGAAAGTACTTTGCTCTATACCCTGGTGTATAAGCCTGCCTCCTTAAATGTATAAACTGCTCTCTGTCGCCCTGGATGAATACATTGTTATCTATTCACCTAGGTGTGTATTTTGTGCACTACTCATTAACTCCCCGACTCAATAAATTGCTCTCTACTCACTGGCTGCAAATGCTGCCTTATATACTTCTGCATGCATTTAATACTGTGTCCCTTAATAAATGTACTCTGTCCCCCAGCTGCCTATACTGCTCTCTATCCAGTGTTTGTGTTGTGGTCTCTGCAGTCTGTCTCTGTGTATGGGTATCTAACCCCTCTGCTGTATGTACAGTCCCTTTGGTATTGGTATTGATTCATTATTGTCACGAGATAGTGACATTTTTGACTTTCATGCTGTCCAGTCAAATCATACTAGACATGAGTACGAAAAAAGACACACACATAACGAGCAGTGAAAGAAAAAAATAATCAGAGAGCAGAATAGTGTTACAGCCACAATCAACTGGTATCTGTGTGGTTATCTTGGGACATTAACTTGGTCTGGCTGTTTAGCTCGCTGGCTGTGGATAGATACCTCACTCTATTCAATGAGCTGAATGGCCAATCTGCACCCCTAGTGGATGTGCTGCTCTCTGTTCCCTAGGCTGACAATTTCCACAAGTTCTCACCTTTACATAGTCCATCTCTGACTCTTCTCTTCCCACAGTGCAAAGGATGATCCAGGTGAAACACTGATTCACTTGCACTTCTTCCAATCTAGTGTACAGTGCTCGATGCTCAAAATTAGGTCTCCTCTATATCTGAGAAATAAACAGATTGGGTAACCAGTTTGTGGAGCACCTGTGTTCTGTTCATCAGGGAAACCCTGAGCTTCGCCATTTATTTCACCATCCCACACCCCTTCTGACCTTTCCTTCTGCCTTCAGGATTGAAATGCAATGCTTGCTCGAGGAACGGCATCTTATATTGTGCTAGGACAAATCTTCAACTTTAGAAACTTACCTTTTCATTCTGTGTTCATTGGAACTGACCACTTCTCTGCCACCATATTGGTTGTTTAAATTTTTTTTTTATTTTTAGTACCGTTTGGAATTGGGAATCACCTAGGACTGTTTGTTAAGGCACATCAGCCAGCAAATTTCCATTTGCACTGCAATGTGTAAATAAGGTGGAATTTCAGTTATGTGTCATTATTGATCAAAGGCAGACTTGCATGTCAAAGGCAGATTTGCACGTCTGAAGAAGGGTTTCGGCCGGAAACGTTGCCTTTTTCCTTCACTCGATAGATGCTGCTGCACTCGCTGAGTTTCTCCAGCTTTTTTGTGTACCTTACATTTCTTTCGTTCCTTTCAAACATAATGCATGGTGCTTCCAGTAGAGCTGCTGTCTTATGGCTCCAGAGCCCCAGGTTTGATCCTAACCACCAGCGCTGTCTGTGTGTAGTTTGCAGTTTCCCTGGTGGGCATGTCCTACAACCTTTCAATGAGCAATGTATTACTCAAAGAAGCTTATCCTGATTTTAACTGCCACCTAAACTAACTTTGAATCATAGCACCATTTAGTATGGAAACAGACCCTTCAGCCCAACTTGTCCATGCCGACCAAGATGTATCAAATCAGCTAGTCCCACTTGCTTGTATTTGACACATATCCTTCTAAATTCTTCCTATCTATGTTTCTAAGTGTTTTTTTTTTTTTTTTAAAGCTATCATAGCATTTGCTACCTGAACTCCCGGTGGCTCAGCACTTCAACTTCCCCTCTCATTCCCAATCCGACCTCTCTGTCCAGGGTCTCCTCCATTGCCAGAGTGAGCAACACCGGAAATTGGAGGAACAGCACCTCATATTCCGCCTGGGTTGCTTGCGTCCGGATGGCATGAACGTTTAGTTCTCCCAGTTTTGCTAACCCTTGCTGTCTCCTCCCCTTCGTTAACCCTCGAGCTGTCTAATCCCCCCGCCCTCGAGCTCCTCCTCCCTTTTTCCTTTCCCCCCCCCCCCCCCCCCCAGTCCCAGTCTGAAGAAGGGTTTCGGCCCGAAACGTCGCCTATTTCCTTCGCTCCATAGATGCTGCTGCACCCGCTGAGTTTCTCCAGCTACCTTCGATCTTCCAGCATCTGCAGTTCCTTCTTGAACCATAGTATTTGCCTCAACTGGCAGCCTTACATAATCCCGCAACCTTCTGTCTGAAAAAGCTGCCCTCTCAGTTTTGTATTAAATCCTGCTCCCTCATATAAACATATGTCCTATCGTTTTTGATTCCTTACCCTGGGTGACTCCGTGCAGCTTGCTTCTCTCTTTCCCAGTTCTGATAGTCTTGGATCTGACCTACTGAGTGTCCTTAGCATTTACTTTTATTCCTGCTCCCTCCACCAGTTGTATCTACTGCTAACCCATCATTATATTAATGATCTGGATGAGGGAATTGAAGGCAATATCTCCAAGTTTGCGGATGACACTAAGCTGGGGGGCAGTGTTAGCTGCGAGGAGGATGCTAGGAGAATGCAAGGTGACTTGGATAGGCTGGGTGAGTGGGCAAATGTTTGGCAGATGCAGTATAATGTGGCCCTTATCATTTTGGTGACTATAAATCTAAATGGTGGCCGATTGGGAAAGGGGGAGAGAGACCTGGGTGTCATGGTACACCATCATGAAGGTAGGCATGCAGGTGCAGCAGGCAGTAAAGAAAGCGAATGGTATGTTAGCTTTCTTTGCAAAAGGATTTGAGTATAGGAGCAGGAAGGTTCTACTGCAGTTGTACAGGGTCTTGGTGAGACCACACCTGGAGTATTGCGTACAGTTTTGGTCTCCAAATCTGAGGAAGGACATTATTGCCATAGAGGGAGTGCAGCGACGGTTCTGATTCCTGGGATGTCAGGACTGTCTTATGAAGAAAGACTGGATAGACTTGGTTTATACTCTCTAGAATTTAGGAGATTGAGAGGGGATCTTATAGAAACTTACAAAATTCTTAAGGGGTTGGACAGGCTAGATGCAGGAAGATTGTTCCCGATGTTAGGGAAGTCCAGGACAAGAGGTCACAGCTTAAGGGGGAAATCCTTTAAAACCGAGATGAGAAGAACTTTTTTCACACACAGAGAGTGGTGAATCTCTGGAACTCTCTGCCACAGAGGGTAGTTGAGGCCAGTTCATTGGCTATATTTAAGAGGGAGTTAGATGTGGCCCTTGTGGCTAAGGGGATCAGGGGGTATGGAGAGAAGGCAGGTACGGGATACTGAGTTGGATCATCAGCCATGATCATATTGAATGGCGGTGCAGGCTCGAAGGGCCGAATGGCCTACTCCTGCACCTAATTGCTATGTTTCTAACACCCTGCTTGCTCACAGCTGCGTAGGTGCTGTCTATCACACTGGCTACATGAAATTGCCAGCATGGCCATGTTGCATTTGCATAAACGCTCATTAATTGTTCATTATCCCTCTTGCTGCCTCCACTGACTTGCTCATCCTCTGGCATTGTGCAGTGCCTACTATTCCTCTGGCTATGTTTTACACATCTCCATGCTCCTGGCTACATCTACCACCCTATTTCATTGCACCTGGTCAGTATTCAGATCTGCAAGCATTGGTCTCTCTTCTCCTGCTACATGCACTGCTTTCTCACTTCCTGACTTACTTCAGTCTCTTTGTCTGCATACCCTGCTTTGTCCCAGTGGCTGCACTGACAAAGATAAGCAAACACAATTCTGAGACCCCGACAGTCAAAAATTAGGAAATTATAATAAGGAACAAAGATAGAGCAGAACAATTGAACATATACTTTGGTTCTGTCTTAACAAAATAGGACACAGGTAATCTCCAAGGTATGGTACACAAAAATGCTGGAGAAACTCAGCGGGTGCAGCAGCATCTATGGAGCGAAGGAGATAGGTAACGTTTCGGGCTGAAACCCTTCTTCAGACTGAAGAAGGGTTTCGGCCCGAAACTTTACCAGTCTGAAGAAGGGTTTCGGCCCGAAACGTTACCTATCTCCTTCGCTCCATAGATGCTGGTGCACCCGCTGAGTTTCTCCAGCATTTTTGTGTATCTTCGATTTTCCAGCATCTGCAGTTCATTCTTGACCACCTAATCTCCAAAGTATGTTTGGAGACCAAGAGTCCAGAGAGAGGAAGGAACTGGAGGAAGTTGCAATTGTTAAGAAAGAGTTTGGGGGAAATTAATGCAGCTAAAGGCAGACAAATCCCGAGTCTGATAATCTATATCCCAAAGTACTAAAGAAAGTGACTCTGGAAATAGTCGGCAATTGATGGTGATCTTCCAAAGACTTTGGAGCAGGTTGGACCAGTTATTCATAGTATATGTGAATGATTATGTGAGGGATCTAAATATGTGTAAGTTTGCAGTCAACACAAATTTGATGCTGAGGATGGGGAGCTGTGAGAAGGATGCAAAGAGATTACAATGTGATTTGAACAAGTTGGATGAGTGGGAATATGCAAGGCTGATGCAGTTTAACATGAATATTTTGTGAAGTTTCCCACTTTGTTTCTAAAAACAGAAAGACAAATTATTACTTAAATAGTGATAGATTGCAAAAAAGGAAAGGTGCAGCAAGACCAGGGTGTTCTTGCACACCAATCGCTGAAAGCAAGTTTTCAGGTATACCAAGCATTTGGGAATGCAAATTTTATGGTGGCCTTCAAGGCAAGAACATTTAAATACAGGAACAAAGAAGGTTCACAGGGCCCTGGAGTCACTCAGATGGAATTCAGTTATAAATCACTTTAGTTTATTGTCACCTGTACCGAGGTACAATGAAAAGCTTTTGTTGCTTCTGGGCCAGTTGTTCTTCACAGGTTTACCCTCAAGAAGGCTGATCTAACCTCTGCTAGTCACCCTGGGGAGAGGCACACTGGAATCTGAAGGGTCAGGTGTCATGGTTTTAAAGAAATATCTTCCCCAAATCCTATAGCACATCCTTCAGTGGTCATCATTCTCAAGAAATGTAACTTGTTCAGGCATGCAAATGAAATAGAGGCTGGACATTCTGTGCAGAATGACTCCCCAAAGACTTTATCATCACCTGTAAGGCAGATAATGAATACTGTTTGCTGCAAACATATGAAAAAGCAGCATCATTCAACACAAAGGAAATATTATCCCTCTACCTCTGCTGTTGTACTGTTTCTACAGCAAGAATTTACAATCTATATATTATTAAAACTCTTTGTTGTGCCGGCAATGACACTCTACTCTGCTTTTTCCTATCTTCTTCCAAACGCTAGGCTACAGCCTTCTCATTTTCACATATTCTACTCACATTTTTCCCGTCGAAGCGATAAACATCTTCCCGTCGCATTCTGACCCATATTTCCGAAGTTATTGATGATTTAAAGTTCCAAAAAAGCCTAAAGCGCTTTCTCAGGGAGCATCCAGTGATGATGTCACAATGCCTCTCACAGTGCACCAATCACAATGGGCTCTCAAGCTGTCCAGGCCCTGTCGCTACCAAAGACAAGACAAAATGCTGGAGTAACTCAGCAGCATCTCTGGAGAAAACAGATAGGTGATCACCTCACCTTTCTATTCTCTGCCTGACCCACAGTTACTCCAGCATTTTGTGCCTATCTTTGACAGAATTTAAAATTCATAATTTGACTCAATTCTAAACATCAATGTGCATTCATTTCAGTGACTCCTTCGCCCTCTTCAAGCTTCTTTGCGAGGGTGCGACTATTCCCCGAATCGCATCTTCGCCACCCCCCCCTCTCCCCCGGCCTACCAACTGGATGGGCTGGCCTTTCATGCCGGAGACTGATCAGAGCTTCAGCAGCGGTGCAGCACTGATTTACCATCGAGGAGCGGGCGATGCCTTACCTGGGATCAGCGTTTGACGCTCCGGAGTGCTGGGCCTGCTGCTTCAACATCGTGGAGCTGTGGTTTGCGGGGCTTCTAGCCGCGGGCGGTGCTGACTTCAACATTGCGGAGTCCTGGGATCCCTTTGCCGAGG
Source organism: Leucoraja erinaceus (assembly GCF_028641065.1). Taxonomy (NCBI): domain Eukaryota; kingdom Metazoa; phylum Chordata; class Chondrichthyes; order Rajiformes; family Rajidae; genus Leucoraja; species Leucoraja erinaceus. The sequence goes on along the minus strand of NC_073380.1, from coordinate 98,370,659 downwards.
GCCGCCAGTGTGAATCTCCGCCAAGCTCAGCCTGTGGACTTCGGGAGCCGCAGTCTCCGGTAAGAAGTGGCCGATTCGGAAGTCCAAGCCGCTGAGAATGTTCTTCCTTTCCGACATCATCCTAGCGAGAGGGCCCGAACATCGGGCCGCCCGTAGCGGCGACTGCAGGGGGCTCGGGAGGCCCCGATCACGGGTGAACAACAAAGTGGATGACTTCCTTCCCTCACAGTGGGAAACTTTGATTCCGCTGTGTGGGAATGTTTATGTTAAAGTCAATCGTGTGTTGTGTTCTTTTTTATTCGTATGGCTGTATGGTAACCCAAATTTCACTGTACCAATTGGTGCATGTGACAATAAATGTAACTTGAACTTGAACTGGTTGTATTTAGATAATAGACAATAGGTGCAGGAGTAGGCCATTCGGCCCTTCGAGCCAGCACCGCGATTCAATAAGATCATGGCTGATCATCCCCAATCAGTAACCCGTTCCTGCCTTCTCCTCATATCCCGACTCGGCTATTTTTAAGAGCCCTATCTAGCTCTCTCTTGAAAGCATCCAGAGAACCTGCCTCCACCGTCCTCTGAGGCAGAGAATTCCAGACTCACCACTCTCTGTGAGAAAAAGAGTTTCTTCGTCTCCGTTCTAAATGGCTTACTCCTTATTCTTTAACTGTGGCCCCTGGTTCTGGACTCCCCAACATCGGGAACATGTTTCCTGCCTCTAGCGCGTCCAAACAGGTACAGGATACCGAGTTGGATGATCAGCCATGATCATATTGAATGGTGGTGCAGGCTCGAAAGCCGAATGGCCTACTCCTGCACCTATTTTCTATGTTTCTAAACCCGTAACAATCTTATATGTTTCAATGAGATCCCCTCGCATCCTTCTAAACTCCAGAGTATACAAACCCAGTTGCTCCATTCTCTCAGCAAATGACAGTCCCGCCATACCGGGAATTAACCTTGTAAATCTACGCTGCACTCCCTCAATAGCAAGAATGTCCTTCCTCAAATTAGGGGACCAAAACTGCACACAATACTCCAGGTGTGGTTTCACTAGGGCTCTGTACAACTGCAGAGGGACCTCTTTGCTCCTATATTCGATTCCTCTTGTTATAAAGGCTAACATGCCATTCACTTTCTTCATTGCCTGCTGTACCTGCATGTTTACTTTCATAGGCTGATGTACAAGGTCCCCCAGATCCCGCTGTACTTCCACCTTTTCCCAACTTGACGCCATTTAGATAGTAATCTGCCTTCCTGTTTTTGCTACCAAAGTGGATAACCTCACATTTATCCGCATTAAACTTCATCTGCCATGTATCTGCCCACTCCCCCAACCTCCAATTCACCCTGCATTCTCATAGCATCCTCCTCACAGTTCACATTGCCACCCAGCTTTCTGTCATCTGCAAATTTGCTAATGTTATTTTGAATCCCTTCATCCAAATCATTGATGTATATTGTAAATAGCTGCGGTCCCAGCACCGAGCCTTGCAGTACCCCACTAGTCATTGCCTGCCATTCTGAAAGGGACCCGTTAATCCCAACTCTGGTTGGTTTCCTTTCTGCCAACCACCTCTATCCATGTCAGCACTCCACCCCCAGTACCATGTGCCCTAATTTTCCCCATTAATCTATGTGGGACCTTATCAAAATGCTTTCTGAAAGTCCAGGTACACTTGCTCTCCTCCCTTGTCCATTTTCCTAGTTACATCTTCAAATAATTCCAGAACATTTCTTCAAATGTTGCCTTTTATGCATCCCTGATTTTCTTCACATCTTTTGCAGGTATGTATTACTGTCAAGACCTTAAGCGCGGTACTCCTTCAATCTACTCTTTTTAAACATAGTTAAATTGTATATAATATTCCTGTTAAATATGTTGAGCCATTTATCCAAACTTGGTGCAGCACATTTGTTTTCAGAGGTATCCTATTAGCAAATGTATTCAAAACCTTGTTTAACATGTCTATTGTTCTTTAATTATAGTAATTGCTCACACTTCATGATTTCCTATACATGAACAGTTGAAGAGCTTTCCTTGATCAAACATCGAAAAACATGTTGTGTTCGAAGGTCAAATAGAGGTATATATTTCTGTGAAGAATACATCCCACCACTTCTTAAATTGGAAGAAATCTCACAAAGAAGCCTAAAGGGATTTAACCCCATCGTAGGTCGAGGAGCAGCTGTAGTATTGCCTAATCGTTTACAATGATAGAAAAGTAAGGAAAACAAGGCTTAAATGCATGGAAGAGCTGATTGTCTTCTTCAAATGACTCGTCGATCAATGTTCAAGACGTCGCACAAGAACTACTTCAAAATCACACTTTGCTTCTCTTGAATAACCTCTGCTTCCTTCCATGGAGCCAATTTGCTACCCATCCAACTATCTCTCCTTGGATCCCATGCAATCTAATCTTCCAATGCAACCTACCATGTGGAACCTTGTTACTCCAGCTTTTTGTCTATCTTCGATTTAAACCAGCATCTGCAGTTCCTTCCGGCACTGGCCTAGTACACCAAAGGTTGGATTTTTTAGTTTGGATAGGATTAATATTTCATATGCAGTCAACTCAATAGTCGTGAATGTGGGTAACAAAAAACACCCAGAAAAATAGCTCTGCAATTACAGCTTTTAAATACAGCACTAAAAATTTCAGATAAAGCAGTAAGAAATCAAGCCTACTGTCTACAAAGGTAAACACCAAGATGTCTTTATATAAAAAAAGATGTTTTATCAACGCAAGTGTACGCGTTTGAAAATACCACGAGCAGAACATGTAGGCCAGCTTGGATTCTTATCTGATTTTTGTAATTGTTTTACATTTATCCAATTCAATCAACAAGAATAATCATAAGAGGAACTTAACTTTTCAGTTAGCATGGCCTTTCAGATAATGTTTTGTACAGCAATAATTTAAAATGAGCAGTAGATTTGCCGATTTCTGTTCTTTAACAAGTCTTGGTATATTTTGCTCAATTAACAAAGAACCAAAATGAAGCTATATAATTTTATTGGAAATCAATAACAGGGACAATAGATCATATAAAGTTTGCTGCAATTTTACATTTATTAAACTACAGAATGAAGCACATATTTTACACATCCTAAACATTTTACACATCAAATCTTTCAGGTTATTCTGTTAAAATGGGTAAATGAAAACCTCAAGACATCTATAACAAGAATATCTGTATAAAAAATGTGTATATGTAAACTGTTTAAGCAGGGAACCCTGTGAAAGGTTTCCACCTCTTCCAAGTCATCCATTTTGTTGCATATTTTATTGTTGGTTTGTGGGGGGAGGGAGAGGGAGGGGGGGGGGGAGAAAGTAAAAAGTTACATCAACTCACAGGCTTCATTTCAGATGGTTAAAATGTTAATTTTTTCCACATGACCACTTGTAGTTATTCTAGCCGATTTCTGCCTGGTCCCGATTAACTATTTCAAGTGTTCAAGTTAAAATTTTAACAAAAATTAAGAAAGCAGGCTTGTTCCACTGGTTTCCTTCCATGTTGGAATGTCAACCAGACATGCGACTGAACAGAACTGCAATTCCATAACTTAAACACTGATGCCAGACAAACTAGTAGCTGGAAAACCACCATCCCGGCTGAACTGAAAACAAGAAGGCACACACGAGTTCTTCACAGATGTTTCCAAGGTTAAACCAACTTCCTGCATCCAACACCTGAGACAAGAGAAAATCCATCAAAGATGAACATATTAAAAAAAAAAGTACACTTATCTGCTGAATTTCAGCATGGTGATTAGTTATTAATGCTGTGGCTTATCTTTATGATAATTTAACAAGTCTATTTTGAGTTACTCACCAATCGCTTGTTGACATCACACAGTAAATGGGCAACTTCTGGAACTCATTAAAAGTAGACTGCTTTAATGTATATGCTCCCATGTTTTCAAAGATGACCCAATCACCGACACTTAATTCTGGTAGAAGACAATGCTCCACAACCTGATCAAGCCCATCACAGGATGGTCCCCACAGGCTACTGGCAAATACTGGCTCTCCTGAAATAGGTTTCTATTAGAGAAAAGGGTATATCAGAATGATTTTTCAGCTACAATGAATTATCCCATATTTATCCAGAAAGCATGCTTGACATAACTTAAACCAAGAGTATCTGCAAAAATAATCTTGTATGCTAAATGAGTGTGCTAAATGAATAGCAGCCTTCCAGTATTTTTACTTCAAAGAGGTCTTGCATTCCGAGGCTGCCAGTACTCTCATTATATCAACCTGCTTCAAGGTCACAATTTATATTATAGCTACCCGTACTTATATTTTATACTTATGTTTATATTTAATGTAAATGTTTCATTGTATTTTACAATTTTTTTTTTTTTTTTAAACTGATTTTCATCATAAAATCATTAACCCACCTTGTGAAGAATTGGAATAGCATTCACAGTTCCGTACAGATTGTTAACAAAAGATCCATAAACACCATCACTGATGTAATACATGAAGAATGGTTCATCATTCATGGACGAAACTAAGGGATGAAGAAATTATGATTAATATTCTGCAGTCAATTTTATTAATTCGTGTTTAGTATAATAAAACCGTCACTGAAGACTGTAGGTCAATAGTTTTGAACACTATCTTTCCAAAGAAGTCAAATTCAATCCAGATTGACAGGATGACTGTCCAATAGTTTGCAACTTTACAAAGGATAAGGTTTAAAAGGAAAGTTTAGAAAATGTTTTCAGGATTTAAAGAGTATTAAGAAGAATTGTTACAGAAAACATAAATAGTGCGTGAATTCAAAAAGTGTTAACTCTGAGAGCCTTACTTCAAAAACCACAAATAAACAATGAGAGAGGGGAAAAAACAGGATGAGGCCAGGAAGGACTTCTTTCAGACTGATGAATGCCAGGGACTATCTTTTTGGCGGTGAATGGGGCATAAATCATTTGAGATCAGTAAAGGCATTTAAGAAATTGTAGTCTTAATCGTAGAATTAAGAAACAGGGGTTAAATTAGGTGATTGGCCTCCTTAAATCTTTTGAAGTTTTTAAAATGGGTTCAATGTGCTCCCTTGAGTGTCAAAAGTCTGCAGGTGGAAAAAAATCAAACAAATGCGAATCCTCTCTTTGAGAACCTTCAACGGACTGAAAATACAGGCAGTGGTGTAACTGGGAGTGAATTATTGAAGACAAGAGTACACATTTAGGTTGATGGTAAATGTACACTTTTGATGAAAAATAGAATTCTGCTCAAAACCTAATGCTACATTCAATCTATATTTTATGTTAATCAAGGTTGGCTTAGCTTTTTCTAACATATCAAACCAAACATATATAAAATAAACTAATTATTAGACACTGGTGTCAACCACTGGGATAGCATTACAGACATCTTCGGAATATGTTGTATAATTATCGTTTGAATTAATAAATGGAGCAAATTACATATTGTTCAACTAACAATGACAGCCAGTGGAAATATTTGTGATTACCTTCTGACTCATCCTGTGAATCTCTTGCAAGGGCCTTCTTGGCTACTATGTTAACTGCTAGAGTGAATGCCGAATTCACATAGTAGCTACCGGGTTCAGCAATAATTTTAATACCATTTTCGGAGGGAAAGTAAATCTCAAGGAGTGGAGTAATGGCATCAAAAAGCTATCAATGGAGAAAAATAAATAATGAAAACACAATCACTTGCAAATTATATTAATACGTAGGCTAGCTTAATAATGCTCTAAAAATAGTCATTACATAGAAACATAGAAAATAGGTGCAGGAGTAGGCCATTCGGCCCTTCGATATGATCATCCAACTCAGTATCCCGTACCTTCTCTCCATACCCCCTGATCCCTTTAGCCACAAGGGCCACATCTAACTCCCTCTTAAATATAGCCAATGAACTCAACTACCCTCTGTGGCAGAGAATTCCAGAGATTCACCACTCTCTGTGTGAAAAATGTTTTTCTCCTCTCGGTCCTAAAGGATTTCCCCTCTATGCTGTGGCCCCTTGTCCTGGACTTCCCCAACATCGGGAACAATCTTCCTGCATCTAGCCTGTCCAACCCCTTAAGAATTTTGTAAGTTTCTATAAGATCCCCCCTTAATCGCCTAAATTCTAGCGAGTACAAGCCGAGTTTATCCAGTCTTTCTTCATATGAAAGTCCTGACATCCCAGGAATCAGTCTGGTGAACCTTCTCTGCACTCCCTCTATGGCAAGAATGTCCTTCCTCAGATTTGGAGGCCAAAACTGTACGCAATATTTCAGGTGTGGTCACACCAAGACCCTGTACAACTGCAGTAGAACCTCCCTGCTCCTATACTCAAATCCTTTTGCTATCGATGCTAACATACCATTTGCTTTCTTCTCTGCCTGCTGTACCTACATGCCTACTTTCAATGACTGGTGTACCATGACACCCAGGTCTCGTTGCATCTCTCCTTTTCATAATCGGCCACCATTTAGATAATAGTCTGCTTTCCTGTTTTTGCCACAAAAGTGGATAACCTCACATTTATCCACATAATACTGTATCTGCCATGCATTTGCCCACTCACCCAGCCTATCCAAGTCACCTTGCAGTCTCCTAGCATCCTCCTCACAGCTAACACTGCCCCCCAGCTTCATGTCATCCGCAAACTTGGAGATGTTGCATTCAATTCCCTCGTCCAGATCATTAATATATATTGTAAATAGCTGGGTTCCCAGCACTGAGCCTTGCGGTACCCCGCTAGTCACTGCCTGCCATTCTGAAAAGGACCCGTTTACTCCTACTCTTTGCTTCCTGTTTGACAGCCAGTTCTCTATCCACATCAATACTGAACCCCCAATACCGTGTGGTTTAAGTTTGTATACTAATCTCTTATGTGGGACCTTGTCGAAAGCCTTCTGAAAGTCCAGATACAGGTGCACAACCTTTTATCCGGAGTTCCGGAAACCGAAAAGCTCCGAAAACTGGACATTTTTTCCAGGATGTCGGCTGCACACCAAAGCTCGCGTTTGGCGCCAAACTTGACCTGAAACGACCCACGGTCAACCCAGGTCTGTACTACTGTAGCGGCTGCCTCCTCCCCGGAGACCGGGGAGACACTTAAACATCTGTAAATCATTGCTTAAATGTTAGTCAGTTAGTTTGGAGGGCTTTTATGTGGGGGGGGGGGGGGGGGGGGGGGGGGGGGGATGAAGGGGGGAAACTTTAATTCTTAGTCCCCTACCTGGTCGGAGAGGCAGGGAGCGGGCAATGCCTTACTGGGTCGCCGTGCAGTAAGGTCCGGAGCGCTGTGGCCGCCGACTCCCAACATCGCGGAGCTGGGGCTGCGGGCGGCGCCGGTTGTAGCTCCGACCCCGGCAACTCTACCCCTGGCTGCGCGGCGCTCCAAATCCAGTGGGGCCCGCGGCTGGACGCCCGCAGCCCCAGCTCCGTGATGTTGTGAGTCGGCGGCCACAGCACTCCGGAGCTTACCGCACAGCAACCCAGTAAGGCATTGCCTGCTCCCCGCTGGTATCCCAGCGCTGCGACACCGCCGACTCCCAACATCGCGGAGCTGGGGCTGCCGGCTGGATTTGGAGCGCCGCGCAGCCAGGGGTAGAGTTGCCGGGGTCGGAGCTACAACCGGCGCCGACCGCGGCCGGACGCCCGCAGCCCCAGCTCCGCGATGTTGGGAGTCGGCGGCCACAGCGCTCCGGAGCTTTGCCCGCTTGCCGCCTCTCCGACCAGGTAGGGGACTAAGAATTAAAGTTTCCCCCTTCACCCCCCCCCCACCGCATAAAATCCCTCCAAAATAACTGACTAACATTTAAGCAATGATTTACAATGATTCCCCGGTCTCCGGGGAGGAGGCAGCCGCTCCAGACTTTTCACGCGCTACCTACCTAATCTACGCTAAAAATCTTCCATTCGGAAATCCGAAAAATTCCGAAATCCGAGAAGTGTCTGGTTCCAAGGCTTTCGGATAAAAGGTTGTGCGCCTGTATAACACATCCACTGGTTCTCCCCTATCCACTCTACTAGTTACATCCTCGAAAAATTCTATAAGATTCGCCAGACATGATTTACCTTTCGTAAATCCATGCTGACTTTGTCCAATGATTTCACCACTTTCCAAATGTGCTGCTATCCCATCTTTAATAACTGACTCTAGCAGTTTCCCCACTACCGATGTTAGACTAACTGGTCTGTAATTCCCAGTTTTCTCTCTCCCTCCCTTTTTAAAAAGTGGGGTTACATTAGCTACCCTCCAATCCTCAGGAACTACTCCAGAATCTAAAGAGTTTTGAAAAGTTATTACTAATGCATCCACTATTTCTGGAGCTACCTCCTCAAGTACTCTGGGATGCTACTTCCTTAAGTAATCTGGCCCTGGGGATTTATCGGCCTTTAATCCATTCAATTTACCCAACACCACTTCCCAGCTAACCTGGATTTCACTCAGTTCCTCCATCTCATTTGACCCGCGGTCCCCTGCTATTTCCGGCCGATTATTTATGTCTTCCTTAGTGAAGACGGAACCAAAGTAGTTATTCAATTGGTCCACCATGTCCTTGTTCCCCATGATCAATTCACCCGTTTCTGACTGCAAGGGAACTACATTTGCTTTATCTAATCTTTTCTCTTCACATATCTATAAAAACCTTTGCAGTCAGTTTTTATGTTTCCTGCGAGTTTTCTTTCATAATCTATTTTCCCTTTCCTAATTAAGTCCTTTGTCCTCCTCGGCTGGTCTCTGAATTTCTCCCAGTCCTCTGGTAGGCTGCTTTTTCTGGCTAATTTGTACGCTTCATCTTTTGCTTTGATAAATAAACTTTAAGAACAAACCTATCGCTATTATTTGCGCATCATGAAATTATTACAATTCATTTTACATGCAAGGTTTGATATTATATAACATTATACATGCAGGAAATGTTTGCTATTATATAACATTATACATGCAGGACATTTTATCCCAAATTTGGAATGTTAAAACAAAGATCCTCCATACCTTTTCAAGCTGCAATTCACCATCTGTTCCAGAAAACCCACCTCCAATGTCCAGCAGATTCATGTCAAAACCAAGCTCTTTCTGTAACAGAAAAGATGAGGAATCAGGAAGTTAATCAATTTCCCTTTAAAACAATATTAATTTGTAAATTGCATTTTCTTGAAAATGATATGAAAATATAAAATACAAATATAAAATCACAGTGGATTACCTTAAAAATTTGAACAAAATCAATACAAACTAAACCTAAAGGCAAGGATAAGTTGAATTGTTCGGCAGTTCCAATGGTCATAACCTGGAAATATGTTCCAATCTGACTCTTCAGAGCAGAGAAGCAGGAATCATACATCACATGCTACCATGGTCACTATATTTTTAATGTTTTGTATCAAATTGGATTCAATTTTTGATATATTGAATTGATATATATACGTTGAAAGCCAAATAGATGACCCATAAGGCATCAATTTACAATGACCATATTTTGTAATGCAATGGCAATCATTTATTGAGCAGCACCCTCTGCTGTTTAAATTCTGCACTGTGAACAGCATACTTCAAATTGTGTATTGTCAAGATAGCTTATGTCAAAAAAATGCACAATTAAACAGGATACTTACAGCCATATCAAAGACACATCGAGCATCAGCTAATGCATGCAGATAAGTCTCTATATTGCTGTTTGAACTTGAAACATAAAACCTGTTGAAAATTAAAAAAGATTGAATTTGCTGACATTGTTCTAATCATTCACTCATTTTTGCAAGCCTGTCATCAATTAGATATTACAGTGAATAAGCTAGATATCTCATGTAGATACCTAGATATTTTTTAGCCTAAATATATATATATAACACTTTTAATAAAATTAAACACGTTAAATTATTAAAATGCCCTGGTTAACTTGAACTCTCTTTACAGATATCACCACTGTCCTATCCACTCGTCTCCTATCCTCTGCAACTAAAAACTTGTTTTCACGCTTTCCCAGTAATGACAAACGGTCATTATGAAAACATCCTTATGATAATTCTCAATACACGACCTCAGCTCCTCACTAGTCCCACTAAATACTATGCAGCCAAATACTGCTCTAACTCCATTTAAAAGTTTGCAGATGAACCACCGTAGTGGGCCAGATCTCAAACAATGAAGCAATGTAATACAAGAAGGTAAAAAGAGCTGAGTAAGAGATCAAGACAACCACTCCCTCAATGTCAACAAGACGAAGGAACTAGTTATTGACCTGATATGAGGTGGTTTACTCATCCCAGTCAGGATCAACGGTGCTGAAGTAGAGATAGTTGAGGGCTTCAACTTTTTAAATATCACCCACAATTTGTCCTGGACCAACCACATTGAAGGCACAGCCAAGAAGGCATTTTGCCATGTCTCCTATAACTCTTTCCAACTTCCACAGATGTACCACATGTCGGGATGCATGACAGTTCAGTTTGAGAATAGCTCTGAACAAAACTATAAGAAATTGCAGTTGTGGAAACAGCTCAAAATAGTCTCCCCATGTCCCAATCGACTCCATCTACACTTTACACTGCCTTGGGAAAGTAGCCTTGAAAGTAATCTAGGTTACACCAATCATTCCTCCTTCTCCCCTCTCCCCTCTCCCATCTGACAAAAGGTACAAAAGCTTAAAAGCATGTACCGCCAGATTCAGACAAAATGTGTAGGAAGGAACTGCAGATGCTGGTTTACACCAAAGATAGACACAAAATGCTGGAGTAACTCAGTGGGACAGACAGCATCTCTGGAGAGAAGGAATGGACGGCGTTTTGGGTTGAGACCCTTCTTCAGACACAGTCAGGGGAGAGAAGAGATATGGAGGGTACGAAGGTATGAAAAGGACAGATCAAAGGAAATGTACAATGGTTTAATTATGGCTGAGGGGAAGTTGACAACAAGGCATACAAACAGTAAAACTAATCAGTAGGACAGAGAAACGTCGAGTATTAGGGTGGGAGGGGGACAGCAAGGGTTACTTGAAGTTGGAGAAATCAATATTCATACTGCTGGGTTGTAAGTTGCCCACACGAAATAAGAGGTGCGTTCCTCCAGATTCAGAAAGAGTATTGTAAAATGAGTGCAGGATAGTTTTGTGCAGCTATATATAGAGGGTACCTACTAGAGGAGGGGCAGTGCTGGACCTCCTGTTAGGAAATGAGACAGGACAGGTGGCGGAGGTATGCGTTGGGGAGCACTTCGGGTCCAGTGATCACAATACCATTAGTTTCAATATAATTATGGAGAGGGTCAGAACTGGACCTAGGGTTGAGATGTTTGATTGGAGAAAGGCTAACTTTGATGCGATGCGAGATGATTTAAAAGGAGTGAACTGGGACATTGTGTTTTATGGGAAAGATGTAGAAGAGAAATGGAGGACATTTAAAGGGGAAATTATAAGAGTACAGAATCTTTATGTTCCTGTTCGGTTGAAAGGAAACAGTAAAAATTGGAAAGAGCCCTGGTTTTCAAGGGAAATTGGACATCATGTTCGGAAAAAGAGGGAGATCTACAATAATTATAGGCAGCATGAAGTAAATGAGGTGCTTGAGGAGTATAAGGAATGTAAAAAGAATCTTAAGAAAGAAATTAGAAAAGCTAAAAGAAGATATGAGGTTGCTTTGGCAAGTAAGGTGAAGTAAATCCAAAGGATTTCTACAGCTATTTTAATAACAAAAGGATAACGAGGGATAAAATTGGGCCATTGGAGAGACAGAGTGGACAGCTATCTGCAGAGCCAAAAGAGATGGGGGAGATATTGAACAATTTTTTTTCTTCGGTATTCACCAAGGAGAAGGATATTGAACTATGTGAGGTAAGGGAAACTAGTAGAGTAGCTATGGCTACTACGAGGTTCAAAGTAAAAGAAGTACTGACACTTTTGAAAAATATAAAAGTGGATAAGTCTCCAGGTCCTGACAGGATATTCCCTAGGACATTGAGGGAAGTTAGTGTAGAAATAGCCGGGGCTATGACAGAAATATTTCAAATGTCATTAGAAACGGGAATAGTCCCCGAGGATTGGCGTACTGCGCATGTTGTTCCATTGTTTAAAAAGGGTTCTAAGAGTAAACCTAGCAATTATAGACCTGTTAGTTTGACTTCAGTGGTGGGCAAATTAATGGAAAAGATACTTAGAGATAATATATATAAGCATCTGGATAAACAGGGTCTGATTAGGAACAGTCAACATGGATTTGTGCCTGGAAGGTCATGTTTGACTAATCTTATTGAATTTTTTGAAGAAGTTACTAGGGAAATTGACGAGGGTAAAGCAGTGGATGTTGTCTATATGGACTTTAGTAAGGCCTTTGACAAGGTTCCTCATGGAAGGTTGGTTAAGAAGGTTCAACTGTTGGGTATAAATGCAGGAGTAGCAAGATGGATTCAACAGTGGCTGAATGGGAGAAGCCAGAGGGTAATGGTGGATGGCTGTTTATCGGGTTGGAGGCAGGTGACTAGTGGGGTGCCTCAGTTGTTGTTTGTCATGTACATCAATGACCTGGATGAAGGTGTGGTGAATTGGATTAGTAAGTATGCAGATGATACCAAGATAGGGGGTGTTGTGGATAATGAAGAGGATTTCCAAAGTCTACAGAGTGATTTAGGCCATTTGGAAAAATGGGCTGAAAGATGGCAGATGGAGTTTAATGCTGATAAATGTGAGGTGCTACACCTTGGCAGGACAAATCAAAATAGGACGTACATGGTAAATGGTAGGGAATTGAAGAACACGGTTGAACAGAGGGATCTGGGTATAACCTTGCATAGTTCCTTGAAGGTGGAATCTCATATAGATAGGGTGGTAAAGAAAGCTTTTGGTATGCTAGCCTTTATAAATCAGAGCATTGAGTATAGAAGCTGGGATGTAATGTTAAAATTGTACAAGGCATTGGTGAGACCAAATCTGGAGTATGGTGTACAATTTTGGTCGCCCAATTATAGGAAGGATGTCAACAAAATAGAGAGAGTACAGAGGAGATTTACTAGAATGTTGCCTGGGTTTCAACAACTAAGTTACAGAGATAGGTTGAATAAGTTAGGTCTTTATTCTCTGGAGCGCAGAAGGTTAAGGGGGGACGATAGAGGTCTTTAAAATGATGAGAGGGGTAGATAGAGTTGATGTGGACAAGCTTTTTCCTTTGAGAATAGTGAAGATTCAAACGAGAGGACATGACTTCAGAATTAAGGGACAGAAGTTTAGGGGTAATATGAGGGGGAACTTCTTTACTCAGATAGTGGTAGCGGTGTGGAATGAGCTTCCAGTGGAAGTGGTGGAGGCAGGTTCATTGGTATCATTTAAAAATAAATTGGATAGGCATATGGATGAGAAGGGAATGGAGGGTTATGGTGTTGAGTGCAGGCAGGTGGGACTAAGGGAAAAAAAGTTGTTCGGCACGGACTTGTAGGGCCGAGATGGCCTGTTTCCGTGCTGTAATTGTTATATGGTTATATGATTAGTATCTTCCCCACTATTCAGATTACTTGACAGTCCCCTCATAAATTAAGATAGTAGTCTCTATTTTCAAACCTACCTCATTGCCACCTTTGTACTTTGTTAATCTGCACTCTCTTCCAAACTGTAATGCTATAATGTCATAGCACAAAATTCTGCACTGACATTTTTCTCTTTCCATTAGATTTGACTGGTGTATGATTTGATTGCACTTAATGTATGAATTGATTGGATAGCAACTTAAGTTTGTCATGGTATTGTGGCACATATTATAATAAAAAAAACGAATAACACCAATACTAGACTCCATTGGATAACAAAAATAAGGAAGCTTTCCATCACCAATGCCACTTGCAGTAAGACTGCAATAACGTACAGTGGTCACTCCTTCACCTTCAGTCCAAGTTTCATTCTAAGCACATAATCTGCAGAATATTAACATTATAGATCTTGGCTCACTGCAAACTGGCTATATTCCAGATCACTGGTGATCCTAGACACAATTCCTACCAACTATCAACGCCATACATCGGCCCATAATCACAATTATTGACATCTTACTGCATGCCAGTACAAAACATCAAATACAATTATCTAAAGTGCTGAAGGAACTGCAGATGCTGGTTTAAACTGAAGATAGGCCCTTCTTCAGTCCTCAACCCGAAATGTACCCATTCCTTCTCTCTAGAGATGCTGCCCATTTAGTGTCTATCTACAATTATTTAAAGTGTGAATAACAAGGATGATGTGCACATCTCTATTATTGCAATGTTATAACTCAAGCTGCACGAGGAAATTTAATTTGAATGTATTTTCAGGTGTTCACCAATTTTTTTTTAAATATTCTCATTGTCAAGCCAAGACTTTTCTTTCTCCAAACACAATCATTTTACCCTGTTACCAAAACAAGAATGTTTTTAAATGCCATTTATCACATCAAGACCACAATTTTCAATGACACTGCTGTACCAGGCACCAAGTAAACACATGAGCTATGCCCCTCCTCCTCTCCCCCCCCTTCCCCCACCCACTCCTTAGAACAATTATTTAGTATATCCCAGTCTCAGTTACATTGCTATCTTTGAACTCTCATTTCCAAATTCATGCTTTAACTTTTTTTTTTTAAATGGCAAGGATGATCAGACCGAAAAGGGGGAAATAATACATTTTTATACTAATGATGCAGTTTCAATTAGAGGAAAAGCAAAACCTTCCAAATTGAAAACTGCATAACATAGCTCTGCACAAATGTATCCATTCATTCCCTTCCCCACTCTGTACACTTAGAACATTCATACTCTTGGCACAGGAAAAATAACTTGCAACGGTTGGTCAAAAAGAAGAAGATGCATGGGACAGGTATAGGCAACTGAGATCAAGTGCATCCCTGGAGGAGTTTCAGGAACTGAAAAAGGAGATCAGAGGGGCAAAAAGGGGCCAGGAGATAGCTCTGGGGGGTAGCATTAAGGAAAATCCCAAAAGATTTTATAAATACACTAGACCAAGGGGGACCCGTTGGGTCCTGTCCCATCAACGCGCGGTTGCAGGGGGAGGTGGGGGGGGGCTGCAGCGTCACACACACATGAACCACCCTCTACACACACACAGGGGGGAGGGAGGGCGAGAGAGGAGGGGGGCGAGAGAGGAGGGGGGGCGAGAGAGGAGGGGGGGGAGAGAGGAGGAGTGGGGGAGAGAGGCAGGGGACCGGCCAATCATGGCTTACGAGAGGGGAAGCCTACCCACCAGCGTGAGACGATCGGGCCGGGGAGACGGAGAGGTGGTCATCCCCGGCGACGGTAGAGGGGAGAGAGGGAGGGAGGAGAGGGGGTGAAAAGAGGGGGGGGGGGGGGAGGTGGAGGGGAGCCGGGCGAGTTAGTGGGCTGCGAAAAGCGGAGAGAACTGGCCTGACTCTGGAAACCCGCAGCTGCAGTGAGCGCGCTGGGGAGTGGCATGGCTTCACAAGCTGCACCGGCCGCGAGGAGAGAGAAAGTTCTTCAGCGCGCATGAGCGCCTGTGACCTCGCAATCTGCAGAACTTTCTCGTTCTTTCTGCGCCTTTTGAAGAAACGGTCGTGGGGAAAGAGGTGGGGGCAGAGGAGGAAGGGAGCGGGGAGCGTAACTGGCTGCGCATTGAAAATCTGCGCAGCTGGTCATGAGCAGCAAAGGCATTGGGACATCAGCAGCTGGCCAGAGACTATTTTTAAAAAGAACGTCAGTTTGGTGATGAATTTTAGTAAATATCTCGGGAAATAATTGACCAAATTTACAGAGGAATGGATTTCTAAAATCATAAGGTAAATATCGACTGAAATATGTAAAAAGTTCCCCGTTATTTGTGTAAGATTTAAAAAAGGTCAGATTGGTCAACAATTTTAATTAAAAAGTCTGGGAAATAATTGTCCAAATTTAGAGGAGTGGATTTCTAAAATCATAAGGAAAATATCTACTGAAATATGTAAAAATGCCCCTTTTCGGCGTCTGGTTTTCGAGGAGATGCGTTTCACAGGTGAAATGACACACACACACACACACAGTTTTAAATTATACTAGACCAAGTGCAGACCCGGTGGGTCTGTTCCCCCGTGTGTTTGTGTTTGGGGGGGGGGGGGGGGGGGGGGGGGCAGCATCACACACACTAACTGACCCCTTGATATTATATTGATAATTTGCTCCCATAACCGCCCTATTCACTGACGCATAGCCCCCAACTCGCAGGCGCGTCTAGAGGGGGGGGGGGGGGGGGGGTAGAGCGTGAGGGCAGAGAGAGAATAGGGAGAGCCAGAGAGAGGCAGAAACAGAAGGGCAGGAGACAGAGGGGAGAGGTGGAGGGGGAGGAGAGGGAGAGTGGGTGGAGATATGAGAGAGAGATTGGGAGGGGAAAAGAGGGGGGCTGAGGGTGGGGGGGGGGGGAAGGAGGGAGAAGGAGTGGGAAGGGGAGAGGTGGGGGGGGGGGAAAGGTGGTAGGAGAGGGGGTGGAGGGAAGGGGATAGGGGAGTGGTGGAGGGGGAAGGGGGTTTAAGGGAGAGGAAGGGGAGAGAGAGGGCGGGGAGGAAGAGAGAGGGGGAGAGATGAGATAGAGAGAGGAGATAGAGAGAGTGAGAGAGGGGAAGAGAGGAGAGGGGCAGCAGCCCGAGCGTGAGGCTCGGAGCAATCTGAGGGCGGTCAAAAGCAGCTGGGGGGGGACCAGTCGATCGTGGCTTCCGCCAGCGTGACAAAGCCGGGCCGGGGGGCAGACGATCGTGTATAGGATCTTTGGTAGGGAGCAGAGGGAGAGAGGAAGGAAGGAGAGGGGAGGAGGTGAAATGTAGGTCCCTTGCAGGTGAATTGATCATGGGGAACAAAGACATGGCAGACCAATTGAATAACTACTTTGGTTCTGTCTTCTCTAAGGAAGACATAAATAATCTGCCGGAAATAGCAGGGGACCGGGGGTCAAATGAGATGGGGGAACTGAGTGAAATCCAGGTTAGCCGGGAAGTGGTGTTAGGTAAATTGAATGGATTAAAGGACGATAAATCCCCAGGGCCGGATAGGCTGCATCCCAGAGTACTTAAGGAAGTGGCCGCAGAAATAATGGATGCATTAGTGATAATTTTTCAAAACTCTTTAGATTCTGGAGTAGTTCCTGAGGATTGGAGGGTAGCTAATGTAACCGCACTTTTTAAAAAGAGAGGGCGAGAGAAAACGGGGAATTACAGGCCAGTTAGTCTAACATTGGTAGTGTGGGAAACTGTTATAGAGTCAGTTATTAAAGATGTGATAGCAGCACATTTGGAAAGTGGTGAAATCATAGGGCAAAGTCAACATGGATTTATGAAAGGTAAATCATGTCTGACGAATCTTATAGAATTTTTCGAGGATGTAACTAGTAGAGTGGATAACGGAGAACAAGTGGATGTGTTATATCTGGACTTTCAAAAAGCTTTCGACAAGGTCCCACATAAGAGATTAGTATACAAAATTAAAGCACACGGTATTGGGGGTTCAGTGTTCATGTGGATAGAGAACTGGCTGGCAGACAGGAAGCAAAGATTAGTAAACAGGTCCTTTTCACAATGGCAGACAGTGACTAGTGGGGTATCGCAAGGCTCAGTGCTGGGACCCCAGCTATTTACAATATATATTAATGATTTGGATGAGGGAATTGAATGCAACATCTCCAAGTTCACGGATGACACGAAGCTGGGGGGCAGCGTTAGCTGTGAGGAGGATGCTAGGGGGCTGCAAGGTGACTTCGATAGGTTGGGTGAGTGGGCAAATGCATGGCTGATGCAGTATAATGTTGATAAATGTGAGGTTATCCACTTTGGTGGCAAAAACAGGAAAGTAGACTATTATCTGAATGATTAGGAAAAGGGGAGATGCAACGAGACCTGGGCGTCATGGAACACCAGTCATTGAAAGTAGGCATGCAGGTGCAGCAGGCAGTGAAGAATCAAGTGAATCAAATTGGCAGGGGTGCTGAGGAAGAGGATTTCTTGGAATACATGCGGGATAGTTATCTAATCAACATGTAGAGGAACCAACGAGAGAGCAGGCTATTTTAGACTGGGTATTGAGTAATGAGGAAGGGTTAGTTAGCAATCTTGTTGTACGTGCCCCCTTGGGCAAGAGTGACTATAATATGGTTGAGTTCTTCATTAGGGTGGAGAGTGACATTGGTTCTGAACTTAAAGAAAGGTAACTTTGAGGGTATGAGACGTGAATTGGCCAAGATTGACTGGCAATTAATTCTAAAAGGGTTGATGGTGGATATGCAATGGAAGACATTTAAAGAGTGCATGGATGAACTACAAAAATTGTTCATCCCAGTTTGGCAAAAGAATAAATCAGGGAAGGTAGTACATCCGTGGATAACAAGGGAAATCAGGGATAGTATCAAAGCGAAGGATGATGCGTACAAATTAGCCAGAAAAAGCAGCATACCGGAGGACTGGGAGAAATTCAGAGACCAGCAGAGGAGGACAAAGGGCTTAATTAGGAAAGGAAAAATAGATTATGAAAGAAAACTGGCAGGGAACATAAAAACTGACTGCAAAAGTTTTTATAGATATGTGAAAAGAAAGAGATTAGTTAAAACAAATGTAGGTCCCTTGCAGTCAGAAACAGGTGAGTTGATCATGGGGAACAAGGATATGGCGGACCAATTGAATAACTACTTTGGTTCCGTCTTCACTAAGGAAGACATAAATAATTTGCCGGAAATAGCAGGGGACCGCGGGTCAAAGGAGTTGGAGGAATTGAGTGAAATCCAGGTTAGCCGGGAAGTGGTGTTGGGTAAATTGAATGGATTAAAGGCCGATAAATCTCCAGGGCCAGATAGGCTGCATCCCAGAGTACATAAGGAAGTAGCTCCAGAAATAGTGGATGTATTAGTAATAATCTTTCAAAACTCTTTAGATTCTGGAGTAGTTCCTGAGGATTGGCGGGTAGCAAACGTAACCCCACTTTTTAAAAAGGGAGGGAGAGAGAAAACGGGGAATTACAGACCAGTTAGTCTAACATTGGTAGTGGGGAAACTGCTAGAGTCAGTTATTAAAGATGGGATAGCAGCACATTTGAAAAGTGGTGAAATCATTGGACAAAGTCAGCATGGATTTACGAAAGGTAAATCATGTCTGACGAATCTTATAGAATTTTTTGAGGATGTAACTAGTAGCGTGAATAGGGGAGAACCAGTGGATGTGGTGTATCTGGACTTCCAGAAGGCTTTTGACAAGGTCCCACATAAGAGATTAGTATACAAACTTAAAGCACACGGCATTGGGGGTTCAGTATTGATGTGGAGAGAGAACTGGCTGGCAAACAGGAAGCAAAGAGTAGGAGTAAACGGGTCCTTTTCACAATGGCAGGCAGTGACAAGTGGGGTACCGCAAGTCTCAGTGCTGGGACCCCAGCTATTTACAATATATATTAATGATCTGGATGAGGGAATTGAAGGCAATATCTCCAAGTTTGCGGATGACACTAAGCTGGGGGGCAGTGTTAGCTGTGAGGAGCATGCTAGGAGACTGCAAGGTGACTTGGATAGGCTGGGTGAGTGGGCAAATGTTTGGCAGATGCAGTATAATGTGGATAAATGTGAGGTTATCCATTTTGGTGGCAAAAACGGGAAAGCAGACTATTATCTAAATGGTGGCCGATTGGGAAAAGGGGAGATGCAGCGAGACCTGGGTGTCATGGTACACCAGTCATTGAAGGTAGGCATGCAGGTGCAGCAGGCAGTAAAGAAAGCGAATGGTACGTTAGCTTTCATTGCAAAAGGATTGAGTATAGGAGCAGGGAGGTTCTACTGCAATTGTACAGGGTCTTGGTGAGACCACACCTGGAGTATTGCGTACAGTTTTGGTCTTCAAATCTGAGGAAGGACATTATTGCCATAGAGGGAGTGCAGAGAAGGTTCACCAGACTGATTACTGGGATGTCAGGACTGTCTTATGAAGAAAGACTGGATAGACTTGGTTTCTACTCTCTAGAATTTAGGCGATTGAGAGGGGATCTTATAGAAACTTACAAAATTCTTAAGGGGTTGGACAGGCTAGATGCAGGAAGATTGTTCACGATGTTGGGGAAGTCCAGGACAAGGGGTCACAGCTTAAGGATAAGGGGGAAATCCTTTAAAACGGAGATGAGGAGAACTTTTTTTTCACACAGAGAGTGGTGAATCTCTGGAACTCTCTGCCACAGAGGGTAGTTGAGGCCAGTTCATTGGCTATATTTAAGAGGGAGTTAGATGTGGCCCTTGTGGCTAAGGGGATCAGGGGGGTATGGAGAGAAGGCAGGTACGGGATACTGAGTTGGATGATCAGCCATGATCATATTGAATGGCGGTGCAGGCTCTAAGGGCCGAATGGCCTACTCCTGCACCTAATTTCTATGTTTTCTAAGAAAGCAAATGTTATTAGAGAGAAGGTTCACCAGACTGATTCCTGGGATGTCTGGACTTTCATATGAAGAAAGACTGGATAGACTCGGCTTGTACTCGCTAGAATTTAGAAGATTGAGGGGGGATCTTATAGAAACTTACAAAATTCTTAAGGGTTTGGACAGGCTAGATGCAGGAAGATTGTTCCCGATGTTGGGGAAGTCCAGAACGAGGGGTCACAGTTTAAGGATGAGGGGGAAATCTTTTCGGACCGAGATGAGAAAAACATTTTTCACACAGAGAGTGGTGAATCTCTGGAATTTACTGGCACAGAAGGTAGTTGAGGCCAGTTCGTTGGCTATATTTAAGAGGGAGTTAGATGTGGCACTTGTGGCTAAAGGGATCAGGGGGTATGGAGAGAAGGCAGGTACAGGATACTGAGTTGGTTGATCAGCCATGATCATATTGAATGGCGGTGCAGGCTCGAAGGGCCTAATTTCTATGTTTCTATAAGAAGAGGAGCCGGGCTGCCAAAGGAAGAGGGAGAGAAGCAGCTTCTGACTCTGGAAACCCACAGCTGGAATGAGCGCTCAGGGCTTCACGAGCTGCGCCAACAGTGATGAGAAAACTCAGCGCGTGATCCTGTAGCTGAACGGAGCTGTATGAGGAGAACTTGTGAGGAGTAGATTCAGCACGTGAGGAGTCGTTGCCCGGAGATCCGTAGAACAAAGAAGCTATAGCGGAACGGAGCTGTAGAATGTTTGTTCTGCAGAACTTTCTCGATCTCTCTGCGCCTTTAATCCACAGCGGCGGGGGGGGGGGGGGCCAGGACGCAGGTGGGCCTGGATTGGTCGGCATGTGGGCATTGTGATGTCAGCAGCTGGTGAGTGCTGTTTATATATTTAAAAAATTGAGTTTTGTGATACATTTTATTCAAAATCTGGGGAAATAATTTACCTAGAAGTGGATTTCTGAACATAAGTTAAATCCCTACCGAAATTGTAAAAATGTCTGCGTTTTTGCGTCTGGTTTTCGAGAAGATACGTTTTGCATGTAAAATAACACACACGCATAGTTTTAATAGATATATGATATAATATATGATAGAGGAGGAAAAGGGTAACTAGAGAGAGTGGGACCTCTCAGGAAACAAATCGGTCACCTCTGTGTGGAGCCACCCAAGACGGGCTAGGTCCTCAATGAGTATTTCTCCTCTGTATTTATCGAGAAGACAAGGTTCACGAGATTGATCCCTGGGATGGCGGGACTGTCCTATGAGGAAAGATTGAAAAGACTAGGCTTGTATTCACTGGAGTTTAGAAGGATGAGGGGGAATCATATAGAAACATATAAAATTATAAAAGGTCTGGAGAAGCTAGATGCAGGAAAAATGTTCCCAATGTTGGGCCAGTCCAGAACCAGGGGCCACAGTCTTAGAATAAAGGGGAGGTCATTTAAGACTGAGGTGAGAAAAAACGTTTTCACCCAGAGAGTTGTGAATTTATGGAATTCCCTGCCACAGAGGGCAGTGGAGGCCGTCACTGAATGGATTTAAGAGAGAGTTAGATAGAGCTCTAGGGGCTAGTAAAGTCAAGGGATATGGGGAGAAGGCAGGCACGGGTTATTGATAGGGGACGATCAGCCACGATCACAATGCTGGCTCGAATGGCAGAAGAGCCTCCTCCTGCACCTATGTTCTATGTTTCTAAACTTGAATATTTGATTTTCAATGATAACATAGCACATGGTTTAGTTTCATGACGTCTCAGGATTGGATACAATGGAAAACTAAAAACACACTCACCTTACACCAATCACCTGAATCCCTAGTTCTTTGGCAGTTTCCAAAAGCTGCCTGCAGTTCTTCAACGTAGCTCCAAACTTCATACCAATCACATTTTCTTCATTTGAATCAGCAGTTGCAATGTCTACCAAGAGCCTAAGAGAAGAGGAAGATGATTGGGGCACAGTTGGTTTACATCATCATATGTGTAGCTTGAAGACTGTCAGAAGTATGAAGATTATGTTGGCAGAAGCTTCCACTTTCAAGGTCTGAATCTGAACCTAAATAAAAACAAATCCTGCGCAGGAGAGAAAACTGATGATTAGGGCCTAGATGTGTTGCTACACGTAAAAGGACATGGAGGAGAAAAAAAAATGTAGTAAGCCAAGACTCAATTGTTTCATCAAAAGAGTTGACTGGACACTGTAACAAAAGAATTTAAGAACAATAAGCCAATCAAGTCTAATTCTATCCTCAAACAGCAAAATCCTTGCTCAGTATACTATTGTATCTAATTACCAAATCAAGCACTTGTTAGTTACATTATTGATCTATCTATCCACATCATCGCACCTAATATTACAATTATTCTCAGCTACTCGACTAAGATGGCAATATAATAAGTCATTAGTATCTCAAAGTTTGGGCATGTGGGGAAGTAGTCCATTCCTATTAGTTGCCCATATTCCTGACAGAAGGCTAGAACAAGTAGTGCCAGTCAAACTGAAATCAGTAATGTTCCACCAATGCTAAGGTGTGGGTTTGACATGAGGAATGAATGCCAACTTTGAAGATACCTGTCCTCCAGTACCTTGTCTGTGGAATTTCATCTCAGCACAAGCTTGGGAAAAATACTCTTTCTAGCCCTTTTTGTCATTTGGTTTATGCTTTGAATGTTATAGTCAAAATTTGGCAGATACTTTCACTATTATAAACCTTTTCAATCCACCAAAATGCATTTTAGTAGATGCAGTATTATGGAGCAACCCACTATTCAATTCTAGTATTGTAGCAAATCAGCTACAAACAGGCTACAGTCATACAGAAGTGTCAAAGACATGCAATGAAACTGGCACATCTGTACAGTACAGGCATTTTAATGTAGGCCGAGCATCAACTTTACAATCAATTTCTTTCTAGGGAATATATTTAACTTTTACTTCATTTTCATGGGGATGAACATTATCAAATGAAGCTAGTTTTGGAAAATATGTCTTCTGCTCCACTTGTTTTATATTCAAAAAGCTGCTGACATCTCTGGCACCAGAGACTGGAGTTCAGCAAGTACTATACAGGGTTAGTCATGTTTCCTGTATTATGCCACCTGACATATGATTTTTACTTCTTGTAACCACCAATATGTAAAATTGGTAACTGCTCTGCAGCAAGTTAAGGCAATATTTTGGGTGGTATAGTAGCCAACAAGTTAATTTATATCTAATTCAAGACTTTGCATGGACCATTGTTTTAGCTTTATTTTGTGAAAATTAACAGCCAATATTTGTACAAGGTTTAAATATTTCAAACCAAGGAACTTGTTTAAATATATGACAATTATTTATAGCTGGAGCAGTTTCAATCTCCCACTGAAATTTGTCTCCGTTCCAATTTCCCTCCAGGGATGATTTATCGTATCATATATCAACGTGATTAGGGTTTAAAAAAATAACACTTTAGCCTGGATTTCATGTCTTTTACCAATAATAGAAAGGTCCACGGTACTCTATAAAAACCTGAAATGATCCAATTCAAAAACAGCCCGCTGAAAAGGCAAAGTTTAAGCATTTATTTAAAGTGAAAACTCAATGTTCATATATAGAATGCTCACAAAAATCTAGAAAATATCTACAAAAAATGTTCAAGCTTAGTGAATGTTGAACGTCTTGGATATGTAAAGCATTATTTGATAACCTTAAATACTTTACTGTATATAATAGTTTTGGAGGCAAGATAAAGGTGACTTCAGGTGACACAGCTCCTAAACGAAAGGGAGTTCATTTGTGTCTGTATTCAAAGCCACAGAAATATTTGAAAGAATATATTAACAATTTTTATTTAAAAATCTGGCAGTTTAATTGCTAACTTGTCAAGTTTTTGAACAGTTAATGCTACAAGTATATGAAGGAAAAATAATATTCTATTAACAATGTGCTACTGAATATTTTGGTTTTGGTTAGCTTTACACACTTACTTGGCACTGGGATGGTTACGTGCAATTTTCAGAAGTTCAGCCTCGTTATCGCAACTCATGATATTTATTCCCTTTTTGGCGGCATACTTAATCTGGGAAATCTGCTTGCATGGGTTTATGTAGATAATATTGTCAGATGTAACACCCAAGCTTTGCACAAGTGTTATTTCATTCTGTGTGAGAAAATATACATGATCAGACTAGAGCATTATTATTTATTAGTAATTTACATGATTTTAATTGTAATTTAATTTACATTTTTAAAGAAAATTTCAAAACTATGAAATAAAAACAAGATAATGTGAATTCAAACTATAGCAACAATCACCTTATTTGCGCAGGCAAAACCAGTTCCAAGAGCTGCCAGAACTTCAATTACAGATTGACTGCTGTTACACTTGACAGAGTAAAATGGTTTCACATGCGTCATCACGTTCTGCCATCGAATGTTCTTCTTCATAACATTCCCAAGATCAGCAACAAAAAAAGCATTCCTTTCTGTCTGCTAAAATTGATTACAAAAATATTAGTTTCAAGATGAACTCTATGCTAATGTGGCTTCAGTTATTTACAACAAAATTTCAGCGGACATTTTTCAGAGCAATAGCTGTAAACTAAAATATAATGCCACCATGCCTGATTGGCTAATTTACTGGAGAAGTCCAGCCATAAGCATGATGATCATAACCAAATTCGTTTCCCAAACCGTGTTGAAATAGTTGGTTTATGCAAACTAATTGAATCCTATCCATTGAACACTCTTAAAATGAGGGTGTGAATGCCAAATTATAACAGAATACCAGATAAATTGTCTCCTGGAAGCAACTATGATCACCAAACTTAATAGAGAATAAAGGAGAAATTTACATACAACTTTTAAATGGGCAGTCAGTTACATTTATTTTGGATAGAATGCTGCCACTTGATAGTAATGCCACTTGGCACTGGTGCAAATCAGACATGGAGACCAGGATGTCTAAATCAGGGTGTTATCAATTTTCTGCCTGTTAAGAATGCACCAAGAATAACATATCTATGCACTTATCTTACAATCAGAGAGAAAATGTAAGTTGGAACAACAGAGGAAGTTTAAAATCTCTTCAATAAAGTCTAATATTTTAAAATAGTCCCACTGAACATAAATTGGGATAATATATCCTTAAGTACCGTGAACGAACAAAAAGATTTCTGGAGTTTAAAAAAAAAAAAATTCTGCCCAAATCCACTTTTCAATAAATGCCAACATGCATGTGTTAACATAATAAGACTAATTTACATTAATATCCTCTTGTCAGTCAAAAACTATTCTTAAAACAAGTTAATCATTTATCGTGATAGAAATGTCTGGATTTTGAGACAGAGGCAATGCCAGTTTTACTGCATCCACATCTGAATACGAGTCAATAAACACGGTTGATTAAAAGACTCGTGTTCAGATGAGGCGTCTTCACATTATGGAAAATAGCATGAGGGGGTTTTTGGGGAAAGCAACCATCCATCAACCCCCCACCCTTGGAACGTAGTGGCGGCGGCGCCTGTACCATTTTTCATGGGATTGTCTCCTCAGAAATGCAGTGGAACAAATCAGAACGTATCGAATATTATGGCATTGTTCTGAAACAGGCGTAACGTTTCAACAACATTTGCACAACACAGAATAAAAAGGATTTAAATGGTTCTTTTACTGATCTTCATATTTTTTATTTTAATCAAAGCATCATTTTTCTAAGAGAGCTGGGGTGGGTTTGATTGTACAGGTGCACAAACTTTTATCCGAAAGCCTTGGGACCAGACACTTTTCGTAATTCGGAATTTTTCGGCTTTCGGAATGGAAGATGTTTAGCGTAGATTTTAACAGCTGGCTCAGTGGTAGAGTGCTCGGCTCATATCCGCAAGGTCGTGAGTTTGAGCCTCGATCCCGGCAGTTACTCGATCGCGAGTTTGAGTCTTCAATGTAGTTTTTTCTTGCAGAATAGGAGAGAATAGGGAGGGTTAGGACGGGATCATTCTCTGCGAGATGATCTTAGTGCGGGAGACAAGTGTAGGAGAGGTGTACTGACTGTGTGGGCAGAACTTCGGAAGTGATTGCCCACCATTCTCAAAAGCCGCTGTGTCTCCGTCCCTCCCCCTTCAGATCCATCCTGTACTGACCCCTCCCCCCTCCATTTATCCTGCACCGTTCCCCCATCCATCCTGTAGTGATCTCCCCATTAATTTTTTATTGTTCCCCTCATTCATCCTGTACTGATCCCCCCCATTCATCATACACTGATCCCCCATCCTGTAGCGACCCCCCCCAATCCATCCTGTAGTGATCCTCCCCATTCATCCTGTACTGAGCCCCTCATTCATTGTACTGATTCCTCCCATTCATCCTGCACTGATCCCCCATCCACCCTGTAGTGATCCCCCCCCACCCAGCCATCCTGTAGTGACACCCCCATTCATCCTGCATAGACCCTCCAATCCACACGGTACTGAACCCCCACATTCATCCTGTACTGATCCCCTCATTCATCCTGCGCTGACCCCCCCCCCATCCATCCTGTACTGATCCTCCCCATCAAGAAGAATGGGGGGAAGAATGGGGGGAGCAATCTAAAGAAGGGTCTCAACCCAAAACATTGCCTATTTCCTTCGCCCCATGGATGCTGCCACACCCGCTGAGTTTCTCCAGCATTTTTGTCTACCCCCAATTCATCCTGTACTGAGCCTCCCATTCATCCTGTACTGATCCATTCATCATGTACTGATCACCCCCCCCCCACGCATCCCGTACGGATCGAGGACCCACCCGGAGGGCCGGTAAGTAGACTGGCTGCGGGAGGGGGAGACGGGAAGAGTGCACGTTCTCGACAGTTGGAGGCCTCTGGGTGCCGCTCCCAGAGGCAGAGCACATGGACTGCACATGGGCTACAGCGGTGGAGCAGCAGTGGAGCAGTGGCCGACACTGCAACGTCGCCAGGTCAACAGACCTTCATGGTCAGATCAAGATCCTTGCACCTACAACAACTGGGACTTGAAAATAGCGCCAAACTGGCAATGCTGTATACTGTATTACTGCTATACACTTGTACTGTATCTGAGATGCCTATCTAATATGTATCTAATTGCTTATGTATAGTGATACTTGCAGTGAACTGTATACAAAAATGAATTTCACTGTGCCTCGGTACATGTGACAAATAAAGTTCCATACCTTACCACCCACATTATTGTGACTTTTTTTTTGTGGCAGTATATAAAGTTCCCAAGTTTCAAAAGATTGCTTTAAAGATATATTTTTATAGACAAAAGACATATATCAAATTAGGAATGGATGTTAACATTTCAGATCTTCTTCAATAAACACAACATTAAAATATGTTATTAGATTCTATTGCAGAGAACAAATGTCACTTGAAATTTAAAATGCCACTTATGCAATAAACCAGGGGTCGGCAACCTTGTTCTGCATAGGGGCTGGACTGGACGCATGTCTGTGAGCGGATGGCGGGCCACATCTATCACGTGTACACATGGATCCTGCCCCGGCTGGCAGGCAACAAATCACGTGCCACATTGATCCCGCCCCTTCGAGGAAGCCACCCGGAGCACAGGGCAAAGATCATAGAGCGGAACAAGATACTCCACTCTGCAGTATATGCACTATGCAAAATATGCAGCATCAACAATGCCAACCATTTGCACGGGTTTGTAACTGAAGGTGCTGGGTACAAAGGCAAGGAGGTTGTGTTGAAATTCGTTAAAACATTGGTTTAATTAAGGCTGGGATATTGGGCACTGCACTGTACAGCGTAAAAGCACGGCAGAGAGCGCAGACAAGATTTACTAGTACAATGTAGGAAGGGATTGCAGATGCTGGTTTACATCGAAGGTAGATGCAAATTGCTGGAGTAATTCAGCGGGACAGGCAGCATCTCTGGAGAGAAGGAATGGGTGACGTTTCGGATCGAGCTCCTTCTTTGGTTTTATATACATAAACAATGGCAGTAAATCAACTGCTCTTGCAGAAAGCATATGGTCAGCAATCACTCCACCTCTCCCATCCCACCATCAGTCCAAACCAGTTATATAATTCCATACAACACCTCCACGGGGTCAATATTCCACAGAGATACAAAGAATACTTGTGAATAGACACAAATTGCTGGAGTAACTCAGCGGTACAGGCAGCGACTGGAGAGAAGGAATGGGTGACGTTTCGGGTCGAGACCCTTCTTCAGACTGAACTAAACTCTCGTCGGTGAGAGTACTTGTGATTGTCTGAAGAAGGGTCTCTACCTGAAACGCCACCCATTCCTTCTATTCAGAGATGCTGCCTGTCCCGCTGAGTTACTCCCAGCATTTTGTGTCCGTCTTTGGTTTAAACCAGCATCTGCAGTTCCTTCCCACACAAGAGTACTTGTGACTTGTAGCTGAATGTCTGGGTACTTTACAATTTGAGTCTCGTGATAAATTACTGTCCGAATACACAATGGGTGCTCCGGGACCGTTTCTGCAGGAGACCCGTTTATTTCATGTATATGAATATTGGATGCACGTCGGCAGTACATTTCATATGATTAATTATTAATGCAGGCTTCAGTCAATTAATGGCTAGTACTTCATCGTGTTTTGAGTCCATTTCGTAATACCCCTAATAATGAGACCAAACAACTAACGTCCAGTTTACAAAATAATGTGGAGATTTATACATCAACAGGTCAGAAAGAGTGGGGCGTATATCCCCTCAAGTTTTTAATGTGGATTTGTATCAAGTTGCATTGTTTCAGGTTTCACATTTGGAATTTATTTTGGAGCTGGGTTCAGCTGGGGGTCCATGGAAGTTGGAAGAATTCTGCTTACTGGGAATAAAGACCAGAGGCAGAGCAGCGCGGACACTTCCCGTCTCTCGGGTGTGCACGCTGGCATTAGCTCACGCCGATTCCCACTTACTCACACACACGCGGACGTACGCAGGTGTGATCGAATTTTATGCACGGGCAACGCATAACGCTGAAGGGTCTCTACACGAAACGTCACCCATTCCTTCTCACTGGAGATGCTGCCTATAACGCTGAGTTACTTCCGCATTTTTGGTCTATCTTCAAGTTCAGAGTTAAATAAAAAACAGAGTGCTGGAAGAAAGCGCCCACCAATCCAAGACGGGTGCGGGAAAAGAAAAAAACGCCCGCTGGCCGGAATGGTTCCGCCACGTGCTGAGCAGCAGTTGCTGCAGCGACACTATTAGATGCGGGGGAAAAAAATTATGAACGTGGGCCGGATGAACGTGAAAAAAACAAACCATAACGGATGGATGAATGAGGAAAAAAAAAAATGCCCATGGGCTGGATGATTTCAGATTACGGGCCGCATTCGGCCAGAGGGCTGTAGGTTGCCGACACACTGCATTAAACGCTTAGAATAATTAAATCAAAAGCCAAATGCAGAATCTTCTTTTCGCTTCTAATCCACACCATTAAGTGCAGGCTATTCTGCACTGGCACAATTTTCCATAATATGAATTCTATATAGCGTGATTGATGAATGAAGGAACAGATTCAGATTCAGATTCAATTTTAATTGTCATTGTCAGTGTACAGTACAGAGACAACGAAATGCAACATCACTTGTATTACACAGACCGAATAGGTTATTAGAACAATTTGAATTGAGATCAGAAAAACTAATTCAAAGTAGCTTTGGAAAAAGACAAGCAAAGCAAAAGTTCTCGCACTGGATGGGCAGTTTATGTAAATTAGATCCCATTGTTACATCATAGCTGCCAACTGCCACTTCAAGTTGAAGTAATTCTTTCTCAAACTGGATTTTGTAAAGTTAAAAATGTGAATAACTTGTAAAATATATCATCAATCTTCCCGAAACTTGCAAAAGTACACCACAGGACAATGGTGAGTAAGGTGGGCCAAAAATTGTAGCGCTATCGCGTACTGTTTTGCCGTAATTTCAGGGACCCGCACAGACAGACATAGATAGAAACAAACAAGATGTGAGATTTATTTATTTATATATATATGTGCGTGCTTGCTTATTTTGTTACTACAAGCTAAAAATAGAAAAAAAACTGGTTACATTACTAAATAAATAATCACTGCATTAGTGTGAAAAGAACTAATGCAACAACAGAACGGGTGCATTTGGGAGCAGACCCAACGGGTCTGCACTTGGTCAGATACTTATTAAAAGTCTGATCTTGTATATATGTATATGTGGTTATCTATACATCTTTGTAAAACGACTACGCGGTAACTATTACATTTTTACATATTCTGGTTCACATTTTTCCCCTCTAGGCAGACACCTTAACTGAACATTTTATGCTTTATTTCTCGACTTATTACTGATTGAAGTAAAAAAAAAAAATCAAAACACTGAAATTAAAACGAACAGTTTCAAATGATGACATCACAATGGCTTGGCTCATGCATAATCTTCCATGCGCTTCGACTGACATCACCCCCCCCCCCCCACCCCCCCCCCCCCCCGGGTTATTCACACTCCCCTCCATCACCCCAGGGTTATTTAAATACCCCACTCCCCGGGTTATTCACATCCCACGCACCGCCGAAAATGTCGCCACTGATGGAACAAAGGACAAGCACAGAGATGAAGCCCAGGCCCTGGACTGGAGACTGCGGCAGCCAAACTCATGGCTGCAGTCTACAGCCAGGGCCGAGATGAGTACGAGAACTCATGAACAGGGTAAAGCAGTGGATGTTGTATATATGGATTTCAGTAAGGTCGTTGACAAGGTTCCTCATGGAAGGTTACATAGAAACATAGAAATTAGGTGCAGGAGTCGGCCATTCGGCCCCTCGAGCCTGCACCACCATTTAATATGATCATGGCTGATCATCCAACTCAGTATCCCGTACCTGCCTTCTCTCCATACCCTCTGATCCCCTTAGCCACAAGGGCCACATCTAACTCCCTCTTAAATATAGCCAATGAACTGGCCTCGACTACCCTCTGTGGCAGAGAGTTCCAGAGATTCACCACTCTGTGTGAAAAAGGTTCTTCTCATCTCGGTTTTAAAGGATTTCCCCCTTATCCTCAAGCTGTGACCCCTTGTCCTGGACTTCCCCAACATCGGGAGCAATCTTCCTGCATCTAGCCTGTCCAACCCCTTAAGAATTTTGTAAGTTTCTATAAGATCCCCTCTCAATCTCCTAAATTCAAGAGAGTATAAACCAAGTCTATCCAGTCTTTCTTCAAAGACAGTCCTGACATCCCAGGAATCAGTCTGGTGAACCTTCTCTGCACTCCCTCTATGTCAATAATGTCCTTCCTCAGATTTGGAGACCAAAACTGTACGCAATACTCCAGACCCAGGTGTGGTCTCACCAAGACCCTGTACAACTGCAGTAGAACCTCCCTGCTCCTATACTCAAATCCTTTTGCTATGAAAGCCAACATGCCATTTACTTTCTTTACTGCCTGCTGCACCTGCATGCCTATCTTCAATGACTGGTGTACCATGACACCCAGGTCTCGCTGCATCTCCCCCTTTCCCAATCGGCCAGCATTAAGATAATAGTCTGCTTTCCCGTTTTTGCCACCAAAATGGATAACCTCATATTTATCCACATTATACTGCATCTGCCAAACATTTCCCCACTCACCCAGCCTATCCAAGTCACCTTGCAGTCTCCTAGCATCCTCCTCACAGCTAACACTGCCCCCCAGCTTAGTGTCATCCGCAAACTTGGAGATATTGCCTTCAATTCCCCTATCCAGATCATTAATATATATTGTAAATAGCTGGGGTCCCAGCACTGAGCCTTGCGGTACCCCACTAGTACTGCCTGCCATTGTGAAAAGGACCCGTTTACTCCTATTCTTTGCTTCCTGTTTGCCAGCCAGTTCTCTATCCACATCAATACTGAACTCCCAATGCCGTGTGCTTTAAGTTTGTATACTAATCTCTTATGTGGGATCTTGTCGAAAGCCTTCTGGAAGTCCAGTTACACCACATCCACTGGTTCTCCCCTATCCACGCTACTAGTTACATCCTCGAAAAATTCTATAAGATTCGTCAGACATGATTTACCCATCGTAAATCCATGCTGACTTTGTCCAATGATTTCACCACTTTCCAAATGTGCTGCTATCCCATCTTTAATAACTGACTCTAGCAGTTTCCCCACTACCGATGTTAGACTAACTGGTATGTAATTCCCCGTTTTCTCTCTCCCTCCCTTCTTACAAAGTGGGGTTACGTTTGATACCCGCCAATCCTCTGGAACTACTCCAGAATCTAAAGAGTTTTGAAAGGTTATTACTAATGCATCCACTATTTCTGGAGCTACTTCCTTAAGTACTCTGGGATGCAGCCTATCTGGCCCTGGGGATTTATCGGCCTTTAATCCATTCAATTTATCCAACACCACTTCCCGACTAACCTGGATTTCACTCAATTCCTCCAACTCCTTTGACCCCCGGTCCCCTGCTATTTCCGGCAGATTATTTATGTCTTCCTTTGTGAAGACGGAACCAAAGTAGTTATTCAATTGGTCCGCCATATCCTTGTTACCCATGATCAACTCACCTGTTTCTGACTGCAAGGGACCTACATTTGTTTTCACTAATCTCTTTCTTTTCACATATCTATAAAAACTTTTGCAGTCAGTTTTTATGTTCCCTGCCAGTTTTCTTTCATAATCCATTTTTCCTTTCCTAATTAAACCCTTTGTCCTCCTCTGCTGGTCTCTGAATTTCTCCCAGTCCTCCGGTATGCTGCTTTTTCTGGCTAATTTGTAAGCATCATCCTTCGCTTTGATACTATCCCTGATTTCCCTTGTCATCCACGGATGCACTACCTTCCCTGATTTATTCTTTTGCCAAACTGGGATGAACAATTTTTGTAGTTCATCCATGTAGTCTTTAAATGACTTCCATTGCATATCCACTGTCAACCCTTTTAGAATTAATTGCCAGTCAATCTTGGCCAATTCACGTCTCATACCCTCAAAGTTACATTTCTTTAAGTTCAGAACCATTGTTTCTGAATTAACAATGTCACTCTCCATCCTAATGAAGAACTCAACGATATTATGGTCACTCTTGCCCAAGGGACCACGCACAACAAGACTGCTAACTAACCCTTCCTCATTACTCAATACCCAGTCTAAAATAGCCTGCTCTCTCGTTGGTTCCTCTACATGTTGATTTAGATAACTATCCCGCATACATTCCAAAAAATCCTCTTCCTCAGCACCCCTGCCAATTTGATTCACCCAATCTATATGTAGATTGAAGTCACCCATTATAACTGCTTTGCCTTTGTCGCACGCATTTCTAATTTCCTGTTTGATACCATCTCCAACTTCACTACTACTGTTAGGTGGCCTGTACACAACACCCACCAGCGTTTTCTGCCCCTTAGTGTTTCGCAGCTCTACCCATACCGATTCTACATCCTCCAAACTAATGTCCTTCCTTTCCATTGCGTTAATCTCCTCTCTAATCAGCAACGCTACCCCACCTCCTTTTCCTTTCTCTCTATCCCTCCTGAATATTGAATATCCCTGGATGTTCAGCTCCCAGCCTTGGTCACCCTGGAGCCATGTCTCCGTGATCCCAACTATATCATAATCATTAATGGCTATCTGCACGTTCAACTCATCCACCTTATTACGAATACTCCTTGCATTGAGACACAAAGCCTTCAGGCTTGTTTTTACAACTCTCTTACCCCTTATACAATTATGTTGAGAAGTGGCCCTTTTTGATTTTTGCCCTGGTTTTGTCTGCCTGCCACTTTTACTTTTCACCTTGCTACCTCTTTCTTCTACCCTCATTTTACACCCCCCTGCCTCTCTGCTCTTGTACCCATCCCCCTGCCACATTAGTTTAAATCCTTCCCCGGCAGCACTAGCAAACACTCCCCCAAGGACATTGGTTCCATTCCAGCCCAGGTGCAGACCGTCCTGTTTGTACTGGTCCCACCTCCCCCAGAACTGGTTCCAATGCCCTAAAAATTTGAATCCCTCCCCCTTGCTCCATTTTTCAAGCCTCGTGTTCATCTGCAATATCCTCCTATTTCTGCTCTGACTGGCCCGTGGTACTGGTAGTAATCCAGAGATTATTACCTTTGAGGTCCTACTTTTAAGTTTATCTCCTAGCTCCCTAAATTCATCCTGTAGGACCTCATCCCTTTTTTTACCTATATCGTTGGTGCCAATATGCACCACAACAACTGGCTGTTCACCCTCCCCCTCCAGAATGTTCTGCAGCCGTTCAGTGACATCCTTGACCCTTGCACCAGGGAGGCAACATACCATCCTGGAGTCTCGTTTGCGGCCGCAGAAACGCCTATCTATTCCCCGACAATTGAATCCCCTATTACTATCGCCCTTCCACTCTTTCCCCCCCCCCTCATGTGCCGCAGAGCCACCCATGGTGCCATGAACTTGGCTGCTGCTGCATTCCCCTGATGAGCAATCTCCCTCAACAGCATCCAAAATGGTATGGTTGGTTAAGAAGGTTCAATTGTTGGGTGATAATGGTGGAGTAGCAAGATGGATTCAACAGTGGCTGAATGGGAGATGCCAGATAGTAATGGTGGATGGCTGTTTGTCAGGTTGGAGGCCAGTGACTAGTGGGGTGCCACAGGGATCTGTGTTGGGTCCACTGTTGTTTGTCATGTACATCAATGATCTGGATGATGGTGTGGTAAATTGGATTAGTAAGTATGCAGATGATACTAAGATAGGTGGTATTGTGGATAATGAAGTAGATTTTCAAAGTCTACAGAGAGATTTATGCCAGTTGGAAGAGTGGGCTGAAAGATGGCAGATGTAGTTTAATGCTGATAAGTGTGAGATGCTACATCTTGGCAGGACAAATCAAATTAGGACGCACATGGTAAATGGTAGGGAATTGAAGAATGCAGTTGAACAGAGGGATCTGGGAATAACTGTGCACAGTTCCCTGAAGGTGGAATCTCATGTAGATAGGGTGGTAAAGAAAGCTTTTGGTGTGCTGGCCTTTATAAATCAGAGCATTGAGTATAGAAGTTGGGATGTAATGTTAAAATTGTACAAGGCATTGGTGAGGCCAATTCTGGAGTATGGTGTACAATTTTGGTCGCCTAATTATAGGAAGGATGTCAACAAAATAGAGAGAGTACAGAGGAGATTTACTAGAATGTTGCCTGGGTTTCAGCAACTAAGTTACGGAGAACGGTTGAACAAGTTAGGTCTTTATTCTTTGGAGCGCAAAGAATTAAGGGGGGACTTGATAGAGGTCTTTAAAATGATGAGAGGGATAGACAGAGTTGACGTGGATAAGCTTTTCCCACTGAGAGTAGGGAAGATTCAAACAAGAGGACATGACTTGCGAATTAAGGGACAGAGTGTTAAGGGGTAACATGAGGGGGAACTTCTTTACTCAGATAGTGGTAGCTGTGTGGAATGAGCTTCCAGTGAAGGTGGTGGAGGCAGGTTCAATTTTATCATTTAAAAATAAATTGGATAGTTATATGGATGGGAAAGGAATGGAGGGTTATGGTCTGAGTGCAGATAGATGGGACTAGGGGAGAATACGTGCTGTAATTGTTATATGGTTATAGGCCAAGTTCCAGGCCTGGGTAGGTGCTGCCGAGTTGAGCTGGGGTTGCCCCCCCGGGTTATTCACACCCCCAGGGGTTAGTCACACCACACTCCTCCCCCCCCCCCACGGGTTATTCACACCAGTCTCTCTCCCCCCCCCCCCCCCCCCCCGCCCCCCGAGTTAATCACACACCCCTCCAAAACGCAGCCAACACCTTTCCTCTCTACCCCTCCCCTCCCTACCCCCCATCCCTCTCACTCTTCCCCCTCCTTCTCTACCCCTCCCACTCCACCACCTCCCCCTCGTTCTCTACCCACCCACCCTCTCTGCCTGCCATCCC
The DNA here is from genome assembly GCF_028641065.1 of Leucoraja erinaceus. Classification (NCBI taxonomy): domain Eukaryota; kingdom Metazoa; phylum Chordata; class Chondrichthyes; order Rajiformes; family Rajidae; genus Leucoraja; species Leucoraja erinaceus. The sequence continues at coordinate 98,334,470 of NC_073380.1, read as the reverse complement.
CCTCCCTAGCCTCGCCTGCGCAGTTGGAGGCTATGTGTGAGTGGATAGGGCGGGGGATGGGGAAAGGAGCAAATGAATAATATCAATATAATGTCATGGGGGGGGGGGGGGGGGGGTTTGTGTGTGTGTGCGCGCGTGCGCATATGGGAGGGTTAGTGGGGGTGTGTGACGCTGCAGGGCCCCCCCCCCCCCCCCCCCCCCGCAGCCGCATGTCGAGGGGACGGGACCCAACGGGTCCCACTTGGTCTAGTATATTACTAAAACTCTTATCTTGTTTGTTAGCGAGTCTGTCTGCGTGTGATTCATGCCCCGAATTATGCCAAAATAGCACCATTTTTGGACCACCTTACTCATCATTGTCTTGTGGCGTGGTGAATCAAATTTTTGTTCAGATCGACGTTATATTTTTCAAGTTTTTCACATTTTCAAGTTTACAAAATCCAGTTAGAGAAAGAATCACTTGACCTTGCAGTGCCAGTTACAGCTGTGACATCACAATGGGATCTCAGTTACATAAACTGCCCGGCAGCAGTGCTCCACCCGACAATGACGTCACAATAGGATTTTATCTACATAAATTGCCCGTGAGCAGTTCCAGCCCACAATTACATCACAATGGGATCAGCAGCTTTCACATCAAGGGGGGTAGGGAGGGGAGAGAAGTTATGGAGGGAGGGAGATTTAAAAAACAAATCTGTTTTAAACAATTTATTGGGGGTAGGTTTCATTTACAAACAAAAATTCCAGATTTTCTTTGTGTGGGAGTTGGATGGGGGGAGGTGAGCACCTGCGCAGTTGCAGGCAGTGGGTGAGTGGTAGAATATTGCGTTGGGGGAACGGGTGAGTGGTGGAATATTAAGTTGAGGGAACAGGGCCCAACGGGTCCCACTTGGTCTAGTAGCTATTAAACACCTTGTCTTTCAAAAACCTGCAGGGGGGAAAAATTGGATATTAGGAGTCTGAAACTCCCAAAACCCCGTTACCATTGATACAGTTGCTTTGATTATGCATTTATTACGCAAGAGATTGTTGACGCTGGACGCTTGAGCAAAGATTCTGATCTTCAGACTGAAGAAAGGTCCAGACCTGAAATAGAGCGTGCCCATTTTCCTTGACATATGGTGCCTGGTCTACAGAGTTCCTCCATCAGTTTGATTTTAGAACTCAATTTTTTATATTGCAAGGCTCCTTAGAAAACCAATTATCACATTAAAGCAGGACTGGCTGTACTTGTTTATCGAACCATAAAGCACATGTTCACACCAGCTCTTTGCTCCTCGTATTCAAATAATCATCCAACTTTCCCAGCCACTCCCTCTAGCCATGTTCTTGGCAACTGACCTTTGCTAAAACAAACTGTTTTAAAATGTCTTCTTCAGAATTTCCTCAGTTCTCAATTTCCTTTATTGCTTCTGCTAAATATATTATCCCAAATTTTTCCTCATAAGTCTCTTTCCATACCATATTGGATGAAATATTACTTGCAGTCCAGTGATATAGTTATAATGAAACTTTGTTCAATCAATACCAGAAAAATAGGTTACCTTCTTAAAGAAGGATAGACAGAGAATCTGATTAATAACTAGCAAATATTAATACCACAGCACACTGTGAGCATTAATGAACATGTGATCATTCAAACCCACCTCTCTTGTCCCTTATAATTGTAGAGGTCTTAAGACTTGTTATTCACAAGTGTTTTCCAACATCCCAACCAAAGTTTTGGTGGGCCCAGCTCCAAGTAGTCACAACACAATTAACATTCTGATCCAGGAACGGATAGTCTTATGTTGATTGCTACTTTTAAGAAGTCATCACTGAACCAAGAATTTTACTTCTGGTCAAGTAATCCACGATGCATTGTGGTAATGCTTCATTCTCAATTGCTTATGCTTAAATTACATTCACAACTTTATAGTACAGAGCACATGGTTAAAACTGAACCTGTAGTTAGCAATTTTATACACTAAATATCCAAAAAAGTCTCATTAACACAGAGTCATGGTCCGAGCAATTTTCTGCCTACATCCGCAGCACTCCCACACAAAACTATACCTGATACTCACTTATCTCCATTGATACTTCTCCAAAGATTGCCGTATAGTTTTTAATCTTTAAAATGTACATTGTAAAATCTATCAGCTAATCATTGCCATGTTATAGCACAAAAAAAAGTAGTGATGTACTGCTACTCAGTCCTAGTGCATGATAAAAAGGGTTTCAAATTAGGGTTCTTACAGTACAGGTGATCTTTCAGCTCATCATACCCAAGTCTTCCAAACAACATTCCCGTTGGCCCTAATCTCCCATAATTTTCTTTTAGTAAATATCCAAATCCTTTAAAAAGCTATGATTAAAGTTGCTCCCACCACTTTTTAAGATATTGTATTTATGATCGCTAACCAGTGCATCTATATCTGCTATTTTCTCTGCAGCTCGCCTCTGACATCCATTTGCATTGAAACTCAGAAGTAGTAGGTCAGATTTGGAGTAATTAATTGGCTGTCTATTCGGCCACTGGACTCCTTAGAGGTACTAAGATGTATTAATTAAACACAAAAAAACATGACTGCATTCATTTTTAGTGATTAGCATTTGCTTGAAGGGGCATTTGCACACAAGCAGTTCACTTGTTTTACTTACTTAATTTCTAATATTTAAAAGTGTTTTTATTGAGCCTATTGGGGTTTTGTTTTTTAATCAGTTAGTGAGTAGCCTGAAGCATCCAATAGCAGTTGGCAGCCCACTCATTTTGAAGGTCAACACTTTGGTACAAAGGGTCAGCTGTTTGTCCTCTGGATCTGTAACATGCTGATTTAAGTGGGAGGCTGCTGCACATGCCAAGTTTTTGCAGCTAGATGGATCCTGGTTGATTAATAGTCTTAAATTCTTGTTCTCTGTCAGTACTTTTGTTGATGGGAAGAAAATGCCCCCACAACATGCCTCACAGCTGCAAGGATCCTGGTTTAATCGCACACGCTTGCTTGCTATCTGTGTGGAGTTTGCACATTGACTGTAGGTTTCCCCCAGGTACTGCAGTTTCCTCTGATGTCACAAAGGCCTAGTATGAATTCCCCAATACTGTAGAAGTGTCGATAACAAATTAAGTGTGAACTGATAAGACAAGCAAGATAAAAATAGGTTGCAGGAATGTTGAGGGAAAAAAGCAAAGGTAATGCTCTTTGAGCTGGCAAAGGCCCAATGAGCTGGGTAGCCTCCTGCATCTAGTCCTCCATGAAAAAGATTCTGGGATATGCCAAATCTTCAATTTGTTGCAGAGGTAATTTAAAAGACTGCACCAAAATCTTTAAACTGACATGAATGTTCTGTACCTTAACACTATCCACCTGTCATGGATCTCTTACACGATCTCAGCAAATAGCAATATCAGATTTAGTATCTACACCTTGAGAAATCGTTCCACATTTCTAATACTGCTCGTTTTGAAACTTCGTTATTAAATAGTTAACTCTGGTTTTAAAATTTGTCTGAGATTTTCATCTCAGCAATCGAATTTTCGTTCTACTTCACTGTCTCTCTAACTATTTAAACCATAAATAAATCGAGGAGATGCAAATTACATGCTCATCAGTTGCAACATATCTATGTGATATTTTGACGATTCTTCACCATGCCTTGTCAATGCCAATGTGCTTTTGGAGATGTAGTCTGAGAATTACACACAGCATTTCATACGAAATCCAGTCAGGGCTTTGGGGCTCCGTTGATAACAAAGCAGTTAAATTAAGTACATTTTTTTACCTTTAAAAGTAATAGTCTGTCTCCATATTACACAATTTTTTTTGGAATACCTCCCATTGTTCAATTATAATTTTACCCAACAACATTAACCATACTACTGTCATCAATGGCAGTCAGCTTGCAAAATAAATCAGTATCTAAATCTAGAAACTTTAAGATTCTTCTTTTCAAGCTGAATTTGGCCACAACCATACAAATGTCTGCCTCATCATCATTTACTAGACATTATAGGCATTCACTTGAATACATTAGTAGCACTTTTATCAGTTTGAACGTTATGGATTAGAAACATTATGCAACATTTATAAATTGAAACAGTTAATTAATCTATCTGATCACACAATCAGCAAGGCTTCTCGCATTACATCATTTAATCCGAGCAAGATATCATTTTATTCCTTTCTCCTATGTATTTATCCAATTTCCTTTAAATGTGTCCTTGCACAGTGCATAAACATGGAAGTGTGTACATTTTAACAACAATACCTTGAGAAATAAACATTTTCAAACTGGGAATTTGAATAGCCACTTGTTCTGTGACTTGATTAGATCTTAAATGGGGAGCCACCATCGACCCCACAGTCAAAAAAGCCCAACAGAGGATGTACTTCCTGCGGCAGCTGAGAATGCACAATCTGCCACAGGCAATGACAGTCCACTTCTATACTGCCATTGTAGAGTCTGTCCTCATCTTCTCCATCATGGTCTGGGTTGGCTCAGCCACCAAGCACGACATCCAGAGGCTGCAGCGAATTGTTCGATCAGCTGAGAAGGTTGTTCGTCAGGAAGGGAGCGGGTAAGATCATCTCTGACCCTTCTCACCCCGGCCACAAACTCTTTGAAGCACTTCCCTCTGGAAGGCGACTCCAGACTGTCAGAACCTCCACGGCCAGATATTAAAAACAGCTTTTTTCCCCCAGTAGCTTTACTCAATAACCAAAAGTCTGTAGCCCCCCCCCCTTTGCTCTGGTATTTAATTTAATTCACATGTTTAAACTATAATGTTTTATTCTTCATGTTTTATTCTTAATTATTTACCGTATGTCGTGTTGTTACTTGCAAGCAGAGCACCAAGACAATTTCTTTGTATGTGTACATACTTGGCCAACAAACAAACAAATTAACTGATAAATAAATATCAATTCCTTATATAAAATACAATGTTGAGTAATATTGTCACTGGCTCAAAATAAATAGGTTAGCTTTGCGTGAACTCCACAAATGCTCATACTCTGAATCTTATGTACACAGTTAGATAAATTAATAATATTACAGAATTTAAGGTGTAAACATTCCACCTAGTAGAAAACTTTTGTTTTAAATACGAAGAATGTTAAACAGACATTCCAAATCTCTGGGTTAGATATAATGCTTGATACACTGAAACAAGGCCATAGCTTTTTCAAACCAGCAAATTATTTTAGATTATATCACATTGCCAATCAGAAACTATGGATTTACATTAATTGGCTGGCACCATGAAGGTGCTGAATTGTCAGGATGACAGGATAATTCTATTCTTTTGTATCATATGAATCTGTACATTCAACTGCGTTAAAATATTCTTACCTCAAGTGTATGGTCACGAATATGGTTGTCAATAACATCATTAAGTGTGGTTTTTTCTTCCAGAAGGTCAAAGGGGTAGGTTTCTTCAAGTCCAACAAATCCTTTCATCATTGGGTGATCCACAAGCCAACGCTCCTAAACCAAACACCAAGTGAAGGTCCTCACCGAGCCTTCAATATCGGGGTTTTAAAATATGCAACAAACTGCAAAAGGAAAAAAAAAAAAATCTTCTATTACTAAGCATCTTAGACCTTCTCTAAAATAAATTACTACATCAAAAAACATTTTCAGAAACCCAGAGATATTAGTTATCCTGAACGTTTCACTGACTCAACATTTGCCATATAATTCCTTCATTGTTCAAAACATGTTTACTAATTTGCCATGAGCTACTTTTTAGTATGTTCCAATTTTTCACCAAGTATTGGTTTAGGTTCATAACGATATAAGGATTATTGTATGTCATTCATTGGTATTATTTTCTACACAATGAATAGATTCATATTTAGGCCACGTGCCAGGACAAAGAATGTTGACAAAACAATAAACAGTTTCTAAATAAACATACTTGCAAATGTCAACTGATGAAAACATCAAATATTTGATTTACAGAAATGTACATATCCCAGACAAACTACAGAAAATGAACATAATTTTTTTTAATATCATTATTTTTGGGGGCAGGATGCAATACTTCCATTCATACTGACATTTTACATTTGATTGCAGATGGCAAAAATATATTAATGCCAAGTTTTAACATACAAAGCACAATGGATCCCAACTAGGAAACAAGAAATCTAGGTACAATCTAGGCTGAGTTAAGAACTTCGACAGATGCACAACAGAAAGTATACTGGAGGGTTACATCATAGTTTGGTTTAGGACAGCTCCGCCCAAGACCGCAAGAGACTGCATAGAGTTGTAGATGTTGCCAAGTGCAACACACAACCAGCCTTTCTCCCCATCAACTTCATCTATACCTTGCTGCCTCAGGAAAGCAGTCAATATAATGAAGGACAACCCACAGCCTAGTCATTTCTTTTCTGCCCTCTCCTGTCAAGCAGAAGATACAAAATCCTGAGAACACAAATCACCTTATTTCAGAACAGTTTCGTCCCCGGTGTTATCAGTCTCTTGAAGGAATCTCTCATATAACAAAGGTGTATTCTCTGCCTCTCAATCTAGCTCGGCATGGCCATTGCATTTTTATTAAAAATCTGGACTTTTGTGGTTCTAACATTAGTTTGGTTTAATTAATTGTCACGTGTACCGAGGTAGAATGATCCGTTGTACTCATATATGGTACAAAGTCCCAAACATGATCATGATCAAACTAAAATCAAAAATTGCTGGGGTTGCATGTCAGGTAGTATCTGCTGAAAATGTAAAGCAGAACTTATGTTTTGGTTCAATGAACTTTCACAACCTCGATGACTTGATATGCTAAATTAATTGAGTAATTTCCAAAGTGTTTGATTCCTCTTTTATTTGGTATTGCTAGTTCCCATTGCTCTCCCACCAACTGCATCCATTACAGATGTTCTATATGCAGAACTACCTCAAACGATGACAAACTTTTTCCTGCATTTAGCCCATTTTGTCTTTGTTGGTTGAAAACAAGTTGCCCAAATGTATCTTCCTTTTCAGAAGTTAGTCGCCGTGCAGGTCACAACTCTTCCATGTACACATGGTATCATTTATATCCAATAAATATTTATATGCAAAACGCTGGAGAAACTCAGCGGGACAGGCAGCATCTCTGGAGAGAAGGAATGTGTGACCTTTCAGGTCGAGACCCTTCATCTGACTACTCTGGGTAAGGTTAGACAGAGGTTAATTTGCCCCTCCTCCAACCTCATCGACTGTATCTGCTGTTCAAGATGTGGACATCAACGAGACCAAATGTAAACTGGGCGAACGTTTCGCTGAACACCTTCGCTCAGTCCGCCTGGACCTACCGGATCTCCTGGTCGCCAAACCTCTTCCCATTCCCACATTGACCTTTCTGTCCTAAGTCTCCTCCATTGTCAGAGTGAGGCTAATCGCAAATTGGAGGAACAGCATCTCAAATTTTGCTTGGGCAGTTTACAACCCAGTGGAATGAATATTGATTTCTCCAACTTCAAGTAATCCCTGCATTCCCTCTCTCTCCATCTCCCCACCCAAGTTGCAACAGGTTCCCGTTCTCACCTAGCAAACAGCTAACAAAGGCCCGTTTCCTTTCTCACTGTTACTTTTTTTACATATCTTTAATTCATTTGTTCTATATCTCTCTACGTCACCGTCTGTATCTTTCATTTCCCTTTCCCCGACTCGTCTGAAGAAGGGTCTCAACCCGAAACATCACCTGCTGCCTGTCCCATTGAGTTACTCCAGCATTTTGTATCTATCTTTGGTTTAAACCAGCATCTGCAGTTCCTTCCTACACATAACAAATATTTTTGTTTTGCACTGCTTTTCAGACACATACTGCCTGGTGAATAAATGTTTTTAATTGTCTCATCTTCACACTTTCTAATAACTATTTAAAATCTGATCACTGATCTTTAATTCCTCAGATACTACTTGGTTTTATGGCTGTGCTGGCAGACTGAGGAAAAGAACGGTGCTGGTGAGCGAATTGGGGCCTTACATCTCGTGCCCTTGGTTCCGACAGTGGTTATGGGAGGTACCTTGGGGCATGGAGGCTGAACGATAGCCGCGAGGGTTGGTGTGTTTGCGGATCGATGTGTCCCGATCGAAGTGTCGGTGGAGTGGGATGCTGGAGTCAACCTGGGACTCAATTGGATCAATCACCACTCCAAGTGGCTGTGTGTGGATTGAACACAGCCTGCAGTGGCACAGAGTGGAACGTCGACAACCTCATCTGGCCAAGCCGGCCCCCTGTAACTCCAAGCCAGTACCGCCTCCTAGGTCAACAAGCCTTTATGATAAATTTAAGATTCTACATGTTTTACAAGTTTGAACTTGAAGAATACATGATGGTGCTGGAAAAGTGACGATTCTTATGTACTGCTTCAGTAAAATCTATTACTTTTACACTCTGGTGCTTGTGCTTAAGTATAGCAAGACTTTTACTAAACTACATGCTAAAAAAAAAATTTCACTGTACCCAGGTAGATGTGACAATGAAGTACCATTAAATTGAATTGGTTACCATAATATGTATCCTTCCGAGTCCCTCAATTTTACAGAACTTCAAGTATCCTCACTGCCCCTGATTACTGTCCCCGAATAATCTGGTCTTTTTAACTGACAGTTCAGCTCAAGCCATAATTTGTCCGCCAAAGATAAACAATTACTTCCCTTAAGCAGAACAATGTTACAAGCTCCTCTACCCTTTGGTGTCATCAGTAGCCAGGAGAATGGGAAGATTGCAGTTAGGGCTTGCACAATTGCCTCACCAGCCTGAGCTTTCACCCAGCGATGGTCAATAATCCATTTACAAGAGTTGCCAAATCCCATACAAAATCATCTTAGGTTGATCCCACCCTATATTTCATTCACTCTTCTCAACTTCAACATTGGTGTCATCCCCTTCTTGAGTGATGTTCACAAAACATTAAGAAACGTGGATATGTCATCTCCCACCATGCTCACACTTTTTGCTTCTGAATATGGCAGCCTAGTTTCTTTGTTATTGTTTGCTTTTCAGAATCATCTTTGAATTCTGTCTTTAACCTGATAATATTTTTCATACTTTCCTCTTTTCCTTTTAATTTCATTTCAAGTTTACGTGCACTTCTAGGTTTTCTGTTGGTTCTTCAACTAACCAACACAAGATTTTTTGACTTATCTCACCCTCTCTGCACTTCGTCATCCAGGCGGGCTCTTGATTTGGCAGTGCCACCCTACTTCTTTGCGAAAACATGTTTATCCCTACAGAAAAAAAATTTACTAACAGAATTTTCAAACACACAAAATCATACTGGTTGCTTTGATCATATAAGGATTCACTCACCAAATTCCATTCCCATTTAGGTTCAATGGCACCTTCTCGGGAAGATGATAGATTTATACTATTTACCCTACTTTTCAAAATTTTCTATGGTCTTGTCAAACCTCATCATTGGAATCCTAGTGATGTAACTCCCATCTCTGTCCATTCATACTTCCAAAAACAGACCTCACTCAATCCTCCAAATTCTTGCTCGTGCTCTCAATCAGGTTCCTCCCTCAAGGTTCTGTTTGTTGGTCTCAAACCCCCAAATTGGCTTTAATTGTCATATTAGCCTCCCCTCCCATTGGCCTCATAGGCAAGATCCACCATATTCTTTCCGTCCTTATTACAATACTGTCACGCAATTCCCTGTAACAATATATAAAAATGCACGTTTTAACTTACGGAGATTTGAACTACCAAAGGAAGTTGAGTCATCTCCTTGCTGCCACATGTAGTATTGTACAAATAGAATGTGACAGGATGCACATTTTAAAAAGTACCTATCACTCATTCAGTCTTTTTATTGAACTGTTCTGCTGGTATATCAATGCAAGGTCTGTTCAGCACACAAGACCACAATTATTTGCATTCCAAAACTGATTTAACAGTAACTTAGCTCTCTATTTAACATTTTATGCAGCAATCTATAGCCATAACCAAAATTCTAATTTGACTTGAGAGTCACAAACAATATTACCCCCCACCAAAAAAATGTCACAATCTAATTTCTCAAGCTCACCATCACTGAGCACGTTACTGTGAATGAGAATTTGACTCGTGCTTCCAAGATAAATATTAAAAACTGATTTAGCTTTAGTTTAGTTTGGTTTAGAGATACAGCGCGGAAACAGGCCCTTCAGCCCACCGAGTCCGCACCGACTTGCAATCCCCGCACATTAACACCATCCTGCACACACTTGGGACTATTTACACTTATACCAAGCCTATTAACCTACAAACATGTACATCTGTGACAAAAATCCCACCACAAACTGTCAATTACAAAATGCAAGACCAATTTAGTCAAAAGAACATTAGTTGCTTTCACTCAGACCAAGTGCTCTAGAGAAAGGCTATTATCAGCTGACTTAGCAATCAACTCCCAACATTATCCATTTCAAATTTAACATGCATGTAAACTCTTTTCTAATCGAGCAATATGGTTGAAACAAAATATAAAAGTTATTTTTACATAACTCTAGCAAGACTTACATGGACAAGTTGGGAGATGGAACACCACCACTATCAGCTGGGGTCCCAAGGAGGCTCGGCGTTGAAGTCGAACTGTTCTCTGTAGAGTGCTACTCCCGGACCTTCTGTATAACTGTTATACACCCAAACAGAAATTTTGCCCTGTAAAAGGAATGACAATAATACATCAATAAATGCAGCTAGCCAAGTAAATTTAAATTGGTTCAAAACACTGCCATTATGCGGACTAGTACCTTCAAACTCCAGTAAAAAAAAACCACACCAAAAAAAAAATCTGGGTCAAGTGAATCATTGTCCTAACCTCCATTCATTTATTTTTGATGTGTTGATTAGCATGAGACAAACAATTGTCTGATAATTTCTCAAGACAAATAATTTGGCAAATTCAATTGACTTCAATTTCACATCAGTTTTGGAATAGAAAATGATTTCCTTCCACAAAGGTTTACCCGTCAACTAGGAAGTTAAAAGCAGGAATTGTCTACTGGTATTCGTGAATCATGTTGGGGTCTGAACTGTTCAGCATACAAGTAATTTGGATGAGCAAGACATTTATGTTAAATGGAAGCACAAGTAAGTTTCATAAGAATATAAAGTTATTGAACCATTTAAATGAGGTTTAATGGACAAAACAGACATGTGGAGATCAGTGAGATCCAAGAAAAAACTGGAATATATCAAATTCATCTGAACTATCTCCTGACACCTCTCTCCCCCCTTTCTTGATATCTGTCAACATCACGGCACAGGCTATTGACTGACATCTACAACAAACTTACTGACTCCCAGTTATCTGGACTACACTTCCTCCCATTCTGTCTCTTGTAAATATGCTATCCCCTAATCTCAAATGTCTCCATCGTAACTGCACCCAAAATGAGGCTTTTCGTTCAAGGACAGAATAGTAAATAAGCCAAACTAAACACCAGAGATGTCCTCATTCTTTTGTGAACCTTGTTTTCAACCCAACTGTCATAGAGAGATCCCTCACCCACGTCTCCACTTCGTCCCATAGTTCTGCTGTTGTTCATCCTTCCCACAGACGCAACAAGGATAGTTCCCTTTCACCCTCCAAAATGATCCAACCATTAGTCACATCTCCCATCCCCACCCTCCACAGAGATCATTCTCTTTGCAACTCCTTGATTCACTCATCCCTTCCCATCCAAAGCACCCCCTTCCCAGGTACTTTCCCGTGCAACCATAGGAGATGCAACACTTGTCCATATACATCCTCCATCACCTACATCTAGAGACCCCAGCAATCCATCATGGTGTGACAGAGGTTCACATGCACTTCCTCTAACCTCACGTACCGAATCCAGTGTTGTCAATGTGTACATCGGTGGGATCAAATGTGGACTTGGCGACCATTTTGGCAAACACCAGCGCTCTGTCCACCAAGACATCGGGGATCTCCCGGTTACTAACCTCTTCACTCTCTCCTTGCTGGATCCCTGGCTGACCTTTCAGTTACTCCACTCCCCTATATTCCTTCCTCTGGCTACACAATTTACAACAATTCTATCCCCAAGCTTCACAATTTGCAACTCCTTCCTTTGGGCTCACACCTGTTCTTTCCATTTTTCCTGCCATCTTCACCCCACAATCATTCTGAAAAAAGGTCCCAACCCAAAACATCACCTATCCATGTTCTCCAGAGATGCTGCCTGATTCACCGAGTTACTCCAGCATTTTGTGTCTTTCTTTGGAATATATTCATGGCAAGAAATCAAATAGTCATAGAATGATGCAGTGTGGTAACAGGCCCTCTGGCCCAACTTGTCCACACCGCCCAACGTGTCCCAGCTACACTAGCCCCTGCTAGATTCATATCCCTCAAAACCTGTCCTATCCATAGGGGTATCTGTGTAACTGTTTCTTAAATGTTGGAATAGTCCCTGCCTCAACTTGTTCCATACACCCACCACCTTTTGTGTGAAAAATTTAGCCCTCAGATTCCTATTAAATCTTTTCCACTTCACCATAAACCTATGTCCTCGATTCACCTACTCTGTGCAAGACTCAAGAGTTCAAGAGACATTTATTATCACTGTGCATCTATCCGATCTATTCCACTCATGATTTAATAGACCTCAATAAGATCACTCCTCATCCTCGTGCTCCAAGGCCCTCTCAGACCCCCTAGCCCTGGCAACATCCTTGAAAGTCTTCTCTGTATCCTTTTCAGCTTGACAACCTATAACATGGTGCACAGAACTGAACATAATACTCTAAATGCAACCTCTGCAACGTCTTATATAACCGCAATATGACCTCCCAACTCCTATACTCAATACACTGACTGAAGGCCAATGTGCCAAATGCTTTTTTGTCCACCCTCTCTATCTTCAAGGAACCATGCACCTACACTCCTCTAGATCCCTCGGCTCTGCACTACCCAGAGCCCGACCATTCACTGTATAGGTCCTACTCATGTTAGACTTCCCAGAACTCAATACCTCATATTTCTCGGTATTAAATTCCATCAACCATTCCTCAGCCCACATGGCCATTCAATCAAGATCCTGCTGCAATTTTTCACAACCAACTTCTGGAAAAAGCACCCACTTTCGTATCATCTGCAAACTTGCTAATTTTGCCGTGTATGTTCTCATCCAAATCATTGATGTAGATGACAAACAGTAATGGCCCAGCACCACACAGGCCTCCAGTCTGAGAAGCAACCTTCCATCATCACCCTCTGCTTCCTTCCATGAAGCCAATTTTCTATCTATTCAGCTAACTCTCCTTTGATCCCATACGATCTAACCCATCCAGAGCAGCCTACCATGCTGAACCTTGTCGAATGCTTTGCTGGTCCATATACAACATCTATAACTCTGCCCTCATCGACCTTTTTGGTCACAATAGACAATAGACCACAGGTGCAGGAGTAGGCCATTCGGCCCTTCGAGCCAGCACCGCCATTCAATGTGATCATGGCTGATCATCCCCAATCAGTACCCCGTTCCTGCCTCCTCCCAATATCCCCTGATTCCGCTATTTTTAAGAGCCATATCTAGCCTTCTCTTGAAAGCATCCAGAGAACCCGCCTCCACCACCCTACGAGGCAGAGAATTCCACAGACTCACCACTCTCTGTGAGAAAAAGTGTTTCCTCGTCTCCATTCTAAATGGCTTACTCCTTATTCTTAAACCGTGGCCCCTGGTTCTGGACTCCACCAACATCGGGAACACGTTTCCTGCCTCTAGCGTGTCCAAACCCTTAACAATCTTATATGTTTCAATGAGATGCCCTCTCATCCTTCTAAACTCCAGAGTGTACAAGCCCAGCTGCTCCACTCTCTCAGCATTTGACACTCCCGCCATCCCGGGTATTAACCTTGTAAACCTACGCTGCACTCCCTCAATAGCAACAATGTCCTTCCTCAAATTAGGGGAACAAAACTGTACACAATACCCCAGGTGTGGTTTCACTGGGGTTCTGTACAACTGCAGAAGGACCTCATTGCTGCTATATTCGATTCCTCTTGTTATAAAGGCCAACATGCCATTTGCTTTCTTCACTGCCTGCTGTATCTGCATGCTTTCTTTCATAGACTGATGTACAAGGACTCCAGACCCCGTCGTACTTCCCCTTTTCCCAACTTGACACCTTCACATATTCAAAAAACTCAGATTTGAGAGACATGACTTTCCCACGTACCAACCCATGCCGACTTTCCCTAAACAGCCCTTGTTCGTCTAAATGCCTATATCCTATCCCTCAGAATACTCTCTATTAACTTTCCAACTACAGATGTTAAGTTCAATGGCCTATAGTTGCCAGCATTTTCCCCTGCAGCCTTACTTGAATAGAGGCTCAACGTTTGCCACCCTCCAGTCTTCCGGCACCACTCCTGTATTAAAGACGACTCGCAAATTTCAATCAGGGCTTCCTCTCTGGTTTCCCAGAATGTCCTCAGATATATACGATCAGGCCCCAGAGATTTGTCTACCTTCATACATGATAGTACCTTGAGCACCTCTTTGACCGTGACACTGACTGCTCTCAAGACACTCCCATTGACTGCCCCAAGTTCCTCTGTCATGTTTTACTCCTCAGTAAATATAGAGGACAAATACTAATTGAGGACCTTGCACATCTCCCGTGGCTCCATACAGCTTTGATTACTGAGGGGTCCCACTCTCTCTCTCTCTAGTTACCCTTCACCCACTTTTTAGATTTCTAAAATCTCTTGGGATTGCCCTTAATGCTATCTGTCAGAGCTATCTCCTGTACCTTTTTTTGCCCTTCTGAGTTCCTTTTTTACTTTGCTCCTTAATTCCCAAAACAAAATTGCCTATGCCTATAGCCAATGCCTATCCCATGCGTCCTTCTTACTCTTGACCAATGCCTCAAATTTCTCTCGTCAGCCAAGCTTCCTTACATTTGCCTGCCTTGCCCTTCACTCTAATGTTTAAGAACAATTGGGTTTAGGAGCCAATCCATATAAATTTCTCAAAGATGGTACACAGACAAAATAATCATAAAGGCCAATTACATCTTACTATGGACATTAGCAGAGCCAATTTTGAAAATCGATCTATTTATTGATCAAATTTCTAGCTATTCTGGAACTTTAAACCATAATTCTCACACTCAGTTTCTAAATTTAGGCTAAAGAACTGCAATTTCCATTTTATTCTTATTTGTGACTATGGATGGAAAGAAAAACTTGGTAATGCAGACTTCTGACAAGGGCTTGTCTTACAGATCAAATCTAAAATTCAAACATGTTTTTATCTGAATTTGATTAATGTCAAGGTGACGTGTTTGGTGCAGATTAAGACAGAATGCATAGCAGAATCCAAAATATTAATTTGGGTTGTAATGCATTCAATCTAAATGCACACCGATCACGAGTCACCTCGACTTATTGGTAACACTTTTTGCCTTATGATGAAGGCTAAATACTCTACTTCAGTACAGCCAAGACGCCATAAACCTGGCAACACTGAGAAAATTCTGGATTGTTGAAGGTATTATTTATCACATGCAACATTAAACCCAGTTGATAGTTATAAGAGACACAATGTTCAAATAGTGCAATTTTCTCTCATCATCACCTAGTATTCAATGGGCTCTACTGAATTTTATCAGTCTGCTATAAAAATGCTGCCTTATGAAAAAGTAACCTTCACTTAGCAAACTCCAACAAATTTGCTGTAACCAGATTCTTTATTTTGCTATAAGACAATGCAGAAAGGTGACATAACAGCCACACAAAAGCATGCGTTCCTAATCCCTTTGTATAAACCCTATACTCACACCCATGTGGCCAAATTGAGTTCTAACACCATCTAAAAGTTTGTAGATCACACCCAAGTCAACAAGACAAAAGGAGCTAGTTATCAACTTCAGGAACCATGTTGGCATACATGGTCTGATCTACACCAATGGGGCTGAAGTGGCAATGGTTGAGAGCTTCAAATTCCTTACCCATGATTTGTTGTGGACCAACCACAATGAAGGAAGAAGGGTTTCGGCCCGAAACGTTGCCTATTTCCTTCGCTCCATAGATGCTGCTGCACCCGCTGAGTTTCTCCAGCTTTTTTGTGTAACCGCCAAGAAGACACTAATGCCTCTACTTCCTCAGGAGACTGAGGAAATTTGGCACGTCTCCAATGACATACACAAACATCTATAGATGCACCATAGAAATATAGTCAGGTTGCACCACAGCTTGGTTTGGGAACAACTCTGCCCAAAACCGTAAGAAATTGCAGAGTTGGGGATGTAGCCTAGCCCATAACAAAGACCATCCTCACCAAAGATCCTATAGCATATGGGTTACTCTCACGCAAACGTGTAGTACGCTCATGGGCGGATTCATGGGTGATTTTATGACTCATTTTAGCAACCTGCCCCTGCCATCTCGCTTCCGGCCAAAGATTGGATCCGCAGCGGGGAGAGGGAGTGTGCGGCCCGGGGCAGCGGGAGAGGGAGTGTGGGGTCCGGGGCAGCGGGAGAGGGTGTGTGGGGTCCGGGGCAGCGGCAGAGGGAGTGCGGGGCAGCGGGGAGAGATTGTAGTGTGGGGGGCGAGGCGAGGGGGGGGGGGGGGGGGGGGGGGGGGGGGGGAGAAATAAGGCTTAGTGTGTGTGAAGTTGCGGGGAGGTTTACAATGTTTCTTATTTAATGTCCCTTGTCTAGTCTGAAATAAAGTTCATTATTGGATCAGAAGAAATATAATTGTGTGTGTTATATGATTATATACATTTATATGATTTTCATGTATGTGTGTTTATAAACATTTTATTCTTTAACAAGAATTAATAGAATTATGAACTAACAGAATTATGAATCTAACCCTATATCACACACAAAAAGTTCCCCCCGCAATGTCAATTACCCTGCGAGTCGGGTCGGTTCCGGTTACTGCAAAATCAACTCAAACACTGCTTGTGAGCCATTTAAAAAGAAATGATTTAAAAAACATTAAAAAAAAACTATTACCAGAGTCAAATTTCATTCTTGACAAGAAGTTTGAACTGACAGATTTATGAATCTAACCCACACAAACTGTTGCCCCGCAACATTGATTACACTGCGAGTCGGGTCGGGTAGGCTCAGGTTACTAAAATGGGCGGGGAAAAATGCCCAGGATCCCCTCCATAGTGTACTACACGTCAGCCCATTGCATTTAGCAGGAGTAGCCTATCTTGCTCTGCTATAGGATCTTTGATCCTCACCACTGACTTCATGGCCACTTCACGCTGCCTCAGTTAAACAGTCATCATAATTCAAAATTTTCCCCATCTCAGTCATTTCTTCTTTGCCCCCCCTCTCCGATCGGGCAGAAGATATAAAGCTTTAAAGTGCAGACGACCAGACTCAGGAACAGCTTCATCTCCTGTTATCAGGCTTCTGAACGGTTGTTCCATTTGCTAGGGTACAGTTCAATATTCCTCCATCTCGTTGCAGATATTGAACTTTGCCTCTGGAACTGTTGTGCTATAATGCCGAGAACTATATTACGCATATCTATATCTGCACCCTTCCCTTTGTTCTACCTATTGCACTTGAGTGTGGCTTGATTGTATTTCTGAATGGTATTTATCTGATTTGGATTAGATTGAATGTAAAATAAAGCTTTTCACTGTACCTCAGTACATATGACAATAATAAATGTAAACCTAATCTCTGCACCCATAGCCACCTAGCATTTTGTCAGTAAACTTGAATACATTAAAATTCAAGAGTCACTCACCCAAATCATTGATATAGATTTTAAGTAAACTGCTGTTGCCCCAGCATTGACCCCAATGCCACTCTCCTAGTCACAGCCTCTGCGTCACCATTACTGTCTGAGGCCGAATATACAACCTGCACAATATATCCTGCCCCTTCCCATTTCATATGTCAACCTAATCTAATTCTTGATTTTCTAAGCTAGTTAAGTTATTTCCTCTCAAATTACCTTTACCCATTCATATCTTCTATGTGCAGAACTCAAGGCTTTTTGCTATAATTCCATTGAGTCTTTGGTATATACCCTCAATTTACAAAAGCATTTTTGCTATAATCAAGGGTGCAGCACTCCTTAGCATAAAGTATTTTGTATACACTATACTGTTGTCAACATAGACATTACGGTTGTTATGATTTATTAACATTTTAAGCATCCTTCAAGGATATTTTTAAAAAACAAACAATTTTAATGAATGCACTTTCACTGTTATCATAACTATTAAAAACTGAGCAGAATACATTTTGTGGAGGAGCAGGACATATTATTTTTGTGAATATTAATAACTTATTATATCATTGGCAGTATCACCAATCTTTCATGCTTTCAGAATAAAACACAGCCTGTCTTCCCTGCAAGTCCATTACATAGGGTGTAGGACTTAATCACTGAGTTTTATAATAGTATAAAAAACAAAATTAATATGGCAAGACTTGAAAGAATGTGAAAGGGGAATTAATGTTCTGGCCCAAACTTTAAGAAATGTGTAAAACCTAATATCTGGTCAGGGCTCTCACTTAACTTTTTTTCTCTGTTGCCAGCGAGGCAACCTTGACAGCTTTTTAGGTTGCCAAATGACAGTTTAGGTGGTTGTTTAAGACAGTTTGCATGACGCGTGCGATAATGTGCTCGGACGAAGTACGTAGTTACAAGTCGGAATTATGCTCAATGAAGCATTCACATATTATGTTCAAGAAGGAACTGCAGATGCTGGAAAATCGAAGATAGACAAGAGTGCTGGAGAAACTCAGCGGGTGCAGCAGCATCTATGGAGCGAAGGAATTAGGCAACATTTCAGGCCGAAACCCATCTGGGTTTCGGCTCGAAACGTTGCCTATTTCCTTTGCTCCATAGATGCTGCCGCATCCGCTGAGTTTCTCCAGCACTTTTGTCTGCATTCACATATTATTTCTGCTTCAAATAACTCACAAACTAAACATATTCACCAATCAAGACATGATATATTCACAATGACATGCAGCAAAATTATAATACAATATCTCAACTCTTTTTACACATTGCAATTAATGCAATTTCTATTAGTTCTTTCCACTTACAAACAAAAATGTGGTTGGATTATTCAGCATATGACCAACCTGTGTCAATAAATCCTGGACCATGGTAACATATATGCTTAACCATGCACACTACAGATTGATGCAAGCATGTTTTCTGTGAAGGACCGAAAATTACCATGACGTGGCCATAGCCTGGGTCGTTATTGCTATTGGTACAGAAACACTCCCACTTCCCACATAATTTATCCACAACCAAATATACAGGTTGCAAGGAAATTTCTAAAGGCATTTTATGATAATAGCTGTTAAAACCGACTATACCCATCTGACAGGTTAAACATTACACTAACTGACAAAAGATGGCCAAAGGACATAACTGCAGCAAATGTTCTTTTGGTAATATGTTTAAAGGTGTCAAAACAAATAATAACATTGGGAATTAAAACACATTTGATTGCATTCCGCTATCAAACATAGCCAATGTTCGCTCTGAAGACCATGAAGCACAATAGGGTCAGGGGGTGTGTGAATCAGTGCGGGGTGAATAGATGGGGGGGGGGGGGAGGGTCGAGAAGTCAATCGGTGCGGAATGGATGGATTGAGGCAGGTGAATTAGTACGTGTTGTCAGTACAGGATGAATGGTGCGAGACGAAAATGCTGGAGAAATTCAGCGTGTGAGGCAGCATCTATGGAGCGAAGGAAATAGGCAACGATTCGGGTCGAGATCCTTCTTCAGACTGTTCCCCCCATTCTTCTTGAATGGGGGGGGGTGGGAGATCAGTACAAGATGGGGGGGGGGGGGGGGGGGGGGGGGGGTCAGCACAGGATGAATGGGGGTGAATCAGTACAGGATGAATAGGGGGGGGGAGGCAGGACAGTGTGGATCGGAGGGTCTGTGCAGGATGAATGAGGGGATCAGTATAGGATGAATGGGAGATCAGTACGGGATGAATGAGGGGATCAGTACGGGATGAATGAGGGGATCAGTACGGGATGAATGAGGGGATCAGTACAAGATGAATGGGAAGATCACTACAGGATGGGGGGGGGGGGGGATTGGTGCAGCGTAAATGGAGGGTGGGTCAGTACGGGATGTAGTATGAATCAGGTGAAGTGCAGGGTGGATGGGAAGGGGGGTTGGCAGGAGAATCAATGCAAGGTGGGTAGGGTGATGACTAGATTGGGTGTGGGGTAGATGGGGAGGGGAGCACAGGGGATGTCAGTGAGGACTGAATAGAGGCCGGAATGGGGATCAGTGCGGGATTGAGAGGAGGGGGGTCCCAGGATAAGAGGGGTGGAAGGGAGCGTACAAGAGAGGGAGAGAGAGAAAGAGGGGGGGGAGGGGGGGGGGGGGGGGGGGGGGGGGGGGGGGGGGGGGAGGAAGGGGGCAGAGGAGGTGGGGAGGAAGGAAGGTCAGCGCTCCTCGGACAACATCGCCTCGCTGCCTTTGCCGTCCCTGTCCAACACCAAAGAGGGTGGCGGTTGGGATCTCCTCGCCAGCGCCTCCCCTCCTCCGCCAGCCGACAGGAAGGTGTGGGGCCGACCTCTCTCTCCCTCCCTCCCCCCGGCCTCGGCGTGCGAGAAGGGTTGTTTTGAAAGCAAATCCACCAACAGCGCTTTCAAAACAACCCCTCTCGCACGCCGAGGCCAGGAGGAGGGAGGCCTCCTTCCGCCGGGCTACTTTGCGGGGCGTGTCATTCGCTCCAACCCTTCGTCACCAAGCACCTAGCATCTTTGCCCCGCACAGCCGCCGCCGACACGAAACGTCACATTCCTATTCTCCAGAGATGCTGCCTGACCCGCGGAGTTACTCCAGTTTTTTGTGTCTATCGGTATAAACCAGTATCTGCTTGCCAAGCCGGGCAAAATGACTCGGCGTTTAGGTTGCCCAGAGGCGCTTTGGGTGGTTAATTTCGAGCCCTGCTGGTTAATGAGACAGCAAATGCATATCCTACGGGAGAAAACATTCCTAAGCAGTGAGACAAAAACAGCATGGAAGGTAGATATTCTCCTAAACATAAACAAGTGCTTAATGCAAAAGAGTGCCCTTTTAAAAGATGCCTTCACGTACTTTCATCTCAAGACAAGAAGACAACTTAAGGGTTTGGGACAGCCCTCCAAAAAAAAGTCTCCTCCTTACAAACAATGCTTAGGGTAAAGGGGCTGTCCCACTACGGCGACATAATCTGCGAGTTTAGAAGAGTTTGCCCCTGACTAAAACTCGCAGCAACGTCGACACTTGGTCCTATGAGATCACAGGAACTCTCCTTCATGCTAGAGGGAAGTTCCCGCATTCTCGTGGCCTCAGCCAGGTCGTGGAAAAATCTTCAGCATGTTGAAACATTTTCTTTTTAACTCGTAGTGCAGTGGTGTGAGGTCGCTACTTAGTTACAGGCAGTTGAGGGCAGCCGTAGGCAATCTCCTTCGCTGACCTGGCATTTTAATTGGCTAATTGGAGTTTTCAGGACCAAGGAAAACCGACACTCCTGCACTCGAGTCCCAGCCTACTCAACTTCCCCCTAAAGCTCAGACCCTCTAGTCCAGGCAACATCTTCGTACATCTTCTCTGTCCCCTTTCTACTTTATTCTAACAACCAGGGAGCAGGCGTTATTGCTACGATCAGGACTTGCTTCTTGTTATGCCTAATGAGCTATGCCATTTCAGAGCTAAGGGTACAAAATCAAAATGGCTAAGTAAGTGCATGTCAGTGAAGCTTGGGACGACAAACCCCATGCAACAGTGAATGCTGCCTGGACCATATATATAAATGACTCCAGCTGTCACAAACTGCTCAGATCTGTTAAAATCTGAGTAAAGATCACAAGAGGAATAAGTCACCAACACACATCACCACCAAAACAGCTCACTGTGAAAAAGCCTTAGAAACCATTTCCAAAATTGAGCTACTGATAGCCATTTTAAAGACAACAATCCTACAACATGAAATGTTCATATGACAGAAAATATTTTGCGTTTATCAAGGAAGGATTGTTTAGATTTCCAGTGGCATCTACTTTAAGGCTCATGAAAAGTTATTTGAAAAATCCACACCATCACACTGCAAATTGCAAAGCTAAGATTCAAAACAAGCAAACTCCATTAATATGTAGGAAGGAACTGCAGATGCTGGTTTCAACCGAAGATAGGCACATAAAACTGGAGTTACTCAGCAGGACAGGCAGCATCTCTGGAGAGAAGGAATGGTTGACGTTTCGGGTCGAAACCTTTCTTCAGACTGGTTAGGAATAAGGGAAACAAGAGATATAGATGATGATGTGAAGCAATAAAGAACAGTGAATGAAAAATGCAAAAAAGCAACAATGATAAAGGAAACAGGCCATTGCTAGCTGTTTGTTGGGCGAAAACGAGAATCTAGTGAGACTTGGGTGGGGGAGGGATAGAGTGAAAGGGAATGCCAGGGCTACCTGAAGTTAGAGATATCAATATTCATACCACTGGGCTGTCAGCTGCCCAAGCAAAATATGCTATGCTGTTCCTCCAATTTGCGTTTAGCCTCACTCTGACAATGGAGGAGACCTAGGACAGAAAGGTCTGTGTGGGAATGAGAATGAAAGTGTTTAGCAACCGGGAGATTAGGTAGGTTCAGGCGGACTGAGTGAAGGTTTTCAGCAAAAGGGTTACCCAGTCTACGTTTGGTCTCGCCGATGTACAAACCCCCATTTGTGTAAGAAAGAACTGCAGATGCTGGTTTAAATCAAAGGTAGACACAAAATGCTGGAGTAACTCAGCGGGACAGGCAGCATCTCTGGAGAGAAGGAATGGGTAATGCTTCGGGTTGAGACCCTTCCTCAGACAGATGTCAGGGAAGTGGGCGGGACAAAAATGAACAGCTCTACCTCTCACATCATGCATCATCATCTCAACAGGAAAACCACCATGGAGAACACTTTTCCAAAGTACTCAATTAATGACATCTTAATTTTAACTGTAACTAGACCAAGTGCAGGCCCGTCTGCTCCCCCAACGCAATATTCCACCACTCACCCGTTCCCCCAATGCAATATTGCACCACCCATGCAAAGCCCCAAACAGCGCAGGCGCGGCTCATTTCCCTCATCCCCCAGCACTCCCTCATCTTCTTCAATCCCGAGAGAGGGAGGGGAGGGGGGGTAGAGGGGGGGGGGAGAGGGTGGTGGTGGGGGGGGGGGGGGGGTAGAGGGGGCGCTGGAGGTGTGTAGAGAGGGAGGGGGTGATTAATATGTGGAAATTTCTGTGCTAGTGCGCGTGACGTTTTGATGGTAGAAAGACACAGACATACATACATACAAGATGAAACTTTTACTCGTATAGAGATTATTAGACATTTATCATTTCAAAGGTGACACAGGTGATCAATAAGGGAATGGCGGTGGATGTGTTTGCATGTATTTTAGTAAGACATTTTATAAAGTCCCCCATTGTACACTGATCCAAAAGATTAAGATGCATGGGATAAACAGAGAATTGATCATATGGATTCAGAACAGGCTTGCTGACCGAAGACCGGGGGTTATGGTGGAAGAACAATATTCAGGCTGGAGGTCTGTGATTAGTGGATTTCCACAGGGATAGGTGCTGGTTAACAAATCATGAAGGGAACATAATGAGGAAGGCTTTCTGTTAGCTGAAAACTGGCAGGGTCTATAGTACCAACAATGAATTGCATTGGAATGAAATTGATTTGATTAGCTTCCAGAAAGAGCATTGGTAGCACAAGTAGAAACTAAAGTTGACAGAGTATATGCATGAGTCCACAGGTGACTTTTCTCAAGGAGAGTCCAGCACTAGAAACAGCATGAGAGCAGGAAGGCTAATTTTGAGGTGATGAACTGGGATCTACTGCAGTAACAAAACACTTAGAAGAATGACAGAAGTGCAGATTACTTTGACGTGGCAAAGATTAGGATAAACATTCGTCTTTTTGTACTTGTAAAAAGATGCTAACATCAGAATTAATCAGAAGAATTTCGCATTTAATTCTAATTGCACAACTTTTCAACTTGCATTGCAGTCAACTAAGTGCAAGATTCAGCCAATACACGAATAGAATGAAAAGTGTAAAAGCTGTACAGTACCAAGCTGCTGAAGTTTGTGATGCACTAGTAGAGTTTGCAGAAAACACTGATGACGCTCAAGCAAAGAGCGATGCTGAATCATTAGTCCGTCAAATGAGAGATTACAAGTGTCTGGTCTCATGTTTTCTGGCACTCCTTACTCTTTCATAGAAGCATAGAGACATAGAAATTAGGTGCAGGAGTAGGCCATTCGGCCCTTCGAGTCTGCACCGCCATTCAATATGATCATGGCTGATCATCCAACTCAGTATCCCGTACCTGCCTTCTCTCCATACCCCTGATCCCCTTAGCCACATCTAACTCCCTCTTAAATATAGCCAATGAACTGGCCTCAACTACCCTCTGTGGAAGAGAGTTCCAGAGATTCACCACTCTCTGTGTGAATGGCTATACATATTCATCAGATGAAATATTGTGGGAATATCAGTAAGAAAGCAAGGAAAAATCAACTCCTAAAAAGATTCCTGTTTATTCTTAACTAAATGCATATTAAAATGACCTAACAGTTAGTTTGAATGCATGTTAGTTGGTGCACTAGAAACTTGGAAGTGTTAAATGTGCACTATTCTATAATTCAAAGGACACTTGTGTGGCAATAAGATTTGGTATCACATGGCATGGAAGCAGTTCTGTGCAATCATCGTACCAATTCCTCCAAATCAACGCTAATCCTATTTTATTCCCCCAATTCTATCACTCACTTACACACCAGGGGCAATTTACAATATCTAATGTATCAACTGCACGAGCTGCGATATGTGGAGGAAATATATGGATATATGGAAACATATGAGATATATGGAGGAACAGAAAGTGTTAAATTCTGCCAGAGCTCAGAGTGAATCCAGGTTATTGGAACAGTGGGACAATAGCTCTACTATCTGGCCACTGTGCTGGCCAATTGTGGAAAGTACAAAATCATGCTAAAATATTTAACACGTACAGCCCAATGACAGTACTTTCGGAATAACAAGTTACATTTAACTCGTAGCAAGATTTTGAAAGGATAAATTGTAAATTATAATGAATCCCCTCATAAAAGATATTACAATTTAGTATCCATGTACATCTCCATTGCAGGGAAGGGAACATTAACTAAAATGAGCCCAATGTTTAGGTTTATTTAATCCATATGTAAACTGGACTTCAGTTATACTGCCTGCTTGGAATTCAGGTTGAATAGTACTTTAAACTGCTAATTACACTATGCTGTCATGATACAACACACCCAATTTGCTCAAGAGTAAAGTCTATTTGACGAGCCTCAATTCAGTCCAGCTGCTATTTTTCTGTGCTGTCACTGGCACAGCTCATCCACTGACTTCTCCTCCCTTATATATGGCACATGCATTTGAAATTGTTTCCTGTTAACATCAATTCAAAGTAGTGTATACTAATAGTCCATTTCAACCAAAAGCATCTTCAATCATTTGTTTGCACGAAGACATTTAGTCTCATGTCTAAATTCAATGAGATCATGGCTGATTGCCCTTTGCCCAGCTTCAGGTTACAAAATTCAATCACTTTCCGATTTAGAAATCATTGACCAGACATCAATTGCTGCAAATTTCTATCCTCTGTGTATAGATGTCCTCTGTGTATCCGATAGTCCTGGTTCTCTTTCTTTATCCTATGCTTCCTGGTTCTTACCAGGGATTTTCTCTCAATTCCCTTTAGTACTTACTTATTACAATTAATTCCCCAACTTTCCAAGTTTGTGTCTACTCTTCAAACTCTAACCCTGGAAATCCTGTCTTCATTCTACCATTTTTTTTTATAAACATTTCACTTCAAGAATATTACTCAAAATGTTCTAGGTTTGGGACTTTATTCCCCTTGTACTGCAGGGGGGGCAGTGTTAGCTGTGAGGAGGATGCTAGGATGCAAGGTGACTTGGATAGGCTAGGTGGGCAAATGTTTGGCAGATGCAGTATAATGTGGATAAATGTGGGGTTATCCATTTTGGTGGCAAAAACAGGAAAGCAGACTATTATCTAAATGGTGGCCGACTAGAAAAAGGGGAGATGCAGCAAGACCGGGGTGTCATGGTACACCAGTCATTGAAAGTAGGCATGCAGGTGCAGCAGGCAGTGAAGAAAGCGAATGGTATGTTAGCTTTCATAGCAAAAGGATTTGAGTATAGGAGCAGGGAGGTTCTACTGCAGTTGTACAGGGTCTTGGTGAGACCACACCTGGGTCTGGAGTATTGCGTACAGTTTTGGTCTCCAAAGCTGAGGAAGGACATTATTGCCATAGAGGGAGTACAGAGAAGGTTCACCAGACTGATTCCTGGGATGTCAGGACTGTCTTATGAAGAAAGACTGGATAGACTTGGTTTATACTCTCTAGAATTTAGGAGATTGAGAGGGGATCTTATAGAAACTTACAAAATTCTTAAGGGGTTGGACAGGCTAGATTGCTCCCGATGTTGGGGAAGTCCAGGACAAGGGGTCACAGCTTAAGGATAAGGGGGAAATCCTTTAAAACCGAGATGAGAAGAACTTTTTTCACACAGAGAGTGGTGAATCTCTGGAACTCTCTGCCACAGAGGGTAGTCTAGGCCAGTTCATTGGCTATATTTAAGAGGGAGTTAGATGTGGCCCTTGTGGCTAAGGGGATCAGAGGGTATGGAGAGAAGGCAGGTACAGGATACTGAGTTGGATGATCAGCCATGATCATATTGAATGGCGGTGCAGGCTCGAAGGGCCGAATGGCCTACTCCTGCACCTAATTTCTATGTTTCTATGTACTCTAGTCTTCTCAAAGGGAGCCAGCACTGTGTATACCTGTCAAGTGCCTAACCACTGCCTGACATAACTGACCTTATGTTTGGTTTGGATCAAGCTCAAAAAAAAAAAATGTTACGTCCTTGGGTTACTAAGGACGTAGCTTTTTATAAATACATTTTAAAAATCATTGCCTCTGGATGGAATTACATTACAGTCTGGGAGTAGTTTGTGTATCCAAGATAAGGGTTCTGCAGTCTTATAAGCTGGAATTGGAAGTTATTAATTGGGTCCAGTTTATATATTATGCAATACATTCAGTAAAGTCCACATAAAACTGTCAAATCGGTAGAACATCAAACTGAAACAGCAGTGCTCTCCTCAACGGTCTCGTCTGTAACCAGCTCCCAATGTGACCCAGTGACAAGCATCAGGTCTGGATATTGAAAGAAATAAAGTTCTCCGTGATTAGTTGGGTTTAATTTTCGCTCCCCAATAGATCACGATGCCACAACAGTTAGAGGGCTATGGACTTTCCCCATTGTTAGATCACTCTTAATTCTGTATTTTCACCATTTGTAATTATATTCTCCATGGTCCAAAGTAGGTGACTTCATATTTTGCTTATTTAAATGAATACGCTACATCTATTAGTAGAGCCAGGTTTTTGCCATAAATGCCATGTGCCTTTTCATGCCTTTTTTGATGGTGTCACCAGGATAATACCTTTTTCACAATCGAGTGCCTAAATCGGCCATATTTTGCATTTAGCTAAAAGGTCATGCTCTTTTTAGTTACATCGTGATTACAATGACGTTTTCTATGTTAACACATTAATATTAATGTTATTATTAACGTGTTAACATAGTATAACTTACAAGTCCCTTCCCACCTAAGAGAGGGGGTGGGTTAGGTGGGAAGGGACGAACTGGCCAGGGAGTTACGCAGGGGAGCAGACTGGGGAGGAGATGAGCAGATGTGGCCAGTGGCGGGATCCCGTTGGAGGTGGCAAAAATGTCGGAGGATTATTTGTGTATGTGACGGCTGGTAGGGTGGAAGGTGAGGACAAGGGGGGGACTCTGCCCTTGTTAGGAGTGGGGGGGGGGGGGGGGGGGGGGGGGGAGATGGGGGGGGGAGTGAGAGCAGAGTTACGGGGTACAGAAAAGATCCTGGTTTAAAATAAAAAGGTCCAAAGCCCGTAGATGGCCATGAAGAGGTCTAAGAGGAGGTGGTCCGTTGGACATGGGAGAAGGGGGGGGGGGGGGGGGGGCGAAGGGAGCGAGGGCACCTTCCCCAGAACTCTTGGATGCGGGGGGTGACGGAAAAAGATAGTAGAAGAGGAGAACCCCCATTTCCTGAAGAATGAGGACATCTCCAATGCCCTGGTGTGAAACACCTCGTCCTGGGCGCAGATGCAGCGTAGATGGGAGGAATTAGGAGTAGGGAATGGAGTCCTGACAGGAAGCAGGGTGGGAAGAAGTGTAGTCCAGATAGCCATTGGAGTCAGTGGGTTTATAGTGGATGTCGGTCAGTAGTCTATCACCTGCGATAGAGATAGTGAGGTCTGGAAATGTCGGAAATGGTCCAGGTGTATTTGAGTGCCGGATAGAAGTTAGTGGTGAAATGGATGAAGTCAGTGAGTTGTGTGTGGGTGCAGGAGGTAGCACCAATGCAGTCATCGATGTAGCGGAGGTAGAGTTTGGGGATAGGGCCCTGGTATGCCTCGAACAAAGATTGTTCGACATAGCCTACAAAGAGGCAGGCATAGCTAGGGCCCATGTGCGTGCCCATAGCTACGTCTTGTATTAGGAAGAAATGGGAGGAGTCAAATGAAAAGTTGTTAAGGGCGAGGACCAGCTCCGCTAGGCGGAGGAAAGTATCAGTAGACAGGGATTGGTTGGTTCTGCATTCGAGGAAGAAACGGAGGGCTTTAAGACCGTCCTGATGGGGGATGGAGGTGTAGAGTGATTGGACGTCCATGGTGAAGATGAGGGAATGGGTGCCTTGAAAACAGAAGTCGTGGAGTAGACGAAGTGCATGTGAGGTGTCTTGAACATAGGTAGGGAGGGATTTAACCATGGGGGATAGGATGGAGTCGAGTTATATGGAAATAAGTTTGGTAGGACACGAACAGGCAGAAACAATACATCTGCCAGGACAGTCAGGTTTGTGGATTTTGGGTAGAAGTAAAATCGGGCCGTGCGGGGCTGGGGAACGATGAGGTTGGCGGCTTGGGAGGGCAGGGAGCCGGAAGTGATGACGTCAGTGATAGTGCTAGATAGTGGCCTAGAGCTCATCTGTGGGATCAAGGTCCAAGGATAAGTAGGAGGTGTCTGAGAGTTGGCGAGTGGCCTCAGCCTTGTAGAGATCAGTGCGCCACACTACCACGGCACCTCCCTTGTCGGCAGGTTTGATAACCCAGTTTGGGTTGCTGCAGTGTGAGTGGAGGGCTGTGCGTTCAGGAGGGGAGAGGTTAGAGTGAGAAAATGGAGTGGAAAAGTTGAGGTTGTTGAGGTCCCACTGGAAGTTTAAAATAAAAAGGTCCAAAGCCCGTAGATGGCCATGAAGGGGGAATCTAAGAGGAGGTGGTCCATTGGACATGGGAGAAGGGTCATCACTTGGGGGGGGGGGGGGGGGGCGAGGGCTCCTTCCCCAGAACTCTTTGATGCGGAGGCGACGGAAAAAAAGCTCCATATCGTGTCAAACGCGGAACTCATTGAGGTGGGGACGGAGGGGAGCAAAGGCGAGGCCTCTGCTGATGACAGACCATTCGGTATCAGAGAGGGGGGGAGGGGGGGGGGGGGGGGGGGGGGGGGTGGTGGTGTGAACACGCGGCAAGGATGGGGGTTCGGGGCCGGAGGAAGGCAGGTGAGTGGACTGAGGCCAAGGCGTGGGGGCAAAGGTGTCTGGTGGGGGGGGGGGGGGGGGGGGGTGTGGTCGGGGGGAGGAAGGGGGTATGAGGACTATAATATGTGTGTGTGTGTGGGGAAGCTGAGGTCATATGGTTTGAAGGGGAGGGGGAAGGGGAAGACCAAGTGGAACAACCACTGAGATTCCCTGTGTTAGGGGGAAGAGCACTAGAACCCAGACACAGCACAGTCAGACCCCGTGATGTCAGAGTCTGCAGCGTGGAAACTTCAGGCCCGGTGCCGAGCCTAGGACTCCTAGGAGGTCCTGGTCAGCGGATGGCCGGTGAGACGCCGAGGTTTGACAGTGCAGGTGAGGCGGAGAGGTTCGGCCTTGTCTCTTAATGCTCCCACCAGTTCTTATTTGTCCTTAAGTCATTACAAAATGTAGACATGCAGGGCTCGATTCCATGATTCAACTCATTACAAATATGATGAACAGTTGCAGGCAGCATTGGCAACATCCTGCTCAATTGAGTTTGTATCAATTTATCCCCACTCCAAGTTCTGACCTATCAATGCAACATGAACAAAACTGAAACCATACTTTCGTTCTGCTTGTAATATTCATCTTAATTGTCACCCACTGATTTAACATTTGTACAATCGCCAAGAGTAAACAAAAAAAGGGCAACTTCCTGGATGATGATTGGAATAATTAGTTGAGGTGTGAGCTGTGGTAGGGTAAACAATGTTCAACGTTTAGAATGTAGTAACTTCTGCACCATCAAACTAAAACAAAATACACGAAGTTACCTGAAACATTTACGAAAGCTCTGAGTAACTTGACTCGTTGACAATATTAAAAATGATCTTTGGTTGCTTAGCTGGCCCGGCACTGACTGTGCACCCTGCATCCCCGGCTCCGCTCCGCCTGTCCCGCTTCACTATTATTACCACAGGCGCAGCAGGCGCTATTGTCCACACGCAACAATGGCATCAATCTGACCCGTGCTGGCCCCAACCGGAACATTTTCACCACCGACTATTATTTCAGACTAAGAATAACAGGCGCAAACTTTCCAATCATATCGCACCGGCGCGCCTTTTTCAAATCCAGAAACGGATGGGCGGGGAGAAATTCAAACAACATACACAATTAAACTATTACAATTCATTGGAACAAAAAGCTGTTTTTATATAAATTAATATCGGTGTGTTTATGTGTTTCCATCTAAAGGTTTAACGAGATTTAGGAAAGTTTGTTTAGAACGATAATATTGGGAACTAAAAAAGTTGACGGGTCGGGTGAAAATTATGTTTGCCTTTCCTCCCAAAAAGAGATCTGGCTTCAAGTGTAAGAAAATTTCTCATCAAACACTCGTAACAGGAAAAACCATCAATCAAAAAACATTAAAACACGGCTCACAGAAAGTTTCCAACGTTCCCGTTATTTCGAAACCATGTCCCAGCTTGCATTTTATTGTTATTTTCCTTTCGGGAAGGGGTGGATTATATGAATGGTTACAAGCCAGCTCTCGGATCGAAGCGGCCGCCTGCAACTAGCGATTCACAGGGACAGGTGTTGCGGCAACTCGCCCCAGACAAGAGGGCGGGCGGGCGGCCATCACTGCGCCACTTGTCATTGTAACGTAGTTGAGGACAGCGGCAACCACAGCCAATAGATATATGTACACGGCGGGGAGAGGAGTGGGGGTTAGACGGGGGTCCTCTCACGGTCAGTACTATCATGCCCCGGTCCGCTAATTGTGACAGAAACGAGGAACGAAATGGAGGCCAGCAACCCCCTCTCCCCTTCCCCTCCCCGTGGAATTCATTCTAACACAGGCAGGCCATCCTTCAGAATGACACGTCGTGCCGACAAGAGGCCAATTACGCGGCCATGTGGGAATGTTTTACTTATTTTTTTAAACAATTAGCCCACTTTTAAATTTAAAAAGTACAATTCCGGTGGTGGTGGCGGCGGCACTCTGGGTGAAAGTGAGACTTCCAACGTTGGGGTCTGGCTGATGCGTTTGGACTGACAGGCTCGTGGGCGAACCAGGGGCGGGCGCTGCGATCCGGGCCGGGGAGGCGGGCGGGCGGGCGCTGCGATCCGGGCCGGGGAGGCGGGCGGGCGGGCGCTGCGATCCGGGCCGGGCCGGGCGGGCGTCGCCGCTATTGCCAAGCGCGCCGGAGCTTCATCGTCAGGCACCCAAGGCCGAGCCGAGCGACTGCTCACTGAGTCCCGGGCTCCATTCCTTCCACCATGTCCTCGTCTCCCGGCGTAACAGTACTCCCCCCCCCCCCCCCCCCAACATCCAGCCCCGCTCCGTGATCCAGACAGAACCCGATCCAAACACGACGCAGCTCTTTGTCGATACCGACACCATTATGAATGGAGAGTTTACACATATCGGAAACATGGCATCTTTGGCGTTCAGAGACTGAGAGAGAAAAAAAACACCACAATGTACTTACGCGAGATAACGGCCCAAAAGATTTGGTAAAGCGTCTTCTCTTTTGAGGCGGAATTTTCAAAGAGTAATAGGGGGACGCTCAAGAGAAAGACGACGACCGCTCTTTGCCATAAAAGCTTGTCCCGGATGAAGAGAGGAAGGAGCGACGCATGCAATCTCTCATCGACAACGGACAGCGTGTAAAAGGAGCAGCGGCCCGCCCAGCACACGCTTTTAAAGCCTCGGTCTAGTACCCGGATGCTGATGCCACCTCCTCCACACCAAGGTCCTGGTTACCACAACAACCGCCCGCCCGCCCGCCGGCCTGGGCCTGGGCCTGTGCTGGTGCCTGTGCCAGTCGGGCCAGCAGCGGGTTAACCTTGCAACAGAGCCCCCACTCAAGGGCTGCCTACTCTTCTTCTTCTATGTAGTTTATTTTGGCGGTTGGCAAACAACTTTTTAGTGCATTACCGCCACCAACTGGTATGGAGTGTGGATCAAATAACATTATAACTTATATATGTGTATATATACTATATATATATACATATATATATATGTACATATATATATATACATATATATACCATTTCTTCACCTCTGCCTATCCTTAGCCCCACGTCCCCCTCCCTTTTCATCTGTGCATTAATTGCCCCATATTGTGTTTTGAATTGAATTCTGTCTTTACTTTGTGTACTAGTCATGTCTCTACTATTTATTTCATTCCCCTTACATGTTTTTCCTCTACCTGCTAAATTTTTGTAAGGTGTCCTTGAGACTCTTGAAAGGCGCCCATAAATAAAATTTATTATTATTATTATTATTATTATATACTAATAACCTATATCTTTCCAAACAAATTGGTTGCCCTGAGAAAAAGCATTAGGATTTGATAGCACTTATATGAATTTTTTTGTAAAATATCTATTAAATCAAATTGTACTTTTTCTTTTCTTAATCGTTCACTCATTTGTCTTCTTTCTTCCTCATACCTCTCACAATGTATAATGACATGCTCTATTGTCTCTTCTTGCCCACAGTATTCACACCTGCCTGTATTATGCTTGCCTATTATAAAGTGTACTGTTCAGACCAGTGTGTCCAAATCTGATTCTTGAAATTACTGTATCCTCTTTTGTGTTTTTTCCTGCTCAAGGGCTGCCACTGACGATAGCCTCTATAAATACATAGGTATGTTCACTGATGGCTTGAGCGCCCGAATGTCTTCATGCCGTCACGTTCAGCAGCTGGACGCGGGGTGGGATTTTACCCCGCGGGTAAAAACTGGAGCGAAATCGGGGATTAATGATTTTTTCCCCCTATGTACATAATTGAGTTTCATAAAATTATGAATCATTATTTAAATTATTTGGCGGAATTCTTACTATTTAAAAAAGGTTTCGACTCGAAACGTTAGCTATCCATGTTCTGCAGAGATGCCCGACCCGCTGAGTTACTTCAGCACTTTGTGCCCTTTAGTGTAAGCCAGCATCTGCAGTTCCTTGTTTCCGAAATAATTATTGTGTGTATAAATGCATGCAGTTATCATCAACCATGGTTATAGATTTTTTCACTTCACTAAAGACTGTGGAATATACTTCACAAATATGATTGGCCACTCTTGGTTAGTTTGCTCTTGGATGATATGCACGCTGTGATCTCAACTGACATGTGCATAGCAGACCCACTCCCAATGCGGACGAGTATTGTGCAGGACTATAATTTATTTACCCCCCCCCCCCCCCCCCCCCCCCCCCACGTGTTTCTTAGTCTTTCTGTTTATAGTACTGCGTCCTATCTCCAGCTGGAGTGGTACTGTTCTGTGGGACAAATGAGAAACTGTTCAACATGTTTCACCTCTCTTAAAGAACCAAAGTCATCCCAGTATGCACACATTTTGGGATTGAACTCCGTCATTGGTAAATTACTGTAACATGATGGGATTTGCCTTGTTCTTAAGATCTACAAAACAATGACCTCCTTTGAGATTCAATATTCCATCCAGTGTGCCAGCACAGCGTGGGTGTCTGAGAAGATTAAGATCTCAAACAGGGTGCAAAAATAAATCTACTTGGCAACAATGGACCACCACTCTCCTGAGGCTTTTGATACCTGAACTCCCTAAATCACAATGGGTTTCATTTACTTATGACATCACAATGGGACAGGGGTGAGATTGCAACCTTCACATGTTTCCACAATTGCAATCAACCTGGCGTGCACAATCAAATAAATCAAGTAGAACAAGAACTAAGTTGTCCCCCTCGCCCCTCTACTCTACCCCCCTCTACCTCCCTCTACCCCCCTCTCCCTCCACCCCTCTCCCTCCCCCCCCCACCTTACCCTCTACCCCTCTACCCCCCCCTCTACCCCCCCCCTACCCCCCCTCCCTCCCCCCTCTCTCTACCCCCCCTCTCTCTCCCCATCCCTGCCCCCTCTATACCCCCTCCCCCTCCCTCCCTCTCTGCCCCCTCCCCTCCTCCCTCTCTTCCCCTCCCTCTCTGCCCACTCCCTCTTGCCACGTCCCTCGCCCCTGGGACCCTGCAAGGCCCGTACTACCCCCCCCTGACAGGATCTCCCCCTCCTGTGCCCTGCTCTCTACCCCCCTGCTCTCAGGGGTTTTAGATGCTTTCCTCGCCCTGGAGCCCCCCTCCCTTTCTCTCTAACCCCCTCCTCTGTAACCCTCTACCCCCCGTACATGGATAGGACAGATTTAGATGGATACTAGACCAAGTGCAGACCCGTGGGTCTGCCCCCCCCCCTCCCAATATTCCCCTCTCAACCTCCCTAAGATTCCAGCCACCCCTCTCCCTCCCCATCTCTCTCCCTCCACCCCTCCCTCTTTACCCCTCCCCCTCCCTCTCTCTACCCCCTGCTCTCTACCCCCTGCTCTCTACCCCCTACTCTCTACCCCCTGCTGAAACTGAAAGCTGCTCAGTGCATACATACAATCAACCCCCTGCACTCTACCCCCCTCTATCCTCTCAACCTCTCTCTACCCCCCTTCTCTAACCTCCCTTCTCTACCCCCCTCTCTCTGGGAGCCGCCCATGCCCTCTATGTCCCGCCCATCCCTCTCTGCCCCTGAAGCCTCTCCCTGTCTGCTCCCTACCCCTCTCTGCAGGCCCCTCCCTTTCTGCCTCCTCCCTCTCTTCCCGCTCCCTCTCTGCCCCCTCCCTCTCTGCCCCCCTCCCTCTCTGCCCCGTACCTCTCTAGGGAGTGGTGAGTATTGGGACCTATGCAGGCCCGTACGAAGCTTTTCAAAAAGGGGGGTGGCATGACAGGATTACAAAAAACTTAATGTGAAATCATGTGCGTGCAGTGCACATCACGAGCGCGAAGTGTGAAGTCCCTCGATGCCAGGGTCCAGGGCCTGCTTAAGGGCCCTGGAAGCTCAGGGGTTTTAGATGCTTTCTGATCCACTGAGCCTTATTTTGGAGCATTTTTGCACCAAATTTATGACCAATATTTCAGAAATTAACAGGAATCTGAAGTAGCTTTTTCACACAAAGGGTGCTGGGTGTATGTAACGAGCTGCCAGATGAGGTAGTTAAGACTGGGACTATCCTAATGTTTAAGAGACATTTGGACACGTACATGGATAGGACAGATTTAGATGGATACTAGACCAAGTGCAGACCCGTTGGGTCTGCTCCCCCAATGGTGTGATCCCCCAACCCAATATTCCACCATGCACCCGTCTCCTCCAACGGAACTGAACCCGTTCCCAAATGTAAGATTCCAGCACTCCCCTGCCTCCCTCAGCAGTGGATTGAAGCTATTGCCATCTGTCCCAGCCTGGAAAAAACCAGGATGGAGTGGATTTGGAGAGGATGTTTCCACTAGTGGGAGAGTCTAGGACCAGTGGCCACAGCCTCAGAATTAAAAGACATTCCTTTAGGAAGGAGATGAGCAGGAATTTCTTAAGTCAGAGGGTGGTGAACTGTGGAATTCATTGCCACAGACAGCTGTGGAGGTCAAGTCAATGGACATTTTTCAGGAGGAGATTGATAGATTCTTGATTGATACGGGTGTCAGAGGTAATGGGGAGAAGGCAGGAAATGGGTTTGAGAGGGAAAGATAGAGTCATAGAGTGATACAGTGTGGAAACAGGCCCTTCGGCCCAGCATGTCCCATCTGCACTAGTCCCACCTGCCCACGTTTGATCCATATCCCTCCGAACCTGTCCTATCCATGTACCTGTCTAACTGTTTCTTTAATGTTGCGATAGTCCCTGCCTCAACTACCTCCTCTGGCAGCTTGTTCCATACACCTACCACCCTTTGTGTGAAAAACATACCCCACAGATTCCTATTAAATCTTTTGCCCTTCACCTTAAACTTATGTCCTCTGCTCCTCGATTCACTTATTCTGGGCAAAAGACTCAACCATATCTATTCAAATCTTGATTTTATACACCTGTTAGATCATCCCTCATCCTCCTGTGCTCCATGAAATAGAGTCCCAGCCTACTCAACCTCTCCCTATAGCTCTGGCCCTCTAGTCCTGGCAACATCCTCGTAAATCTTCACTGTACCCTTTCCAGTTTGATGACATCTTTCCTATAACATGGTGCCCAGAACTGAACACAATACTCTGAATGCGGCCACACCAACTTCTTATGCAACTGCAACATGACCTCCCAACTTTTATACCTGACCCGCTGACCCGCTGAGTTACTCCAGCACTCTGTGAAACGTCACAGAACAGGGCAAGATTAGCAAGTTTGCTGATGATACAGAAGTGAGTGGTTTTGCAGATAGTGAAGATGGTTGTGAAATGTGCAGGATTGCAGCAGGATCTGGATCAATTAGCCAGGTGGGCAGAGGAATTGTTGATGGTTGCATGGTTCCTTGAAGGTCGTGTCGCAGGTATATCAGGTGGTCAAAAAGTATTTTGGCACTTTGGCCCTCATTAGTCAGAGTATTGAGTATAAAAGTTGGGAGGTCATGTTGCAGTTGTATAAGAAGTTGGTGAGACCGCATTTAGAATATTGTGTTCAGTTCTGGGCACCATGTTATAGGAAAGATGTCAAACTGGAAAGAGTACAGAGATCCCCATCCTGGGTCAGTTCCATCAGGGTTGTGTCATCCGCAAACTTGAGAAGCTTGATAGAGGTGTCTGTGGAGGTGCAGTCATTGGGTGTGAAGTGGTGATTGTAGTGGGGTGGGTGTAGAAGGGCCCAGTCTTTGCAGACTGAGGTCAGGCTGTGAGTGGGTGTGAAGTGTTGGTTGGGGTGGGAAAGGGTCCATTCTTTTCATACTGGAGTCTTACCTTAAGTAGGTGTGAAGTGGTGAATGGGAAGGAGAGGGTGCAGGGTCCATTCTTTGCAGACTGGTCTGGCTGTGTTTGTTGGGGAGGGGGTACCAGGGTTACGTTTCTGATTTTCAAGCCTGCAGTAAAACTCATTCAGGTCGTTCGGCAGCTGACAATTGTCCAAAGAGAGGGGGGGTTTCCTCTTATAGCTGGTGATTTCTTGCATGCCCTTCCAAACTGAAGAAGAGTCATTAACTGAGAACTTTCTCCTCAACTTCTCAGAGTACCTTTCCTTTGCAGCTCTGATTCCTCTTCTCAGCGCTTGATCGATTAGGCTATCTTTTAACTCTTTAGCGATTAGGCTATCGGCTTGATGCATATTTGCCCCTCCCCCCCCCCCCCACCCCCAATCTCAAAATGGAAATGTTACATCTGTATATAATTATCCCATTAAAAAGTGTATTTATGTCACAAACTATGGAATTAATATTTTTCAGTATTGTTATCAAGGAAAAGAAAGCAGTTCCAAGTTTGATATTATTTGATATTGTTTAATATTATTCATATGGAGGAGAAAAGATAATAGCTCTAAAACCTACCTTAATTTTGCAATCTTGTTCAAGATAATCCCCCTTTCCCTCTCCCCTCCCCCATCTCTTTCTCCTCTCCCTTCCCCTCTCTCTCTCCCCCTCCTCCCTCTCACATCCCCCCCTCTTTCTTGCGGGGGGGGGGGTGAAGATGAAGGTGGCATGGGCCCAGTGGGGGTGGCGAGGGCCCAGCGGGGGTCAGCAGGGGTGGCGTGTGCCCAGCGGGGGTCAGCGAGGGTGGGCCCAGCGGGGGTGGTGTGGGCCCAGCGGGGGTGGTGTGGGCCCAGCGGGGGTGGCGTAGACTCAGCGGGGGACAGCGGGTGTGGCGTGGACCCAGCTGGGGTCAGCAGGGGTGGCGTGAGCCCAGCAGGGGTCAGCGAGGGTGGCGTGGACCCAGCTGGGGTCAGCAGGGGTGGCGTGGGCCCAGCGGGGGTCAGCAGGGGTAGCATGAGCCCAGCGGGGGGTGGCATGAGCCGAGCAAGGGTGGCGATGGCTCAGTGAGGGTCAGTGGGGGTGGCGTGGGGGGGAAGATGGCTTGGGCCCCGGCGGCGGGGGCTGGCGAGGGGAGCGGGCTCCACCGCAGCAGCATCTGGTGTTGGGTTTACAGCCGTTGGGTTCAGATTCAGCCACTCCCGTCCGGGGGACTGGCCATTTCCAAAGTGGAAACGTTGGGGTTTTTTTTCCGATTTTTTATTTTTTTTATTTTTTCGTAACTTTTTTCTTAGGGGAAAAAAAGGGGGAGCGGTCGCACCCAATGCACTCCCCCCTTCGGACGGCCATGCTATGAGTGAGTGGTGGAGTATTACGTTTGGGGACCAGCCCTCCCCTGTGACGCCAGGCGCCCCCCCCCCCACCCATTAATCTCTACCCCCTCTTCCTCCCCGTTCCTCTACCCTACCTCTCTACTCCCCTCACCCTCTCCCTCTCTACCCCCCTCCCTCTCTAACCGCGCCTGCGCAGTTGGGGGCTATGCGTGAGTGGATAGGGCGAGGGATGAGGGATAATGTGCAAATGAATGATATTAATATAATATCAAGGTGAGGGAGGTTAATGTGTGTGAGTGGGGTGGTTTGTGTGTGTGACGCCGCAGCCACCCCCCGCGCGT
Organism: Leucoraja erinaceus; assembly: GCF_028641065.1. Taxonomy (NCBI): domain Eukaryota; kingdom Metazoa; phylum Chordata; class Chondrichthyes; order Rajiformes; family Rajidae; genus Leucoraja; species Leucoraja erinaceus. Next base: position 98,295,436 of record NC_073380.1, on the reverse strand, counting down.
TGAGGGGACCCGACGGGTCCCACTTGGTCTAGTATACAACAAAATTCATCAATACTCAAATTGGAGATTGAGGAGGTCTAATGACACCACTGAGAACCTTGAATCTATCTATGAGTGCACCACCCTCCAGAGTATTTATTTGCCCTCACTGTTAAGCCCTGGTCTACCGTTACAAAGGTAACAGTCTTTGATACCACACTGATCTTCATTAGCCACCTACAAAACAAAGAGTAGAAGCAAGTCATCTTGATCAGGAACTGCCTCAGAAATATATGGATGCACATATTTCTGTTCTCACATAAGTCGTTACTAATCACCTGTAGTTCCTTGTGCCTCTAATCATCTTTATTTCATTTGGTACATATTAATTAGCAGGTCTTCTATGAATTTTGTATATGCTTTATGTAAATGACTTTTTAACTATGTTACCTCATTATTAATACTTTTGAACACCGAGTACATTGAGATCTGGTTGTACTAAGTATTTAGAACACTATGCCTTTTCTCTTAACCAAAATTGATATATGAGGTTGTTCATTGCCATCAGTAAATTAATTTACAAAAGCAACTGCCTTTTTATTCTTTTGTTACAATTAATAGAAACCAAATCAACAAAGCAAATATTATGTATCAAGTTAAATATTATTCTTTGCATCCATATTCAACTTAACAAGATTCATGGAATCAAAAAGGCAAACTCTGAGATGCTGTCATACTGTAGATGCAGATCAAATAAATATGCAAATTATTAATTGCTTATTTTGGTCAACATTTTAAGGTGTTTTTTGTTTCAATCTCATTCCAGTCACTTTGTGCCCAGTGCATTTTTGAGTTGGAACCAAGTGTATATTTATTTTTTTAATTGCCCCATTAAAAATGTATTATTTAGCTATTATTATTATTATTATTATTATTATTATTATTATTATTATTAAAGGCAATCTGCAGTTTAAATTAAGATATGAACCTTAAGTTTGCATTTGTAACTGAATAGATAGAATTGCATTTGTATACTGAATAGATATTGAAGATAGGTGTCAAGCAAGACTACATAATTGTTCCAAAATAGTTCTAAATGTTTTTCATTGCAGTTGTGCACTCCGATAAGCTTCCTGCTGAAGTTGTAAATTTATATATTTCTAATATTGACACTTTTCTTATCTGTTGTAGGTGCCCAACACCATCCTTTCTGCTGCATATTTGGAAACTTCACCGACCCAGTAGATCTAGCTTTCACCTCTTCCTGTATATTGCTTAACTGGTCCTGGGAATAAAATTTAACACCACAATGAAAAATAAAGTGTTGGAAATACTGAGCAAGTTTGTCAGAATCTGTGACGAATTAATCAGATTAATGGGTCAAATTTTGCTGGATCCAACTCACCCATGGCTATCACTCCTTCCCCAAATTTGCCTCGTCCAGAGGTAGAGGACCATTTAAAATTGTCCTTGGATAAGTTTGCAAAGTCCCGTCTGCTGGATGACTTTGACAAAAGCAAAGCAATGGAAGAGATTTGCCTTGAGTCAAAACTGAGTTTTAAGTTTAAATCTATTTGGTTGATGTATGTTATTCATTAAAATAATCACAATTCTTAAATATACAAAAAGAAACACGTAGAGATAATACAAAAATCTTCAACTAAAGTATAGTAATTAAACAAACTTTTTGGCTCCTCATCCACTGGCTCAATAACCCTAATGTTATTGGTCTACTTCCAGACTGGGCAAGTGTGGGTGAGTAGTCACAGCTGTGGGTGACCTAGCGTGGGATTGGTGAAACAATTCACGAGTGTATTACTCGGAATCCTGGAATGATTTGGTTCTGGAATGCAGTCGTGTGGATCGAGACTTAAATCTCAACAGCTAAAGCTGCTAGTTCCAGTTAGAACCACTGCTTAGTAATGTTCTCCTATTATTTTGAGTATGTATCTCTTTGTCAGAACCATGTTTTTTTAAATTTGTGTTGCTGACTAAATCCCTTTGTATTTTCAGAACATATGACTTTATTTTTGTTTTTCTTGTTCGCCCATTCTAATCTAACCACACTTTGTTGACAACACTGTGAGTTCAGATGTTCACTAATTTTTGCTTCCATGTCCTTTTTCTGACAGTTTATTTCACTCTACAAAAGATGTTAAATTATTACTGGTGTACAATATCTTAAGTAATGGTCATTCTTTAACTCAATATAACATTTTCTAACTTAATAAACACCAAGCTCTGACAATTTATGAACTTCTTTTTATTTATTTATTTCTTTTATTAGAAGTACAGTAAATTACAATAATACACATCCGATATATCTTATTACATTTGTTGTACCACTTCATTTTTCGAGCTTTAAAAAAGATAGAAATAAAAGAAGTAAGGAAAGTGAGCAAGAATCGTGAAGGTGCAGGAAAGTGTTGGGAAAAGAAAGCCCCTTAGGGAGGAAGTTAGAGAAGGAAGTAAAGAAAGGAAATAAGACCCTAGAAAGAAAAGAAAAAAAAGGAAAAACAATCGCTCTATTGTAACACAAAACTCGCAAAAAAGGATATACCAACCGTGTTTTTTAAAAAAAAAATTTATTTTATACCCCCTGTTACCAGATCCTGGTACCATTTATATTTTAAATTACTATTGCACCTTATGCTTGTAATAGTTCCATAAATGCAGACCACGTCTTTTGGAAGTGGTCTGCTTTGCCTGCTAGGAGGAGTCTCATCTCTTCCAAGTGTAGTGTTTCGAACATGTTTTGAAATCCACATTTTTATTGTTGGTATTGGAGCATTTTTCCAAAATTTGAGTATAAGCTTTTTTCCCATTATTAGCCCGTAATTAAGTAAGTTCTTTTGAAACACGTTTAATTCGGGGTTACCTTCCGATATTCCAAAAATGATCCATTCTGCTTTTGGTACAAGTTTTATTTTAAATAATTTTGTGAAGATTTCAAATATTTTGTTCCAAAATCTTTGGATTTTTATACAAAAAACAAAAGAGTGCTCTATGTTAGCTTCTTGTGACTGACATTTATCACAAATGGGTGAGACATTGGGGAACAGTTTATTTATTTTAGTTTTTGAATAATATAGTCTATGGAATGTTTTATATTGAATTAGAGTATGTCGTACGTTGATCGAGCATTTATGCACATATAGTAAGTGTTTATCCCAGCTCTCTTTTGAAATTTTTATAGCTAGTTCTTGTTCCCAGTCTCTTCTAATACCATCAGTATTTCTGAATTTAAAATAATGTTGTATGTATGATATTAGATTTGCTGATTCAGCCTTTGTCTTCATGGCTTCATCCAATAAGTCTGGGGGCATGTTATGATAGTCTTTTGTGTATTTTTTCAGATAGTCACGATTTGAAGATATTTAAAATATTGATTATTTTTCAAATTATATTTCAGTTGTAATTGTTGAAATGATAATAATTTTCCTAATTCATACAAATCTCCGAGCGTTTTGATTTTCATTCTTTCCAATTGTGTAAATGATTTATCTATAATTGAAGGTTTAAACGACGGGTTATTGACTATTGGCATTAAAAGAGATAGATTTCTTAATTTTAGATTCTGTTTTATTTGTTTCCAAGTTCTAATTGTACTATGTATCATTGGATTTTTATTATAATTTTTGTTATTCAGATTCGTTGGTGAAAGGAGAGTCGCTCCTGTATTACACGGAGAGCGCTCCTCTCTCTCCATTACAATCCAGTCCACCTGCTGGGCAGAATTGTCCAGCTCTGACAATTTAAGAACTTGAATACCATCTTTATGCTTATAAAACTCTGATCCTGGATGTGTATTTATTTGTGTGTGTGTGTGTGTGTGTGTGTTTGCGTGTAATCACATCTTCGCGAAAAAACAACAACATTTTGTAACATTTGTAACGGTACCATTTTTACATATTCTGGTCGACATTTTCCCCGTGGAGTCCAAATTCGCCTTATCTGAAAATTTCATGCTTTATTTCTCGAGTTATTAATGAAAATGTTCAAAAATCTGACAAAACTTAAAAATTTAAAAACAAGTCTTTTGCTGATGACGTCACAATGGGTCTGCGTGCCTTCTTCCTCGCGCTGCGAGTGATGTCACCCCCCCAACCCTTCCTCCTCCCCTCCCCGTTATTCAAAAGACGCAGCCGGAGATGAGGTCGGGCCCTGGACTGAACACCAAAGATCATAGCTGAAGACTGCGGCGGCCCAATTTGCGGTCCTTTGGTCGACGCTCGCCCACCCGCTCGCCGCCTTGCCCCCTCGCTCGGGGTCCTCGTGTCGGCGCATGATGGGGAGGTTGCTGCCCCTCTCTGCCTCTCTCGCTGCCCTCTCTCTGCTTCAGTCTCTATCCGCTGCCTCTATCAGCTGCCTCTGCTCCTGTCCCCTGCTCTCTGCCTGCCTTCTGTCACTGCCCTCTGTAAATTGCCCCAAGTGTTAGGGAGTGGATGCAAAAGTGGGATAACATAAAACTAAAGTGAACAGTGATCATTAGTCAGTGTGGACTTAGTGGGCCAACGATTATCATGTTAATATTGGCCAAATTAAAGACACCATAAAATGGAGGATCCCTGCACGTCAGAATTGCTTAACCCGTGTCAGCTGAACTTTACAGGCTTTGATTGGTGCCAGCCAGTTTAGGCTCAGACTGGTATACAGGTTGGTGAGGGGTCCAGGTGTTCTCCCTGTTTCTCTTAAATTGATAAAATGTATAGCAGTTTTGCAAACAAACCTTAAATGCATCATTTCGATTGAATCGCTGCAAAATCATTGTAAATAGTATAAATAATGTTGTGAGATGATCATCTTGTTAATTGATGATTGGTCGAACTGTTGAGCCTTGGAGAAACTGTTTGAATCTCAGGGCACATGTTTCAATGTTTGTTCTTGATTGCTTCTTTCTAGCGCTTTATTTCAAATACAATGTATTAGCACTGTATTATTGGGTTAGGGAAATGTCTGTCATGTATGGGGTTAATCGATATCTGTATTTGGATTGTAAAGAGACCACCCCCATGTGGTTTGGCCCCTCGAGGTCCAGGGACCAATAAAAGTCCGCTACCACGAGGTCCTGTGTCGATCTTCTGGGAGAGCGCTTAGGATTGCGTGACCTTCTGGAGTGTCTCTGTTTGAGCGAGGCCAAGAGGGCTTGATCAGGCAGATACAAGGATCGAACCCGCAGTGGTTAGGTACAGTAGTGGGAACTGTAATTGTGTTTTGTCAAAATAAAATTTAGATGCGCAAGTGCTTGACTCAGTGATTTTTGACTGAAACTAGACTGGGGGGAAGCTTAGAACGAGCAATTTACATTGGGGGAACATCCAGGATCTCAATGGACCCCCAAACACAAGTTTGCGATCCAGGGTGTTGAGTTGTTTCGATCGCGAGTGCAGAAATCGGGCCTACTGTGGGTCCAATCGAGATCATTAGAACAGAGTCTAGCAAGCACAGAGGGGGGGGGGGGGGGGGTTAGCACTCCTTTGGGTTAGGGGCCCATAAAACAGGGCGTCAAGTAGCCCAAAACATGGTCGTAGTTGGCAGACTGCAGTTGCTTTAACGAGAGCCTGACACGCTTCATTAGGCAAGGGGTGGCCCAAGGTTCAGATTTGGTATCCAATTGGCGGGGTATTGAAACACAGGTCTGGTCTACGTATTGATCTATCGTTGCCGGTAGCGCTGATTGGAAAGGTGGGTTCCGAATATCGGCATCGACTGCCAGCGCGAAGAGGCTAGGCGCTGAACCCTCAGTGCCCAGCAGAGAGGGGTGTCTGCATGAAGATATCTGAGTCCTACCCTGGAGTGATGGACGAGGAATCCCGTAAAGGTACTGGGCTCGGTGGATAGAGTATAGATCAGTTGAGAATACTCTAGTTCGTTTGAGATTTCATTGGGTCATTTAGTTTGATTCGAGAGCCCGCATATGTGGAGGGATACGCACTAATACTAGGAGTTCGAGAACAAGTCTAGATTTGCAGAATTAAATTTTCCAAATACAGAATTTCACATTGAAGTTCTGCCCGTACGGTAGAATTTGAATTCTGTCTAGATAGAACTTCGGAGTTTGTGCATGTTTGTGATCGATTCCGAATAGCGGCTGATCAACAGTGAATAGTAACCCTCTGGTCGATTGTTGATTAGTACCTGATAGCTAAGAGTACCTGAGAGACGGGAAACTGATTTACTTGGTGAAAAGTAATCTGAATGCGAAGGGTACCCCTAATTCTGTGGAACAGAGAGGAGGGATAAAGATCCCCTAAAGAAGTCCAATCTTAGCGTGAGGATAGTAACATTCGGGAGGAAAAGTAGTCATTTGAGTAGTACCCCTCAGCAAAGAGTGACCTGGGAAGGGGAAAATCTTCGGTATCGGAGGGAGAGGTTCACTGATTAATAACAGTGTGACACGGAGTTGAGATCGAGTGTTTGTAAACTGCTTTAAATCATTTTTGTAAATTGTAAAAATCTAGCTTTTTGTATTATTATCGTCTATCCGAATTGTGTAAATATTTTGTGTATGTAAATAGGTTTATAGTATATTAAGATTTAGAAAGGTAAGAAAGTTAAGATTTAGAGTGGGTTAAGGTCACGGACCGCTATCTGTATTGCTGCTTGTGTGAGTGTTTAAGGAGTTAGATACTTGAAGTAAAAGTGTGTTTGAATTAAATATTTGTAATTGTTTAGATTGTAGTATTGTGAGAATCTGAGTCGTGGTGGTTCGATCAGGGTTTGTACTTTTTTGATCGCTGTGTCGGGGGAGGAGTCATTCCACTGACCGATTGCGCCACGAAGAGGATTTATTAGAGTGTAATTTATCATCATAATAAGTGGATATTTGTGATTTATGCAGGAGTATGGTTAGGTATATTCTAATGTGGACTAATTTATTTTTTGTGTTCAATTTTGCTTACGTGTTTGGAGTTCATTTGCATGTGTTTAGATTAAGGTCAGGGATAGGAAACGGGCTGTGAGAACGTATGTGATTGTGGTTGGTTGTTTTCTGGAGCATTTTGATTTAAATATTGTTTAAAATGATTTTGGTAACTTCGAAATTAGAAAGGGAAATTGTTAAGAGGTGCGAATAGCTTGAGAGTTGCTTCCATATCCAATAGAATGGGGAACCACGCAAATAAAGATATGACCGCTGATTCGGAATGTCCTTTTCAAGAAATATGCAGTGAATTTCCACAAAAAGCTGACCGATTGAGAATTCTTTCCCGATCATTAATTAGAGAATTAGGGAGCAAATTATATCTAAGAGGGGGCATAGATACAGTAAAGGGAATGAAATAATTGAGCAGATTATATGGCAAAGCAGCAATAATACAGCGGCAAAGGAACTAATTGAATTGTGGAGAAGTTATTATGAGGAACAGAAAGCGAGTAGAGAGGAGGAAAGAATGGCAAGTTGGAAGGAAGCAACTCTAAAGCGGGGGATAAAATTAGAAGATACTGAAGCATTTGAACTTCCAGGTAGCCTAAGGGAAGAGCCTGAGAGTATTAAAGATAAAGGGAGAAGGAAATCTTTCACAGAAAATTTGTCAGCCATAAGTTTTAAGCGTGAGGATCCGATGGTTGGCATTGGTTACGAGGGGGATGATGATGATGATTATTTGGAAGATTGGGAGAGTGTTAGAATTAGGAATTCACATCCACCACCTTATTCCTCTTACGATCCCAATACCTTAGATGCACATCGCGGTGCTTGTGAGGGGAATAGACAATCAAATTACAGAGCACAAACTTCCTTAAACCCGACCACACTGCCCATTGGTAGGCGGCGCGGCTCTGGCCAGTCCTAGAGTTCACAGTACCAGACTATTATTTTTTGTCTGTGTTTTCAGATTTGTATTTTAATTGTCATGTGTCAGTGTATGGGGGTGGGGTGGACAACGAAATGCATTTAGAATCTCCCTGCACTGAAGAGCGACATAGCAAACGTGTCGTTGAAGGCCGCAAAGCGGCCTCCAACGTGAAGAAGCCGGGGGGGGGACTCACCGTTGGTGATTGGCAGTCACCGAGGTACGTTGTTGAGCTGCTGGAGTGACAGCCGCCGGCTGCTGCTGCTGTTCCTCGACCTGCTGCTGCTTCGGCAACGGAGAGACTGCGGTAGCGTCCTCGGGAGCCCACGGATCCCTGGAGGGAGTAAACAGTCCATGGTTGGGGAATGAGAGCAGTGTTGCTTGGCGCTGCTGAGCGCCCTGACCGCAGACAGCACTTGCTTTGGACAGACTTTGCAATGGCACGGGGAGTCTCTAACACCAAGACCCGGTGCGATCGCACCACCCGGCGTGGCTTTTTTCGGGACAATCCCATCGCCAGCGGGGGCTTTGACTTTGACTCTGACCGGTCGGAGACAGAGGAGAGTGCCATACCATAGTTGTTTTGGCTTCCATCACAGCTAAGTGATGCTCTCGATGGTAAAATGTAATTAGAAGTTCACCTGGGGTCTGAGGATGTACAGCTGCAGACCATTTCTTCAGTCTCCTCAGGGGTCAGAAGAGACAATTAAATGAGCCTTCTTGACTCTTGACTTGAGTAGAGGTCCTATTCACAGTACCAGACTAGAAATCTAAATTAGTTCGGAGAAGTTGACTACCCAGGAACCTGAACATGCTAGAAAACACGTTTTCCACCTACCGTGAACCCCCTGGTTAATGTGGACATCGGGGGGTGTGACAACAATTGAAGAAGCTGAGGTAGATCCTGAAGCTAAACAAACAACACTTAGACAGTTCCCTGTAAGGGAAATACCTAATCCTTCTTTTGATCCAACCAATGCAGTGAGTGCAAATAATCCCCGTACAATTAGAGTCTATTCCCCATGGAAGCCTAATGAGATGATGGCTATTTTAAGTCAAATACCCGATCATAGAAAATCACCCGCTTCTTTTGTGGATCACTTAAGAATTACAATGCGTGTTTATCCCTCCAATTCCCTGGATTTATGGGTGGTGATCCAGCAAATAATGACCCCAAGTGAGCATACCAGATTCCTAACGAATTTAAGGCATCTGTCACATGAGGCTCTTGCAAATATAATAGTGGACAATGGTACAAGAGAGGATGCTGTTTTAACAGCCCTTGCAAACACCCTTCAAAAACCTATCGGTTTGGCCAGAATATCAGATGTAAGACCAAAAAGGGGAGAAGAAGCGGATGAATTTTCAGAGCGATTCTCTGAATTATATATGGACCAATCGGGTGACTTAAATTACAGAAATGGAGTGAATTCCCCAATATAGTGCCTTCTTACTGAATTGCCTCCTCACCAACGTTGCAGAAGCCATTAAGACTAATAACATAGACTGGACAGAAAATAGTGCCAGTCAAATGGGCGAGGGCTGTAAGATATCATTGGAAGGAAATAAAGAAGCAGGATAGCCCGCCTGCAGTAAAACCAAACACTGAATACGTGATCAGAAAAGAAATACCAAAATTCGACCCTGAACTATGGACCCCTGGAGTACCAGCAAACCATGGACTGGGAGATGTTAGAGTCCCGGAATATCCAGACCGATATTATAGAGAAGCATCTGCCCTAGAGCCAGTCCTCCAAAGACCAGGGTCAAGGACATGCCGGCCAACAAGAATGGGCCAGTGTTATAATTGTGGAGGGGTAGGTCACTGGAGTATGGGGGTGCCCAAATAAAGTAAGGAATGACAGAGGGGGCCACAGAAAATATTTCCAAGATCCTAGTGAATGGAGGGATCAACGGGATAATTGAGAGCACAGAGGGAACTGGCAGGAAAATCAAAAGCCAAGGGGGCAAAACTCCTTTTCGCAGAATAACCCATTCACACGCCTTTGATTGGTTGTGACTGGATGCAAGTCTGATGAGGAACCTATGTTGTCTCTATAGGTTGAAGGTAAAATCTGCACCTTCCTAGTAGACACAGGCGCATCCATGTCATCTCTTCAATCAATTTATAATTTACCAGAATCAAGAGAAGTTAAGAACCTGTCCGGGTTTCAAGAACAAGTTTGTCAGTATCCCATCTCTGAGGCAGTCAAAGTAGTATATGGCAGAAAGGCAATCAAACATAGATTTGTGATAACCACTGAATTAGATTTCAACCTGATGGCGAGAGATTTACTCTGTGCTTTCCAACTAAAAATAGAATGTGGTGATAGAGGTATGGTAGTGCCCCCCTGGGCCCCTGTATGACAATGTTACTCCATAGTGACCCCTCAATGGTGGTCCTTAGATCTGGACGAAGAACCCCCACTTCACATTACACTGGCTTACGATAGGAGTGGAAAGGACAGTGAGCTGGAAACCTTCTTTAAATCAAACGAAGGACAGGAATGGGAAAGAGAAGTATTGACACTAGTGGAAGGAAGAGCTGCCAAGTAAGGTAAAATACCAGCACAGTTATGGAAAAGAACTGATAATGTTGCTCCTCACATCACCCAAAAGGTCAATTTCCTGGCTAAAGCTAAAGACCTAGGAACGCTGGTAAGAAAGGCAATTACCTAGGCAGACCCGAATAATTATCAAAATCAAAATTTGTCTAATCAATATGTTGTTGATTTTTTACCAGGCCCCAAGGAAAGTTGTTACCCATTTACGTCAATCCCATCCGTGTAGCTCTCCAGAAAGGGGTAACACTTCCTTCAATCCAACAATATCCATTGAAACTACAGGCCATCAACAGCATTGACAAATTAATTTAGGGTTTGCTCGAACAAGGAATATTGGAGAAGTGCCAATCAATCTGTAACACCCCTGTTCTTTCCGTTCCAAAACCGAGAAAGGAGAGCCAATATAGACTTGTACAAGACTTAGGGGAAATCAATTCTGTTGTAGAACCACTTCATGTCCAAGTGCCAAATCCTGCCCATATCTTAGCCCAAATACCGGCTGAAGCAAAAGTCTTTTCGATAGTCAACTTACCACATTCATTCTTTTCTCTTCCTATTCATGAAGACAGCTAATATTTGTTTGCCTTCACATATAGGGGCCAACAATGTACTTGGACCAGGTTGCCTCAAGGATTTGTCAATTCGCCTACCTTATTTTACAGGTGTCTGCAGGATCAATTAAGTACTTTGAAGTTCAAAATGAATTCAATATTAGTGCAGTATGTTGATGACCTATTAGTGGCTAGTGGTTATCACAAATCCAGTAATCGGAAAGACACTGCACATCTACTCAATCATCTAGCCGATCTAAGATATGTGGTCTCACCATCAAAAGTACTGGTAGCTCAGGAGAAAGTAAAATTTCTAGGAATTATAATTTCGGCCATCGAAAGGAGTCTTGAGAAGAGCAGACTCAAACCTATTTGCGAATTTCTAATCCCAAAAGAAGCCAAACAAATGAGGCAATGGCTGGGCATGGTTAATTAAAGCCCCGGCATTGGGAAGGCCATTATATGATCGTCCTTTCCAGCTGTATTGTACTGTGCCACTTCGGTACTAACGCAAAAGCATGGGGATAGACACAGACCAGTTGCATATTACTCCTCCGAATTAGATCCAGTAGCTAGTGGACATCCTCTTTGCACTCAAATCCTAACTGCAGTCTACAATAGTTTACAATCAGCTGCTAATGTGACACTCCAGCAGGAAATTGTAATGTACAGTTCACATTCGGTATCAGCATTGTTGGTGCAGCTTCAAACCCAACACTTGACAATGGCCCGCCAAAATAAGTATGAGATCTATCTGTTGAACAATCTGAAATTGCAATTCAAACATTGTACATTGATTACCGAAGGGTTTCGGCCCGAAACGTTGCCTATTTCCTTCGCTCCATAGATGCTGCTGCACCCGCTGAGTTTCTCCAGCTTTTTTGTGTACCTTCGATTCTCCAGCATCTGCAGTTCCTTCTTAAACATTGTACATTGATTAACCCAGCTTATTTTCTTATTTCACTCCCAGAAGACCAATCTTAAGCAGGGCACGGCTGTCTATTTGTTATAGAGGAAGAAACATCAGTGAGGGAGGACTTGAGGGATGTACTCATGGAAGACCCTGACATCACATTATATGTGGACGGGTGTGCATCCATTGGACAGAGGGGTGAGAGGTTGTCTGGGTATGCGATTATTAATCAAAAGACAGATTGTAGAAGCTGCTGCTTTTGAATCATCCTATTCAGCACAACAAGCTGAATTTGCTTTAATTTGGGCATGTATTATTGGGGAAGATCGAAAAGTAAATATTTACACTGATTCTCAATATGCATTTGGGGTCGTACATGATTTTGGACAATTAGGGAAAAATAGGGGATTCCTAAATTCTGCAGCAACCCAAATATCACACAAACAATTGGTGACAAATTTATTGAAGGCCTTAATGCTTCCCAGACAAATCTCTGTAATAAAATGTAGCACCCATACCAAAGGACAGACCCCAGTAGATATTGGAAATCATAATGCCGATTTAATAGCTAAGAGAGTATCGTGAGAACGTAAGGTGGTGGTATCTAAAATAACAAGGCAGACTAAAAGTGTAACTAACAAGTCCCCCTTGGAGAAACTGATGCCAACCATCCAAGAAATTGTTCGATTACAAGAAGGGGGCGCTGTCCTGTGCACGGCTGCCCAGCCAGCAGCTGTCTGTCTCTTCATCTTTTTATTTTTATTTTAAGTTAGTTAAAGTGTTTTGTTGGAGGTCTAGACTTTTTTTATGTGGGGGGTGAAGGGGGAAACTGCCTTTCAGGGTCCCTGCCTGGTCGGAGAGGCGGCTTTTCTCCGGGCTGCAGCTTCGACCCGTCCTCGCGGCCTACCAGCGGGCCTGGAGCGGCGTTTCCTGTCGGGGACCGCCCAGAACCACGGCTTTCGACGGCGGCACAGTGCTGGAGCGCTATCGCGGAGCGGGCGATGCCTTGCCTGGGTCGCCGCGCTGGAGCTCCGGTGAGCTGAGACCGCCGGGAACAACATCGCGGAGCTGCGGGTCTGAGGAGCGGCCAGCTGCGGGCGGCGGCGCTGACTTTACACCGGGAGCCTGGGATCTCGCGTTGAGATCGCCAGTTGTGGAGCTCCAACCGGCGCGGCCTTGTCGGCTTCGGAAGCCGCGGCCTCCAGTGCGAATGCGGCCGTTCCAGGGTTCCCAGGCCGCTGGGAGGACTATCTCGACGCCGGAGCAACATCACCCGGCGAGAACGGCCAGGAACATCGGGCCTCCGTAGAGGCAACTGTGGAGACCTCAATAGGCCCGACTATGGGTGAACTAGGGTTGGGGACTGGACTTTGTGCCTTCCCTCATGGTGGGAGCCATTGTGGGGGGATGTTCTATGTGTTTAAGACTCTCATTGGTGTTATGTCTGTATTTTTTTTGTGTGCTGCAAAATGGCAAAAAGCATTTCACTTCACTACACCTCGGTGTATGTGAATGTGACTAATAAAATACCTTTGATACCTTTGACCTTTGATTGAAGAGGATACTGAAGGAGATAAGGAGAGATGGAGACAACTGGGATGTGTACCATATTGTATGACTGGGCTGTGGACCACTCCAGCAGGGCAAACTTGCATAGACTCATTAGCAGTATGGGTTATAGAATGTATGCACTATGCAACCCATTGTGGTGCAAGGGCAGTAGGGAACACTCTATTGGCTACTTGGTGGCATCCAAAATTACAATCTTTTGCTCAAAAGTTAAGCAGTAATTGTTTGGTCTGCCAGCAATACAATCCAGGAAAAGGAATAGGATGTGAAGAAGGGAAAACACCATTGCCTATGGGTCCTTTTGAGACATTGCAAATGGACTATATGGAATTAGAAAGATGCCAAAGATATAAATATGTTCTTGTCATAGTCGATGTATTCAGCCGGTGGATCGAAGCATACCCAACCCTTGACAATAAAGCGGCTACTGTCGTCAAGGTGCTAATGAGAGAAATTGTCCCTGGATTCGGCATTCCCATTCGACTTAGCTCAGATAAAGGTCCACACTTTATTGGACAAATCAATAAATCATTTTGTGAACAGCTGGGGATCCAGCAGCAATTACACTGTGCTTATCGACCACAGGCTGCTGGACTTGTAGAAAGGGCAAACCAGACCCTTAAAACTAAATTAGCCAAATTAAAGGCGGAGACTGGACTTGGATGGTTTAAATTACTCCCAATAGCCCTATTTCAGATGAGAGTAATGCCTGCAGGGAAATCTAGATTAAGCCTAGCTGAAATTATTTATGGTAGACCCTTAAAAACCCCTTGGAACCAGAATGCGATGAAAATAGTTAATTTCCACCATATGTCTGCAGAGATGACCGACTACATCTTAGCTTTGACAAGAGCCTTAAGGGATTTACATTGTAGATTAAGAGCAGCCTTTGGGGATATGCCTTCATTAGTAACTCCCATTAAAGTAAAACCTGGAGACTATGTCTGAGTAAAGAATTGGGTAAGGAAAGGATCAGACGTTAATTGGGAAGGACCGTTCCAAGTTCTTCTAATGACTCCGACAGCAGTAAACGTCGAGGGATGAAATTCTTGGGTGCATCTTCATCATTGTAGTGATGGTTAACTTGTTTCCTCCCAGGTTTTCTTAGGAATTCTCCACTCTGTTACGAATCATGGTCCAATGAACTATCAAGATTGATGGATGGAATTTGCGCCCACAAAACTCGGGAGGTGAAGACATCAGACAGAAATCATGGAGCTACGCCCACGAAAATTCGGGAAGCTCGATGAAATCCTGAGAAGCTACATCAACATCTTCTTGTTAGAACATTGTTAAAGTGTAGCAGTCATCATTGTATTCTGGAGTTATAATTTATGATCAGGGCTATCATGAATGATAAAATGGGGGAATGTTAATATTGGCTAAATTAAAGACACCATAAAAGGGAGGATCCCTGAACTTGTCAGAATTGCTTAACCCTTGTCAGCTGAACTTTATTGGCTTTGATTGGCGCCAGCCAGTTTAGGCTCAGACTGGTCCGCAGGATGGCGAGGGGTCCAGGTGTTCTCCCTGTTTCTCTTAAATTGATAAAATGTATAGCAGTTTTGCAAACGAACCTTAAATGCATAATTTCAATTGGATCGCTGCAAAATCATTGTAAATAGTATAAATAATGTTGCGAGACGGTCATCCTGTTAATTAATGATTGGTCGAACTGTTGAGCCTTGGAGAAACTGTTTAAATCTCAGGGCACACATTTCAATGTTTGTTCTTGTTTGCTTCCTTCTAGAGCTTTCTTTCAAATACAATGTATTAGCTACGATATTATTAGGTTAGGGAAATGTCTGTCATGTATGGGGTTAATCGATATCTGTAATTGGATTGTAAAGAGACCACCCCCATGTGGTTTGGCCCCTCGAGGTCTGGGGACCTATAAAAGTCCGTTACCACGAGGTCCTGTGTCGATCTTCTAGGAGAGCGCTTAGGACTGCATGACCTTCTGGAGTGTCTCTGTTTGAGCTGGGCCAAGAGGGCTTGATCAGGCAGATATGAGGATCGAACCTGCGTTGGTTAGGTACAGTAGCGGGAACTGTAATGGTGTTTTGTCAAAATAAAGTTTAGATGCGCAAGTGCTTGACTCAGTGATTTTTGACTGAATAGACTGGGGGGAAGCTTAGAACGAACCATTTACATTCATATCTATATTACTAAAACTCTGATCTTGACCGCTTTTGGCCCACTGTGCTGCGATTTCCGACAGAACGGCACCACCTACGGCCGTCATTTTTGGCCACCTCGTTCAGAGCCCCCCTCCGCCTTACGGATGTGGGGGATTTTTCCCATCGATTACAAATCAGAGAGATATTAATGTTTTAAAAAAAATTCACCATTCTCTCTGCTGTCCGTGCTGGAGGGAGGGGGAGGGACTATAAAACCAGGAAGTGGTGTGCCTCACTCAGTCTCTGCAAGATGGATGAAGCCAAGGGTTATGTCTCTCTGAGCTCTGAATAACATTGAACAAATGTCTACACAACTGTGAGTCCCCTTAATGTGGTTTGAAAATGAAAATATGGTTTGTTTGAAGTAAAAAGGCACTGCCTGCAAATGGTTGTTTGGGTGCTTTGGCTTGAAGTTGAAAGGCACTACCTACTGCAAATGGTGGCTTGGGTGCTTTGGCTTGAAGTTGAAAGGCACTACTTACTGCAAATGGTGGCTTAGGTGCTTTGGCTTGAGGTTGAAAGGCACTACTTACTGCAAATGGTGGCATGGGTGATTTGGCTTGAAGTTGAAAGGCACTACTTACTGCAAATGGTGGCTTGGGTGATTTGGCTTGGTGAAAGGCACTACTTACTGCAAATGGTGTCATGAAGTTGAAAGGCACTACTTACTGCAAATGGGGGCTTGGGTGCTTTGGCTTGAAGTTGAAAGGCACTACTTAATGCAAATGGTGGCTTGGGTGTTTTGGGTTGAAGTTAAAAGGCACGACTACAAATGCACTTACTTCCTGTTTGCACTCTATATTGATTTTAGATAAAACACTTACGGCTGTGAGTTTTGGCAGTCTTACTCAGTCCCCCTCCGCTGAGCAGGTGCAGAGAATTCTTCCCATCAATGAAAAATAAAAGTGTTATTAGCGTTTAAAAAATGTTGTGAATCTCTCTCCTGTCAATCACGCCATGAAAGCCACACCTTTTCCGGTGGGAGGGGGAAGGGTTATAAAACCCGGAAGTGTGGGTGTGGCTCAGTCTCTGCATGATGAGGGAGGGAGAGGTCACGACTCTGTCTGAGCTGGGAATCAACTGAACACACTGAATTGTGAGTTTGGTGTTTTGTGTGGTTTTATGGTTGTTTCACCGTGCATGAAATGGTATGAAGCTGCACTTGAATTTGGCAGCCTTGCATCCTGCTTGAAGTGGTATGAAACTGCACTTGAATTTGGTGGCCTTGCACCCTGCTGAAAGTGGTTGGAAACTGCACTTAAATTTGGTGGCCTTGCACCCTGCTTGAAGTGGTATGAAACTGCACTTGAATGTGGTGGCCTTGCACCCTGCTTGAAGTGGTAGGAAACTGCATTTGAATTTGATGGCCTTGCCCCCTGCTCATAGTGGTAAGAAACTGCACTTGAATTTGGTGGCCTTGCACCCTGCTTGAAATGGTAGGAACATGGATTTTAATTTGGTGGCCTTGCACCCTGCTTGAAATGGAATTTCAAGGAATAGTCATGAGTCAACTGCCAGCCCACCAGTCGTGAGTGAGCTGCCTGCGGTAACTACTTACCTCATGATTTCAAAAATCCCCTCATCTGAAAATTTGATTCATTATTTCCAAGTTTTTTACGAAAATATAAAATAATCTTACTTGGATGACCTGAAATTAAAGCATATAATTAGTTAGTTACCCAATTGTAGCTAATTTCAAACTTCAATTACTAGTCTAAACATCTATCCATTTCTTAATAAATGATTAACATTTTTAAATAGCCTAAGTGTCCAAATAATATTCACAAATAATTCACAATAAAACATGATTTTTAAACCTCATTTACATCAATTTATAGGCCAAATGGAAGGAATTTAGTGTTCAATTGCTGTAAATTAAAGTCAATTTAAATCGGCTTTCTAGTGGGTTCCTGTGAACGCGCTGGTTTAGAACGTTCACATTGCGCTGGATTTGTGCCCTCAAGTGCCCAGAAAAATACTGCGGGATATAAAGAGCCCAAAATGAACTACTCGCTATAGAAAACTTTATATACAGGGTTATATACAAGCCCCATTTAATGTAAAAATAATTGTTTGCTTTATAAAACCCTGGGGCTGCGAGGGGTTGCGGAGTGAGAGAGTGATTTTTAAACTACTATAAATATTATACAAGGCCATAAAAACTAATAATACCTTTTGCGACGGGGTCTTTCAGCGATTTTCCGTTAATGATTTACTAGGCTGAACATTTTCGATTGGAACAGCCTAGTAAAAATCGCGTTTTAAACCCGCCCCCTCTAAACAGCGCCAAAATCACACACAAGGGATGGGGCAGATGCTCAGCCACGATTCAGGTACGTTTTGTAACATACCTACTTAGTCACGTTACAGTAAAGTATAAAGTATTCCATTTCATTCCATATAGTGTCTTCCCATTTACCATGTCTAGGCTTCTTAAACTTTGTACAGCTCTATGAAACCTATCTTTCTTCACCTCTGTTGAAACTAAATGTCCGGCTGAGCTAACCTTGTAATTGAAATTCTACATCTAGCCACATCTTGAATCTCTACTACACCTTCTATAATGCCATCACATATTGTACTTTGCCTCGACTAGATAGTGTCTTGAATATTTGCAGCATGATCTCCCTGCTTATGGACTCTATGACAGCACAGACTTGAAGATTCCTTGGTTCCAGTACACTGTTCAGAATCTTACTATTTGCTCTTCCCAAATATATTCCCTTATCTTACTCTTCTCTGGACTGGATTAAGTTCCATTTGGTTCTTTGATATTTTTTTGCGCACGGGAACCAGCCCTCATCATACAATTGCATCATACAATTCTTTATTATTAATTAAATTTTCAATTTTTGTATTACTTGCAAACTTCTTACTCAATATTACTATTTGTCACACACAAACAAAAATAAGGAACTGTGTACTGAGAAATGCAGAAGCCTAATGTGTGTAGTTTTCCAATCTAGGTTGACCAGAGACTGAGGGAAGAAAAAAAGAAGTTATTTTTATGAGTGCAGGGGGCTAGGGTAGTTGCATAAATAACATGAAAACAGCTTATGCTCTCAGGCCAGTCACTGTAGGCATAACCTATATGAAGCAGGTTCTTTGCATAAATGGAGTGGGATTTTTGAGGAAGTAGTTGAGGGAAGTCAAGTTGACTTTACATTTGTCTTACAAAGTACTCACTTCAGCTGGAATGTGTTCAATGGTTCTTTGATATGCCTGCTCAATTAATTTGGGGTGGCACAGTGGTTCAGGGTAAGAGTTGGTACCTTACAGCACTAGAGACCAAAGTTCGAGTCTTACTATGGGTGCTGCCTTTACGGAGTTTGTATGTTCTCCCTGTGACTGTGTGGGTTTTCTCCGGGTGCTCTGGTTCTCTCCCACATTCCAAGGATGTACAGGCATGTAGGTTAATTGGCTTCTGGAAATTGTCCTTAATGTCCAGGATTGAACTAGTGTACGGGTGATTGGTGGTTAATACAGACTCGGTGGGCTGAAGGGCCTGTTTCCAAGCTGAACCTCTAAACTAAACTAAACTAATAAGGGTTCCACCAGAGCCCTGCAGACTTCATCATAGGATCAGATTTCATTAATTAAAATAATTTTACTTTCTAACAAGAATGATACCACTTTAAATTTATGGAAAACCCTTTTGAATGCCTATGCTTTGAAATTCATTTCTAAGTCTTTACAAACCTACCTTCCCATTCTCTATGTGAAAACCTATCGCTAGCCTGAGGTCCTGGCTATAATTTGAAGCTGCTATTTACTTTTTTTTCATGAGGTTAGCAAGATATTGTTGAGTTGTTCAAAGATTGAGTTGATGTTCCCTTTCCCAGCACGGTATACAGATTGTGCAGAAAGATCATTGTGGTCTTGGGGTGCAATTCCAACTGCAGCCACCTGCAACTATTTGTTGGACATTGTAGCTCCACATTGTAGCTCCACATTGTAGCTCCACAGAACTTGAGGCCATAGGAAATCGTGCAAAGGTGGAAACAGTGGCAGCATGAATGGGAGCTAGGTCTTGGTTCTTGGTTTCCTGGTCCTCCAAAAATATTCCAGATGGAATTTAAACTGGAGGTGTCGGAGGGTGGACTTAAGCAAAAAAGGGTTCTTGGAGAAAAAGAGCTACCTTCAATTTAGTTGGGTCTGGTTGGGTAACTATGGTAGGGTGAAGACTATTCCATGCTTTAATTGTGTGGGGGATGAATTAATTACTGTACACATCTGTCTTGGTAGCTGGTATCTCAAATTGGATCGAATGGCCTCGTCCGCTCCTAATAGGGTTTGGGTTTGGTGTCGGTTTGGTAATCTATGTCGAGCTGACCATTTAACATTTTCTAAAAACAGGTCAAACGTTGAGCTTTACGTCTGTCTTGGCGAGGGTTCCACCCCAGTGAAAGTTTGGTAACACTCGCTTTTCTCTCATAGGTATTAGTAACAAATCGGGCTGCCTGTCTTCAGACACGTTCGATGGAAGAAATGTTTTTATTTGTGTATGGGTCCTCTGCTGCAACTGCGTAGTCCAAATTTGGTCTAACGAGGGTGAAGTATAACTTCTCCTCGATAGAAGTGGAACAATGATGAAAGTTGTGTCTCAGAAAATCTAGCACACCAGTTACTTTCACCATTGCATGATGAGTCTGACCATTCCAATTTAGATCGTTGTGTAATTTGATACCAAGATACTTGGTCTGTTTGGATTCTTCACGGGTGGCATCAAGGATATTGTAAGATGTTTCGCCTGGTTTCCTCTTTCTGATGACACGCATGGTTTCACATTTGGAAGGGTTGAACTGCATGCCCCATTGTTGTGACCACTCAACCATAGTATCGATATATTTTTGGAGAGCATCTTTATCATCAGCTGACTTAATTGGACGGTACACCAAACAGTCATCAGCAAATAATCTGGTCGTGCTTGTGACTTTTTCATGAATGTCATTAATGTAAAGCAAAAACAGACGTGGGCCACATACTGTGCCCTGAGGTGTACCACTTAACACTGGATGCCAATCAGAGCTTTTTCCATTCACACATGCGCGCTGAAGATGTTTTGTCAGAAAACTGGAAATCCATTGTTTTGTGTTGGAACGAACACGGTAGAAGTCAAGTTTCCGAAGCAGTCTCTGGTGTGGGATGGCATCAAATGCTTTAGAAAAGTCTAGTACTACTAAATCCGTGATGACATTGCTATCAAGGTTCTTGGCCAGGTCATTTGTCATCAGGATAAGCTGAGACTCGTATGATCCATGCCTTCTAATTGCATGTTGGTTGTCAGCAAGAATGTTATGTTTGCTGAGGTGTCTCATCAGATTACTATCGATTAAATGCTCCAGCAGTTTTCAGCAAGTGTTTGTTAATTAAACAGGACGATAATTCGCCGAGTTGGTGGTTGAACCCTTCTTAAAGCGAGGAGTGATGCTATCCTTCCTCCAATCCAGCGGAACATCACCTGAGTCAAGCGACTGTTGGAAAATGAACTGCAAAACAGGAGCCAGTTCTTCGGCTGCGATCTCGAGGGCTTGATTCTGTATCTGATCTGGTTCAATAGCTTTTGTTGTATTGATGTTGAGCAATAACTTCTTGACACCTTCAACCTCAATTTTAATAGCAGGCATATCAGCATATGGGCTGGGCGGTAGAACTGGAAATGATGAAGGCTCCATATCTTCCCGGGTGAAAACGTGTTGAAATTGCTTTGCAAGAGCCTCTGCTTTCGCCTGGTCCTCAGTGATCAGACAGTTGTTCACTTTAAGCAACTGGACACCAGTGTTGTCTGTCCGTCTAGATTTCACATATCCCCAAAAAGCCTTGGGTTGCTCTCCCTCAAGAATAGAAGAAACATGTTGTCTATGGGCACTCCTAAAAGCACAATCGACTTGCTTTCGCACTCTAGTAAAAATGGACCCAATCCAGTTTTGTACCCCTTTTTTTTGGCATGATATAAAACTTCTCTTTCTTACTGCAGTGATGTTTCAGTTTTGCCGAAAAACAAGGAGGATGCATACGGCCCTTTATGAGTTTTTGGGGAATATGATTTGCAACAATGTCATTTAAAGAGTCTCTCAGCCACACCCAGCTGTCTTTTACAGCTTGTAAGACTGGTTGCAGGTTGACGAAATCTTTCTCCAGTTTTTTTGCCAAGTCTTTAAATTCCTCACTTTTCTCCAGAGGGAAATTTCATATGGTGGTTTTGAAGGAACTTTAATCTTTGTTTGCAGTTTTGCTTGGATAATAAAATGATCGCTGATTCCAGCACGCGATGAAACTTCTGAAATTAAATCTGGATGCGAAGAGAACAATAAATCTAAAGTATTTTCGTTGCCAATTGTCTCATCATGCCTGGTACTTTTTGGGACAGGTGATTTTCCAGAATGCCAGCCAGGGCTTCCGGAAGACCCCCTTTTGGTTCGCTTTGTGGGCCGTCAGATCAATCTACACCTGGGACATTGAAATGAAAGATCATAGAGTGGAGCAAGATGGTCCACTCAGCGAAAAAACCGTAGTAGGTCATGGGTAATTTTTTGCGCCATCTTTGGAACCGGCTTTGCAATTAGTATCTTTGCCTGCAAGTGCAGAGTGCGCAGTGCCACGTTAGTCATGCCAGCGCCGCACATTAATGTTATTATAGCAAGGCACATTAATCGGGGGCCCCATTAGTCTGCAGCCGTGATTATGCGATTCGAGTCAGCGTGCACCATAGCAACAGCGTTCCTAGCTCCGTGTACACACCGCGTTATCTCCGAGGAAGTAATTTCTCCCAAGTTTGGACCATGCAATTAATTTAATTAATTGTGCAAACTTTTTTGAATGGGATTGCAGTGAAAAATGCATGCACTCTGGGAGCGA
Organism: Leucoraja erinaceus; assembly: GCF_028641065.1. NCBI lineage: Eukaryota > Metazoa > Chordata > Chondrichthyes > Rajiformes > Rajidae > Leucoraja > Leucoraja erinaceus. Next base: position 98,273,029 of record NC_073380.1, on the reverse strand, counting down.
AAACGTGGGAAGTTTCCCCGATCTTTGCTGTGGGTGCTCAGTCAGATTTATTTGTCACATGCACAATAAAGTGTAGTGAAATGAATTTGCCAGCAGCGGAACAATAAAAAAACAAACCACACAATACACAATAAAAATTGAACACAAAACATCCACCACAGCATTCATCACTGTGGTGGAAGGCACAAAGTTCAGTCAGTTCTCCACCATTTTACTCCGTGATCGGGACCATGAACCTCCGCAGTTGCCGCTGCGGGCAGCCAGATGTACAGGCAAGGTAAGTCCCGAATCGGTGCTTCTCTACCGGAGACTGCAGCTTGAAGATGACGTGGGCCGCAGGCCGGCGGTCGGAGCTCTTCTCTAGGGATTCCCGGTGAGGGATCTTGCTCTGGATGGTAAGTAAGTCAGTCCCCGCCATGCCCGCGGCTAGAAGCACCGCAGACCGCGGCTTCAAGCTGTTGTAGGCCGCGGGCCGGTGGTCGGAGCTCTTCTCCTCCGGGGTCCCCAACGAGGGATCCCAGACTCCGTACGCCGCACCAGCTGGAATCTCATCAGACCGTGGCTTCAGGCTGCCGCGGGCCAGCGATTGGAGCACTCCCTTCGGGCGACCCCTGCTGAGGGCTTGCCTGCTCCGTGATGAAAAGTTCATGCTGCGCCCGCTGCTGAAGCTCTGGGCCCGTCTCCGGGAAAGGCCGCACCAATCCCTGGTGTTAGGCCGCGAGGGAGGCGACATGGAAAAAAAGTTGCCTCTCTGTGGAGGAGGCGACTGAAAGAGGTTCCTCCCTGACCCCCCCTCACCACCCCCCACACTGAGAGACATTAAAACAAATATTTGGACATACTAAAAAAAACAAAAAAAGTAGAATTGACTAACACGCGGCTGGCAGGGCAGCCATCTCGCAGCGTCCCCACCGACCGCTTGCATTCACTCATTAACTTTTATTCCTGTATTAAAAAGTAATTAAGAGACAGGCAATTTGTTTAGATATTGCACACATTAAGTAACGAAATGGCCAATTGTGAAAATGAACACTGAATAATTTCTTCTCTACTTCTCATTTAAGATTGAGAACATATAATGCAGATATATTTAATTTTGTGACTGATTCAATCGTCAATATTAGAAATCCAATATGCTGCGGGCGAGGTTACAGTATTCTATGGTGTATACGGTGTATATTGCAGCTGGGCCAGGTGACGGAAAAATCTTCAAGGTTAAAATCAGCTAAAAAGCAGTAAATTTCCAGCGAAAATCACAAAATTGGTCTCGTCTGCTAGCACGAAATGCACGACAAAAGTTTAAAAACGCTGCTTTACTAGTTTAAAAAAGGGCGCGATAAAATTGGTCTCAGTTGGTAACATGAAGATTTCCTTGCACAATAAAAGGTTAAAAACGCTGCTTTACTAGTTTAAAAAAAAAAAGAAAAGTCGCTATAAACGATAAAACTAAATAAGACTCGGAAGAGAATAAAAAACGCATTCGCCCAGCCTCCGGCCTGGGAGCGGCTCTGGCGGCCTGAGTGAAGCACTCTGCAGGCAGCAGCTGCTCCACGAGCAGCGGTGGGCCGGCTAATGCAGGAGAAGAATGAGACCCGTGAATGAGCTGGGACGGCTTCTAATGCCAAGCAGAGGCCTTTCCCTTATCTTAGCTGCTTCTCTTTGACCATGACTTCTAATATTTGTCTCCCTAGAAATCGTGAAAAAGTTGATGACCCTTCTTTGGTTTAGAGAGTGTTTTCAGACTGGTATGGTGTCATCAATGTCATGTCTAGAACTGCAGCCCGGTTTTGTTGAAATAGCATACATGCATTCTCCTGAAAACGTTCTCATTACATAGCCTGCATACATGCACATGTATCCATAACTTGATCAAGTGCTGGGATGAAAACATTAATAAATGGATGATCCTAGTATTATTGGGATTAATAAATGGATGATCCTAGTATTATTGGGATGTTTACCATCTTCAAATTAGTAAAACTCTATTTTATGGTTTTTATTTGTTTCTGAGTGAGCCAATTTTGGATCCCAAAAGTCACTTTCTTTTGATTCCATTTCCTGATACATAATTAAGTTCATCTATTTTTGAAGTCGCAGAGTAATTGTTATGCATTTTTAATCATTTTCCCCCGTCATTGATAATGCACTAAGTTTTCTCCAGATCTATTTTTGGAATTAACAATTTGTATACCATCTACTTGTGATTTGAAGATCACAAAATAATTATGAATGAGGTTTGATTGATTATCATCCATCCAGCATGATCCTAAAGTTTCTCCATTCTTAAACAGATCTGGGGGTTTTGCAGATTTTTTTTTCTCTCGGATTCCACCCCATTTCAATTGTATTACTTGGCTAATTTCGGTGAAGAAATTCCAGGAAAGGAGAGCTAAACTTTTCATTTACTAGTTGAATTTTTTACTGATTCAATCGTCAATATTAGAAATCCAATATGCTGCGGGCGAGGTTACAGTATTCTATGGTGTATACGGTGTATTTTGCAGCTGGGCCAGGTGGCGGGAAAATCTTCAAGGTTAAAAACAGCTTGCAATTTGAAATAATTAATATCTTATTTATAGGATTTTGAGTGAATGGAAGCAATGATAATCTGAAGGAAGATGCTGGAACTGTTCAGCAGGTCAGTCAACATCTATGCAATGAGAAACCAAGTTAATGACTTCAAAGGACTTAAAGCAAATGCCTGATAATGTGTAGAAAGAAACTAGATATTAAATGTCACAATAATTAATAGTACAAAGCAAAAATTGATGTTCCTGGGACAAATAAAGAAACAACAGATCAGTCTCAAGGAGATGCAAATGGAGAAACAGAATCTACCTAGAATTACAAAAGACAAATACGGCATATGCTGAAAATCTGAAATTAAAAGAACATTTTGGTTCTTATTTGATATTATTATCAAGTCTGGAAGGTTATTATATACCTACTTCTGACTGGGAACTCAGACACTCTAATACTGATACCTTGAGTGAAACACGAGATGGCCAGCTCAAATAACAAGTTAACTTTCTGTTTGAAAGTCAAAATGTGGAGAATCACCATCTTCATGTGATGAGGGTTGTCATCAACAAAAAGGGAGTATGGCATCTCACTTATTCCACAGCGGGAAATCCATTGCATAACCCTCATTAATGTGGAACCAACATGCAATGGTCATCAGTGCGTGTATCACAATCCTGGGAATTCAGGGATGACTGAGTGAAGGAGCTAATAGTCAAATCTAATAGTCAAATCTAAAATGGAGTTGTTCTTCTACAAAAGCATGAACTAGTAGAACAAAAGAATGGCTCGGTGCCAAGTCTGAATGACTTTGTAAATTATATGGAACACCTTTATGGAGGCCAGGTTGTCTTTTCAATAAAGACATTAAGATGGCAGCCTGCATAATAACACGTGCTTCTTTTCAAGGCCATAAAGAAGCCAAGATTGAAAAAGTAGCTGACGCTCCAGAGATAAGTAATAACTTGTTATTGGATGAGCTTGATTTGGACCCAACTTTTCCTATATTCTGAAAGGCTATAAAATGTTTTAGTCATGCCATATTCAGACTTAGTAGGAGTGTTTTACTGATAAGAAAAATGAATAATTGTGCGAACTTTCCTTTGTTCTGTGAGTGGAGCCCGAGAAGCACTGAATGTTTGTGCTCATTGTAATCTTGCCACTCCCGTCTGATGAAATCAATTAAAGATTGCCATGGTTTACCTTTAACAATTTTTGTTGCTATCTGTTTTTTAAGAAACGAACTTTGACATTTGGTGTAGTCGGCAGGATCACAATGAAGTTCTTTCAAGTTGTCACTCATCCAAGTCTGGCCCTTATCAGATTAGACAAATAACATATAACATATAACAATTACAGCACGGAAACAGGCCATCTCGGCCCTACAAGTCCGTGCCGAACAATTATTTTCCCTTAGTCCCACCTGCCTGCACTCATACCATAACCCTCCATTCCCTTCTCATCCATATGCCTATCCATGAGATCTCCATGTTCTTTTGAGTTGTCACTCATCCAAATTTTGTTCCTTATCTGACTAGAGTTCTTTTCAAGGCTATGCTGCCAAGATAATGGCAGCTCTATCCTACTGTGTTCAGGATTTCACTATGTCTGTTTCATTTCTCCCAAAGCCTATCAGGATACTTGACATCCAGTCCCAGGCTAAATTTATATATTCATATATATGACCCTTTTGATGAAATGTTCTGTGTCAGATGAAATAGGATATCATTGAATGAGCTTACAATCTATGAAAATTAATTATTTATTCTTTGTTTTCTCTTAACTTTAATTTTTTCCCCCCTATTTCTTACCTTTTGAATTGAGTTCAAATAGAGACCTGAATTCCACGATGGCTACGTGGCATTCAGGTAGATGTGTTAGATGAGATTGCGGATGCCTTTATCTGTTAATTTGAAATTGTAAATTTGGGGAGATAGATTGGAAAAATTGGGAATATTTTTTAAATAGTTTTTAAAAAAATAATAATCTTTTTTTAAAGGGTCTGCCTTATAGGTAGTTAAAGAGTGATCTCACATCCCCCACCACCCGTAGAATTATGGATTAATGGAGGGGATGAATAGGACACTAAAGAGTGTGGGAGTTAGTTATGACTGACAGCAATGAATTAATCACACACGCACAGCAATTAAGCACAACCCTGTCAGTCTTGCATTGACAGGGGTTGAAAATGCAGAAGCCACTGCCAGTTGAACACAGACACAGTCCATACTACTGGGTTCGGACAAAATTGGGACTATGTTGGAGGGGACTGTACCAGGTGGTACTACGACACCAACCGCCGTGAAGATTGAAGATTACCCCGGTTGGAGACATCTGATACGATTGATCGTAAATGGAGAACCAAGAAAGGGCAATGGGACTATTGACCCTACTTTTTATCCTGAGGTTGGTGTCACAGTCTGCCCTCTCCTCATTCTCATCCACTTCACCTCCCAGTACTTTTCCACCAGTCCCTCCTTCTCCTCACCTGCCACTCCCCTCTCATCAGCCCAACTCTCCTCACCTGTTGCACTCAGTTGCCTCTGATCACCTATTAACCCGGTATATAGACTCTCCTCACCGTTCACATAGTGCCAGATTGTTCTCAGCATTCATGCAAGACTCTCCAGCAATTTTCCCGACTGCCTACACGGATTCGAACCTGCCTGCCCCTGACCATTCCGTCGTGTCGTCTCCCCGGATAGCACCTCAGCCTTCTGTCCCCGACCACGGCCTTCGTCCCGTACCTCCTGGTTTCTGTCTGCCCCTCTCCTGGGCTGTTTGGTGTATCCCTGCAACGGCTCCTCGACTTCCTGCCTGGCTTCGACTCTCCTTTCGTCTGTCCCTCGCTGGTTTGTTTGCATCGTGTGTTGGATCTCCTGGTTATCGCATCTTCCACTACCCCGACTACGTCTCCTGCCTGCCCCTCTTCAGAACCCTCGCTCAGTCCTGAGCCTCTGTGTGAGTACGGTGTACCCATTCCTGTGTTACTACTCTGTGTTACAGTATCGTAATAAAGTTCATGACCAATTATACCTGCCTGATTCTGTGCTGCTATTGGGTCCAAGCTATACCCGTTACAGTTGGCCCAGATGGGCTGGACTTGGGGAACAACCCATGCACCAAGACTTCCTGAATAAGGCTGATAACTGTCCTTATGTTTATAACACTGACCAAGATGGATCCATTACCACAGGTTCTTGAAGTAACTGGAAAACGGTGGCAGCTTATGCCGGAGCTACAGACCGAGCTGAAACAGATGAGAAATGTGCTCACCAATGCCTAGTCTGAAAATGACCATCTCACTTCCATCACACAGCAGCTGAAGGAGAGCAATCAGGTTCTGGAGTTGAAAAGCCTTGATTTTGGAATGCAACTCAGTTACAGAACTGGATTGAGGTAAATTCCAGCCGGGATCAAAGTGAGGAGCTGAGTTAAGATGGATCACACAGCCAGTTGCCATTGATGGAGAAGGATGAAGAATGCTGGTTTCACACGCTGATGGACAACTTGGGAGAAAGAATGACTCCATTTGTGAAAAGAAACTACATTTGTGATGAATGTGGACAGACTTTCAAACAGCGGAAACACCTGTCAGGTCACCAAATGAGCCATGCTGGAGCAAAACCTTTGCAGTGTGAAGTTTGTGGTTACCAGCGCAGGCAAAGAACATCCTTGAAATACCATATGACCAAGCACAAAGCAGAAGCTGAACTTGGATTTGCTTGTGACCAATGTGAGTAGTGGTTCGAGAAGGCTCACAATTTGAATGTTCATATGTCCATGTTTCATCCCTTGACCCAGAATACAGATAAAAACAAACCTATTGAAATTGAATCGTCAGCTAAGTATAGAAACATTAATTAAGCAGGAACCCAGTTAATAGTTGTTAAACAGCTAAATGATGAGTCTCAAGAATCTTGCACCCTTTTTCAGTGTCAGCAAGACACAAAGGATTAACATGAATAAATGTGATCAAGCCAGGCTCACCTAAAATAGGTAGAGCAAAGGAAAGGTTAGTGTGGAGAAGATAGTTCTGAGCATTATAGCACACCAGTTCCAGAGACAAAGTCCAATGTATGCAATGGGGTAGAGGTGCATCAGGCAGAATCCTAGCAATTGGAAGGACTGCTAACAGAACCCTGATAACAGAGAGGAAGAAGCTAGTTGATGTTGTGGTGAGGCAGGATTCCACTTTGCCACAGTTACATCCTGGACATGCATTCAAGTCGCAGCGTTGTTTTGAATGAGGGACAGTGCCCATCCAGTAGAAATAAGGACTCAATGGAGGAAGTTCTGGATGGTTCAATAACCCTTTCACCTGGAATGGAACAGTGACTGAAAATGGTGAGTGTGATAATGTTGCGAAGCATCAAGCTGTCCCAGTGTTAGCAGACTTTCAGCCTTGTATATACATTGGAGCCACTCCGCAGTCAGTGGATGTGGACAATGCAGAATCCCCATTGAAGAAGGATATGTTCATTTGCTCAGATCCTGAATATACAGAGTGCTCTTGGGAAAATGTTTAGGTACAAGATGCAACTCAACCATTTAATGTAAAAAAAAAGGTTACTGCAATGAAGCATCTTGTTCTATAAGAAATTATGTTGTGGATGGATTGGAGTCCAGTGATCTTTCTGAAAGGTATTTATCAAGTGAAGATGACAGAGAAATAAAAGTTAAGAATGATTCTTCAGACGAGTCTTTTCAACCATATTGGAAAAAGAAGAGTAAGTTACCAGTTAAAAAGTACAATATTACGGATGTGAAGAAACAATCTGGACAAAAATGTGGCTGAAAACAAGTTCAAGTTCAAGTGAGTTTATTGCCATGTGTCCCTGATAGGACAATGAAATTCTTGCTTTGCTTCAGTCAAACTGAAAGTTTGCCAAAGTCAAACTTGGAAAGGTACGATTTCTCCACCATGTATTGATGTCAGTATAAGGGTTGCTGTGCTGTTTACAGAGGATTTGACGGAATTAAGAAACATAAAAGAGCAGCATGAAGAGGTGCGTGAAAGACCTTGCCCCCACCAAGGATGTAACAAGGCGTTTCTGATTGATCGCTACCTGCAGAGCCATGTAAAGCTGATCCATACAGAAGAAAGAACGTCTTTACAGATCAGGAGGAAGTGCAAAGCCTTTGGTCACAACTTCGGAAAGACAAACCACATTTGATCAACAATCTTGAAGCATTTTGAGCTTGATCATATGACCAAGGGTCTAGACAGAGAGAAGCTGAGCATTTTGAAACAGCTGGAACTCTTGAAAGAGATTATGCATAACTCTATCCAGGAAGACAATGACTCAGACCTTGTGGGTAATCAGTGTGATGACAATCAGGACATTGATGAGGATGCCAATTATGGTGTTTCTGATGAGAAGGACAATTGCCGTTTTGTTCCCAACCCTGATCAGATCGATGCCGATGGTGACAGCAGAGGAGACAACTGCAAGGATGACTTTGACAACAACATCCCAGATATCTATGACATGTGCCCTGAGTACAGCACCATCAGTGAGACTGACCTGAGGAAGTTCCAAAGGGGACGATGGAGATCGTTCCTAACTGGGTAGTGTGCAACAAGGGCAGGGAGTTACTGCAGACCGCCAACTCTGACCCTGGCCTTGCTGTCAGATTTGAGGAGTTCCACACCATCAACTTCAGTGGCACCTTCTACGTCAACACAGACCACAATCTACACTTTCACAATCTGACTTTGTCTTTGGCTTCCAGTCCAGCATCCGCTTCTACGTGGTGATGTGAAAACAGGCTGGCTACCCAAACCTACTGGGAAGAGAAGTTGTTGAAACCCACGGATACGCTAGCATTTAGATCAAGGTGGTGAATTCTTGCTTTGCTTCAGTCAAACTGTAAGTTTGCCAAAGTCAAACTTGGAAAGGTACGATTTCTCCACCACGTATCGATGTCAGTATAAGGGTTGCTGTTGTAACGATCTACGAAGAGACTGGCAACACCCTCGGACAGGTGCGAACATTATGGCACAACCCCAATATCGGCTTAAAGGATGAAACCGCCTACAGGTGGCACCTGATCCATTGACCCTAAACAAGCTTCATCAGGATGATTGTCAATGAAGAAAGTGAGAACTGGTAGCCATACCATTGGTTTGATGGACTTTGGGGTACTGTGATACATTATGGCTCTATCATTCTGCAAATCGTTGCTCTAATGGTTGCGATCATTGTGTGTACCTACCGAGGACTGTGAATATTATCATGTTTGAATAAAAAGGAGGGAATGAAGGAGCTAATAGTCAAATCTAATAGTCAAATCTAAAATGAAGTTGTTCTTCTGCAAAAGCATGGACAAGTAGAACAAAATAATCGCTCGATGTCAAGTCTGAATGACTTTGTAAACTATATGGAACACAATATGGAGGACAGGTTGTCATTTTCAATAAAGACATTAAGATGGCAGCCTACGTAATAACATGCGCTTCTTTTCAAGACCATAAAGAAGCCAAGATTGAAAAAAAAATAGCTGACACTCCAGAGATAAGTAATAACTTGTTATTCGATGAGCTTGAGATGAACCCAACTTTTCCTATATTCTGAAAGGTTATAAAATCCTTCAATCATGCCATATTCAGACTTGGTAGGAGTGTTTTACTGATAAGAAAAAATGTATAATTGTGCTAACTTTCTTTTGTTCTGTGAGTGGAGCCCGAGAAGCACTGAGCAACATTTGTGTTCATTGTAATCTTCCCACTCCGATGTGACGAATCAATTAAAGATTGCCGTGGTTTACCTTTAACAGTTTTTGTTGCTATCTGCTTTTTAAGAAACAAACTTTGACATGAGGACAAATTCAATTTTGACTTTGAGAAAACCCTATCCTGGATCCGAGAGGGAGTAAAAGTGATCTACTGAGGTGAATGATGCTGTGATTAGAAAAGATGCAATCTTTTGATAAGACTGGCATTAATGGAGATGGCAAACCTCTTTCTGGCAAAACGCTTGCTGTCTGATCTCATTGTGATCAATACGTTGCTTTGTCAGTGATAATCGCGTGACCAGACATTGGCAACTGCTAATCCGAGTAAATGATTGCAAAAATGTCTTCATCATCCATGCTATAAGTGGTACTTGGGACCATTCGACTGACCACCACCTTCTCCACTAGTTTATAAACTGAATGAGGAATTTTGCAAAGCAGTTATCCCATTGGGAATAGTGAATAGTATGCATTGAAAAAATACGTAAATCACAGTGTCGAAGCTATTTATATTTAGGCTAGTTACTGTTGGCGTATTATATTATTTTGTCTAGATATCTTGCAGTATTATTTTGGACACTTAGGGGCGGTCATTAGATGCACAGTGGGGCGTTTACATATGGGCATAGTGGACAGGGAGTGTTCACACCAGGCACAGGCGTATAGAGTATACAGGCTTTACAACTCGTATGCGGAATAAGGAGAACCTGGTACGTTCATCTCTTTGGTTGTACAACTACTTCAATAAAGAATCATTTAAACTGGAAATAATGGCTGGAAAATCTGTTCTATTTGGTCTGCATAAGATCACTCCTACATACCTGTGTAGTAATGGCAACGGAAAGTTGGACTGGAAGAATTAGACATTTGTCATTACAATGAGAACTGGCTCAATTTTGGTAAATTTATCAAATCCAAGGCTTTGGCTAACTGAGGCTCACATTGAGTAGTTCAGCAGATCTCTTCCAAGATGACTCGAAATGTTAACTATTTACTTTTGTTCAAGTTGGTATTGTGTGTTATGTTTATATAATTGGGATCTATAAAACCTTTAGGGTGAATTGGCGCTGATTTGCATCACAATGTTGTCAACTGGTTCTTGCATATCTCTCATGCGTCTAATACAAATCTGAGAATGTTAAGTAACTTGCTAAAACTAAAATAAACTTATTTTTTCAGGTAGATCTGAAAGCTAAAAGCACACTAACAGATAAATCTTGAATCCGACAGAGAAAATAATTAAAAATAACATAGTCAACTGATAGTGGTAGCTTCCACTCATAAGTTTATGGAAATAGATATAACATTAATGAACACTCAACTCAGTCTCCACTGTCACCAAACAGAGTGATGAAATTGTCTGAAGGGTCTTGAGCCGAAACGTCACCCATTCCTTCTTTCCAGAGATACTGCTTTACCTCCCCCCTCGACTCCATTCAAGGACCCAAGCAGTCGTTCCAGGCAAAGATCCTATAGCAAAGCTATAGGATCTTTGGTTCCAGGTGTGACAGAGGTTCACCTGCACCTCCTCCAACCTCATCTATTGCATCCGCTGCTCTAGATGTCAGCTGATCTACATCGGGGAGACCAAGCGTAGGCTTGGCGGTCGTTTCGCCGAACACCTCCGCTCGGTCTGCAATAACCTACCTTCCAGTGGCTCAGTATTTCAACTCACCCTCCCATTCCGAATCTGACCTTTCTGTCCTGGGCCTCCTCCATGGCCAAAGTGAGCACCACCGGAAATTGAAGGAGCAGCACCTCATATTTTGCTTGGGCAGTTTATACCCCCAGCGGAATGAACATTGACTGCTCCAATTTCCGGTAGCCCTTATTGTCTCCTCCCCTTCTCAGCTCTTCCTCAGCCCACTGGCTCCTCCTCTTCCTTTCTTCTTCCCCCCCCCCGCCTCCACCCTACATCTGTCTGAAGAAGGGTTTCGACCCGAAACGTTGCCTATTTCCTTCGCTCCATAGATGCTGCCGCACCCGCTGAGCTTCTCCAGCGCTGTTTCTACCTTCGATTTTCCAGCATCTGCAGTTCCTTCTTAAATATACTGCCTGTCCCGCTGAGTTACTCCAGCTTTTTGTGTCTATCTTCGGTTTAAACCAGCATCTGCAGTTGCTTCTTATACGTGATTAATATAACTATTTGTTTCAAAATGCTTCTTCACAACAATTTCTTATTTCATATGAACCTATTAATTTTGGCTGACTATTTAATCATAATGTATATTTTTGACACTCCTGGTGTGATTTTCAAACAACACTTGCATTGTTTTGTCATTTAAAGTCGGTAATTTCTGCACATTTCCTGTTTATTTGGATAAATAAAACTGGTATCCTGAAGTGGCCGAGTAAATACAGTGTACATGAAAACACATTTAATAGCAGATTTACAGTTCATATATTTGAATGAATTTTAATGCATAAAGGAATTTATTTAAAATTTCATAAAGGTAACCGTGGAAGTGCGCATCCAAAATTTTTTTTTCGTAGCGAATAACTAGCAAAGATATCATCAATAGCATGGCTCATTTAATAAATTAGACATCACTAATAACGTAAAGGTAATAGATGAGGTTGGAGGAGGTGCAAGTGAGACTCTGCCTCACCTGAAAGGACTGGCGGGGGCCCTGGAGAGAATCAAAGGAGGAGGTATAGGGACAGGTCTTGCACCTCCTGTGGTTGCAGGGGAAGATACTTGGGTAGTGATGGGTTAACTAGGGAGTTGAGAAGGGAACGGTGTCTGAGTAAAGCAGAAATGAGTGGGGTTGGGAAGATGTGGCTAATGGTGGGACCCCGTTGAAGGTGCTGAAAATGCTGGAGGATTATATGCTGGACTAAGGGACTCTGTCCCTGTTGTGACTGGGAGCAAGAGAAGAGCCGCGGGGTAACAAGGAGAAACTCCAACCTCATCTACTGTATCTGCTGTTCCAGGTGTGGACTCTTATATGTCGACGAGACCAAGCACAGACTCGTCGATCGTTTCGTGAACACCTTCCCAGTCTGCCTTGGCCTTGATGATCTCCTGGTTGCCAAACATTTTAACTCCCCTTCCCATTCCCAAACTGACCTTTCTGTCCTGTGCCTCCTCCATTGTCAGAGTGAGGCCAAACGTAAACTGGAGGAACAGCATCTCATATTTTGCTTGGCCATCTTACAACCCAGCGGTAGGACAGCATGGTATGGCAGCTGCACCATGGCAGACAGGGAGAGGCTTCAGAGGGTAACTAGGACAGCACAGAAGATCAATGGTTGCCCTCTCCCCTCCCTGATGGATATCTACACCTCCCGCTGCCTTAGCAGGGCAAAGAATATCATCAAAGACAGCTCCCATCCTGCGTTTGGACTGTTCGACCTGCTGCCCTCTGGAAGGCGCTATAGGTGCATCAAATCCAGGACAAATAGACTCAGGAATAGTTGCTTTCCGAAAATTATAACTACTCTTAATTCAAATTCACACATGCACTGACTTCACAGCCCAACACCCGGACTTCCATCTGTATATATGTATATAGCGCCGCAGAATTGTGCACCTTCCCCCCCCCCCCCCCCCCCCCCCCCCCCCCCCCCCCCCCCCCCCCCCCCCCCCCCCCCTTCTCCCTTCTGTTTTTTTTGTTTTTCTGTTTCTTGTTTTTTGTACTAAATTATATGTATGCACTGAGTACGAGCAGCTTTCAATTTCACTGTACATGTATAGTGATAATAAATAGCATATCTATATCTATCTACTATTGATTACCCGAACTTCGTGACCTTTGCGTCTCCTCTCTCTCCGTCCCTCCCCCACCCTAGTCGTTGTACTAGTTTAACTGTCGTTCTGTTGAGTTCCTCTGTCTCTATACTCATTGTCACCTATCCCATGGCCAACAATGGCCTGTTGTGTGCACTACAATTCCTTGATTATTGTTGCTTTTTGCATATCCTACATTTATTTCACCTAAGTACCGTCTATATCTTTTGTTCCTCTTCCCCGACTCTGTCTGAAGATAGGTCTCGATTCAAAACGTCACCTATTCCTTTTCTGCCGAGATGCTGCCTGACCCGCATAGTTACTCAAGCTTTTTGTGTCTGTCTTCAGTTTAAACTATCATCTGCAGATCCTCCTTGCACATTCAATAAAATGCTTTGTGCCAGCATGAAACTTTCAACCTTATCTAACATTATCTGTACACCTTCTTACTTCATTCCTATTGTAATTATCTAATTTCCCTAAAAGCTATTCATTCTATTCAGGTCAACCACTCCATGAGTTGCACATTCTAATCATCCTTTGATTAAACAGGTTTCTATTAATTCCATCATTATATTTATTTCAGTGAATATTGTAAATTTCAATACAGTTTAATAAAAGGAAGACTTCGTATTGGTTTCCCCAATATTTTTTACAGCTTTGTAATTTGAGCACTTCTGTGTTGGAACACCCACTTGAAGAATGAAAACTTGTGGGAGTAGGGAAGGATTCTGGTTATGTTGTGGTATGAAGCGAAGGACTGTGAACAGCAGTGTTTGGCAAGAATTATGATGTGCAAAATGAACAGAGGACTAGAGAGAGAAGGAGATAAATGTTTCTGTTCAAAAGTTGGCTTCCACTGTAGATTTCCTGACAGAAGCTTCACTTTCAAGGCACGTATTTCATGAAATTATATGATTTAAAATAAAATTTGCTCTATTATATTTTATTGCTAATCCTCAATTTTTTTTTTTTTAACTGTTTGTTCATTTTTTGGGGTTATTTTAATATCTTTTAGTATATCACAATTTCAAATTGTGTTCCAAACTTGGCTTTATTCCTTTTGGATTTGTAACAAATGTAAATTTGTTTTATTTTGCTTTGACTGTGAAAGGAGAAATTAAATGTGAAGCTGGAAAGAGGGATATGGGTGAAAGGGTTCAGGAGAATGAGGCGACCATTTCGCCAAACACTTGTGCTCTGTCTGCCAAGGCCCGTTAATGATGGCAATAAAATCTTGTCATGATCTTGTGAAAGTGACTGGAAGAAAAGCTGCAAATTATCTTCTTGACATGCCCGACCAATGAAGGCTACCATGTCATTTATCATATTTTAATCTCTATCTAATTCTGTTGCCACTTTCAAGATCCCTCTACATCAATGCTGTTAAAAGTCTTGCCGTTAACTGTGTGATTTGTCCTTGCATTTGACCTCACAAAGTGCAAAACCTCACACTTGCTTGGATTGAAGTCCATTTGCAATTTCTCCACCCATATCTGTAACTGACCTATATCCTGAAGTGTCCTATGACAGTCTTTACTTGCTTTCCACAGTTCTACAAGTTTTGCTGTTGTCTGCAAACTTATGAACTAACCCATTTTACACTTACGTCCAAGTAATTTTTCTATATCTATCTATATTTATTATACTAAAGTTTATATTCATATTTCTGTGTACCTCTGGACGTGGTAATCCAGTCGCTAAGTTTGAGGCAGGCTATTTTTGGAGCACCTTTTCTCGCCCTTTCCCCAAGAGAGGTGAGTAGAGTGGATCCTAAAGAGGACTGCTCAGTCGTGGGTGCAGCTGCCGAAGGACTCTTCTGCCTCGTTCTAAGAGTCCAGCGGCTGAATCTAACACCCACCGCCTGATGTGCCAGCTCATGACTAGGGGCTTCCAGATCTCACAATCCTGCCCCCGTCGCTACTTGCTGATCGCCATAGGACTTAATCCAGGGTGTTAGGTGGATTCACTATATGGAGGACGCCTGTGCGTGACTTTGTTTAACATGGGGAGACTGGAGCACAGACAGCCACCACATGGTTCTTGACAGATCTGTGTAATGGAGTCCAAGCCAACCCGAGACCCTTTTCTACTGCAGTCATCTTCCGCTCTCCCAGCCGTTGTGACGCTCCACTAAAGTGTGCCATCATCCTCCGGCTGTTCCACTGTTGAGGGTTTGGTTCGATTGCTCTATGTCACAGACCTCCCCCTCGACCTTACCGTTATGGGTGGTCCTACCAGGGTCATAGCTCTAGACGGCATCACTCTCAGGATAGAAACATAGAAAATAGGTGCAGGAGTAGGCCATTCGGCCCTTCGAGCCTGCACTGTCATTCAATATGATCATGGTTGATCATCCAACTCAGTATCCTGTACCTGCCTTCTCTCCATACCCCCTGATCCCTTTAGTCACAAGGGCCACATCTAACTCCCTCTTAAATGTAGCCAATGAACTGGCCTCAACTACATTCTGTGGCAGAGAATTCCAGAGATTCACCACTCTGTATAAAAAAATGTTTTTCTCATCTCAGTCCTAAAAGATTTCCCCTTTATCCTTAAACTGTGACCCCTTGTTCTGGACTTCCCCAACATCGAGAACAATCTTCCTGCATCTCTCCTTTCCAACACCTTAAGAATTTTGTAAGTTTCTATAAGATCCCCCTTCAATCTTCTAAATTCTAACGAGTACAAGCCATGTCTATCCAGTCTTTCTTGATATGAAAGTCCTGACATCCCAGGGATCAGTCTGGTGAACCTTCTCTGTACTCCCTCTATGGCAAGAATGTCTTTCCTCAGATTAGGAGACCAAAATTGTACGCAATACTCCAGGTGTGGTCTCACCAAGACCCTGTACAACTACAGTAGAACCTCCCTGCTCCTATACTCAAATCCTTTTGCTATGAATGCTAACATACGTTTCACTTTCTTCACTGCCTGCTGCACCTGCATGCCTACTTTCAATGACTGGTGTACCATGACACCCAGGTCTCGTTGCATCTCCCCTTTTCCTAATCGGCCACCATTCAGATAATAGTCTACTTTCCTGTTTTTGCCACCAAAATGGATAACCTCACATTTATCCACATTATACTGCATCTGAAACGGGTGAGCAGTGGAATATTGCGTTGGGGAACGGGTTGAGTTGGGGGACCAGGCCTCCAGTGTGACAGGGAGCACTTCGTCTCGTAACAAATATTTCTTCCCCACTGCCATCAGACTCCTGAACCAATCAACTCTTTCATGCCCCATCCTCGAGGTGCTGGCATATGCTTACTCGTAAAGGTACCTAATTTGGATAGTCCTTTAATGTACTTCAACGTTTTTAATTTGCATTGTTTACTACAATCTTTGCATCATTATGCTGTTTCACACTCTTCATATTTATTGTCTGCTTTATTATTATTATAGGTACAATTTGATTATTTTAAGTTTACTTTATCAAGGAACTGCACATGCTGGTTTACAGGAAAAGACACAAAGTGCTGGAGCAACTCAGCCGGTCAGGCAGCATCTCTGGAGAACATGGAGAGATTATGTTTCGGGTCGGGACCCTTCAGACCCAATTATGTCACCTATCGTCGCTCTCTCGAGATGCTGCTTGTTACTCCAGCACTTTGTGATTTTTAAAAATCATTATTTCGTGATGTGAGAGGGTACTTCAGAAGTAACATTCTTTGTCAGCAAGCCATCCCAGAGATGTCACCCAGCATGGGCCACGGAACAGGAGACTGCAGCCCCCCTTCCCCCCCCCCCCCACTTTTTTGGCTAAACATGTTTCAATTTCTCCAGCTTTGGATGAGGCGCTGCTATGCTCTGAGCAACCTGGTCGTGGGAACTTAAGAGCCGGGGCAGAGGGAACTTGGCCCAACTTGCCCACACCTGCCAACATGTCCCAGCTCTACTACCTGCATTTGGTCCATATCCCTCCAAACCTGTACTATCCATGTATCAGTTTAACTGTTTCTTAAATGTTGGGATAGTCCCTGCCTCAACTACCTCCTCTGGCAGCTTGTTCAATACACCCACCACCCTTTGTGTGGAAAAGGTTACCCCTCAGATTCCTATGAAATCTTTTCCCCTTCACCTTAAATCTGGTCCTCGATTCACCTCAGAGGGCAGTGCATTGAAATGTATATTTCTAATGCATTTTAGATTTCTCACGTGTTACTTTAAAAAAAGTAATGTTTCCACCAACATATACCCCCTTTATTAATGTTATGGTTTAATGATTCTAAATTCAAATCAAAATGAAATATACGTCAAAAGGAGAACGCATACTTTCAAAATACTGATTTTTTTTTCACCAGCAAAACATAATTTGTATGACTTTTTTAAATCAAGAATTATGATAATTTCTTGTCCCTTTTTCCAACTACAAAAAAAATAGCACTTGAAATTATAACACATTTAAAAAAAATTGTTTGTCAAATTTTCTGTACCGTGGTGTCGATCCGCGGGGGGCAGGGGAAATATCCCCCCACTTTTTGAGGTGGGGGATGGCCTGTATTATTATCCCCCAGTTGTTGGAGGTCGAGCAGTCACAAAAATAATAATCACCTGCTCCTATCTCTCATGTCGGCCCTACATTATCTTAAAAACACTTCCGGAAGTGGCGGCGCTGGTGAACGGCTGCGGCTCGCCTGCAGTCCGTTTGTTTTTACTTTTTTGTGTTGTTTTTTTCGTCTTGTTTAGTTAAGTTTTTGTTTTTTAGGTTTGTGTTATGTGTGTGTGGGTGAGGGGGGGGGGGGGGGGGTTGAAACAGGGCTTTCTGTCTCTCCCTTTGGGGGAATGCAACTTTCTTGTCGTATCCCCCTTCTCTGCCTCCGTCTGCGCTGAGGCCTAATGACGGAGCTGGCGACCTTGGCGCTCCCATGAGGGGCTGAGATGCTCCTGTGAGGGCGGCCCGGCTCGAGGGTAACGGCGCTCCCATGAGGGCGGCCCGGCTCGAGAGTAATGGCGCTCCCGTGAGGGCGGCCTGGCTCGAGGGTAACGGTGCTCCCGTGAGGGCGGTCTGGCTCGAGGGTAACGGCGCTCCCGTGAGGGGCTGAGACGCTCCCGTGAGGGCGGCCTGGCTCGAGGGTAACGGCGCTCCCATGAGGGCGGCCTGGCGCGGGGCTGAGACGCTCCTGTGAGGGCGGCCTGGCTCGGGGCTGGAACGGTGCTCCGGTGGCTGAGACGGTGTTCTGGCGGCGGCGGCCTGAGTCCGGGGTTCGGCCGCGGGCCAGTCGACGACATCGTCAACAGCTGCGTCCGCTGGACTGGAGGGCGGCTGATTCGACCACCCCCGGGCTGCAGAGTTTGAACCATCACAGTAGGTATGTTACAAAACCTACCTGAATCGTGGCTGAGCATCTGCCCCCACCCCGTGTGTGTGATTTTGGCGCTGTTTTGAGGGGGCGGGTTTAAAACGCGATTTTTACTAGGCTGTTCCAATCGAAAATGTTCAGCCTAGTAAATCATTAATGGAAAATCGCTGAAAGACCCCGTCGCAAAAGGTATTATTCGTTTTTATGGCCTTGTATAATATTTATAGTAGTTTAAAAATCACTCTCTCACTCCGCAACCTCTCGCAGCCCCAGAGTTTTATAAAGCAAACAATTAAAGGTATGTACCTTATTTTTACATTAAATGGGGCATGTATATAACCCTGTATATAAAGTTTTCTATAGCGAGTAGTTCATTTTGGGCTCTTTATATCCCGCAGTATTTTTCTGGGCACTTGAGGGCACAAATCCAGCGCAATGTGAACGTTCTAAACCAGCGCGTTCACAGGAACCCACTAGAAAGCCGTTTTAAATTGACTTTAATTTACAGCAATTGAACACTAAAATCCTTCCATTTGGCCTATAAATTAATGTAATTGAGATTTAAAAATCATGTTTTATTGTGAATTATTTGTGAATGTTATTTGGACACTTAGGCTATTTAAAAATGTTAATCATTTATTAAGAAATGGATAGATGTTTAGACTAGTAATTGAAGTTTGAAATTAGCTACAATTGGGTAACTAACTAATTATATGCTTTAATTTCAGGTCATCCAAGTAAGATTATTTTATATTTGTTTCAGAATGATTCAATCTATGATAACTGAAAATTTCATTCAGTTCTCTTAATTTTTAAGAAGGTTATGGGCTTTTGACTGTCCACGATCACAGCTTTTTTGTTATGTCCATAGAAAATCAATAGGGAACAAGATGCTAATTTCCGAGTATGAAAATGGCCATAACATTTTTATTACTTGAGATATGAAAGTGAATTAGGTGTCAAATTAAACTTATTGTTATGTTTTATCTGATGGGATAAATTGCAGACTTGATTTTTTAAATCTCAAAATTTTGTAACATTGCTACTCACAGTGAGGAGGTGTTTGGTGGACTCACTGTGGTGGATGTTAATTTGTGTTTACTGTCTGTTCTGTGGTTTATTATTGTACGTATGGCTGCAGGTAACGACATTTCGTTCAGACCACAAGGTCTGAATGACAAATAAAGGATCTAATATTAAATTCTAAAACCAAAAAGCATTGAAATCATACATCTACAATGCACTAAAACATGATATGAATAGATTACATTTCAAAAGGTCCCCACCGTGGGAGGGGGGCGCACCCCTACCGCACCCTCCCCCACTCGGTTGCTCCACTCCCTCCCTCGCCGGGCAACGATGCGCGGGCTCTGCCCAGTGACGAGGTGCGCGGGCTCTGCCCAGTGACGAGGTGCGCAGTCTCGCGGAATGAATGCGGGTCGCAGCCACCTGGTGCAGCAACAGCAGCGACGCTCGTGCGCCGACCTTGTTGCTGCGTAACACAAGCTCGCGCCCGGGAACGGTGACGTGCTGCGTAACACAAGCTCGCGCCCGGGAACGGTGACGTGCTGCGTAACACAAGCTCGCGCCCGGGAACGGTGACGTGCTGCGTAACGCAAGCTCGCTCGCGCCCGGGAACGGTGACGTGCTGCGTAACGCAAGCTCGCGCCCGGGAACGGTGACGTCGCGCGCGGGACGTTGACGGGCGTGCGTAGCCCCGGCTCCAGGCCGAGGCGGAAGCAGGAAGTGCGCCTGCGCCGGCGGCTCAGCTGACAGCGCCTGACCGGGGCTCCTGCTGCTGCTGCTCCTGTTGCTGCTGCTCCTGTTGCTGCTGGAGGACAGCGGGCGATGTGAAGCGGAACAGCCACAGATCGCATCGCAGGCGAGACCGACCGACCAACCGACCAGCAGCGGCCCCGGCCCCGGCCCCCCACCCGCTCACACCGGTAGGTCTCGACCTCGTTTCCCCGCCCGAGTCCCCGAATGTTTGGACAGTCGATGCGGTCGTGCTGGGTCTGTCTGTCTGTCTGATAAATAAAGGGGAGAAGGGTGCAGGAGCAAGGCCCGAACCCTGCGGGGAGACAGACGGTGACCACTTGCCCCTATTTGCTCTCATTCTCTCTACGAGCGTCTTGGTGCCAGGGTTGTCCCTTTCATTGGCTTTGAATTTTTCAGGAGCACTTGCCCCATATTTTCTCTTTGCGTATTTGTTTCTTCTGTCTCTTCCACGCCAGAGGGGAAAAAAACGCACGAAGGTTTTGGGAAGTGGAAGAGGCAATTAAGCAATCGCTCAAAATCTGCTTTCCTCAACTAGGGAAATCACTGAGCTGTTTGTCACGCGTGCTGAGTATTAAAAATATAGTAATCGTTCATTTAAGTCGGTGGAAACCTGGTGTTGTGTTGTCATCGGGGTTTGTAGAAGATGTGTAGATAACACGAGAGGTGTCTCACGGTAGTAGGAATTCTTGTCACAATTCTTGTCAAGTTGTAGTATTTTAAGGGAACGCTAATATCCTTTCAAATGTGAACAGGTAGTATCCATTTAATACAACGTTAATTAGATTCGTTTGCAAACGGGGCATTAATCATTAATTGGTTTTGGCCTTACTGAGATCTATATATCTGAGCACATGGCTGTTAATTACTGCTATAGCAATGTTTAAAATTGCTTATTCAGTTCCAACTCAGCGACATCTTTCGCTGTTAAATCAGAACAAGATAATTATTTTGTGTTAATTTTCAGAGACCTTCTATCATAAAACAAAGGTCACGTGCAAGACCAAAGTGGGTTTTAATAAGAAAATAACACCTCATTTTGCTTGGGTAGCCTACAACCCAATGGTGTGAACATTGAATTCTCCAGTTTTAGGCGAGTTAAGAAGGTTAATTACAACCTACAAAAGGTTAACCTACAAACTCCTGCCACCCCTCTTTATCCCTCTCTTTTCCTTGTGCCCCACCTTGATGTGCAGACATTTATATCACAATCCCGTCCCCCCCCCCCCCCCCCCCCCCCCCCCCCCCCCCCCATGTCAATCTAAACCTCCCCTTCACCTGTACCCAACTGGGGATGATCAGCCGTCTTCACATTGAATGGCGGTGCTGGCTCAAAGAGCCGAATGGCCTACTCCTGCACCTATTGTTTATCACTTGCCAGGTTTTTCAGTTGCCACCTCTCTTTCAACTTTCCTCCCCCCACTATAATCGGTCTGAAGGAGAGTCTTGTCCTGAAACATTGCCTATCCATGATCTGCAGGCATGCTGCCTGACCCGAGTTAATTTCCGTATTTTTGGTGTCTTTTTATCCATGTGGCAACTCGGTTCACCAAAACAGCATGCTATTTATCTATAAACATCTTGGTACATGCTTGGGCCAGTTTAACACCTGAACTAGTCAACTGTTCAGAAAACTTTGGGATACGACTTCTTAATCCACCTCATTGCAGATTCTGATATAATTCATTTGTATTTTTGAAGGATAAGGACTTGTCCCACTTAGCGATTTTTTTTCCGGCGACTGCTGGCATCATATCAGGGTCATCAGACGATTTTGAACATTTCAAAATCCAGCGGCGACAAAAATAAATGCTGAGACGTTTGAAAAAACACCACGAGTCAATACGTCGTCACGCCACAACTTTTTCGGTGATCTAATGTGTCAGTCAATGATGCCGGCAGTCGCTGAAAAAAATCGCCAAGTGGGACAGGCCCTTTAGACTTTAGAGATACAGGGTGGAAAAAGGCCCTTCGGCCCTTCGGCCCATCAAGACCACACCAACCACGATCACCCCGTGCACTACACTATCCAACAGACTAAGGACAAATTACAACTTTTCCTCACTGAAGCCAATTAACCTACAAATCTGTATAACATTGAAGTGTGGGAGAAAACCCTGTGGTCACAGGGAGAGTGTACAAACTCCACAGCCAGGACATGTAGTCAGGATCGATACAGGGTGGCTGGTGCTGTAAAAGACTGCAACTCTACCACTGTACGTATGCCCCTTCTGCTGATATCCATCTGCAAACATCATTAGAATCATGAATTATTTTGTAAAGACCTCAGATATTAAGATTTTTACTTGTATTCGAGGGAAGTTTTCTCTGTCTTTATAACTATATGAAAGTTGTCTCAAAATGTAATTGTTTTCCAAAGAGAATTTCAGGCATTTTATTCCATTCAATGATAACCTGCAGTATTGTGAGATTTCTCCTTGCTCCTCTCTATCTCCATGTCTGTCTGCAGTTTGCAGCAGACGGAATGGACTTTAGTGGAACATTAGCATTTTTTTCAGTTCTGTCATTACCCATCTGAGTATATATTCCTTGAGTTTATTATTTCTGCAACAGGGTGCCCACTGTTTTATGTGTTGCCCTTAACTCTGTTCTAAATCATATTTAGCTTAGTTAGCTTGTCTGCATTTCTTCTACAAGCCAACAGTCATACTGGCTTCCAAGACTTTGTGTGCCTGTGATTGCACTATGGGGAAGTTAACATATTTAAATCCCTTGATGATTTTGTACAGTAATTTCTTTGCCTTTGGATTGATTCTACATTCCATTCTTCCTTCTTATTTATTAAATATACGCCACTCCTTGACTTGCGTAATTGGCAATTTACATAAACTATCATTACATAAACAATTCTTTAAGCCCACTGACACCCCCCTGGTCTCCACGTTAGAGCACCCCCGTGGACTCTACATCGAATAATAAATTTACGTGTGCACGGTAACACTTCCATTTCTGACTTGTGTGACATCCGACTACACAATGATCTGCAGGACGTAATCTTTATGTAAATGGGGGAGTGTCTGTATTTGCATTAACTCTCTTCTATCACTCGCATCGCTATTCTGTTATGCTATTTCATCTGACGATGCGTCCTGACCTAGAATGTCATCTGTCCATTTCCTTCCATAGATACTGCCTGGCCCACTGAGTTCTTCAGCAGTTTGCATTTTGCTCACAATTCCAGCATCTGCAGTCTCTTGTCTCCTGTTAAGAATTTTATCTTGCTTTATATATATATTCAATATCCCTGTCTATATTGTCAAATGATTTGACTTGCTAATAGTTAACATTATTTACCTGTGCATACTGAAATATAGAGTGGATGGAGCACTGATTGCAGATGGTATGAAATATGGGCAGAAGACCATTCTGCAAAATACCTTATTTCAGTAATTCATTCATTATTTTCACCGACTGCCATGCTTCTGTTAACTCGTGTCAAATACCAAACTTTCTGGCCAGTTCCTTACGAGGCATGTTGCTGAATATCTTGTGAAAATTCATTTTGACCATATTCCTATTCTACATTTAAAAATCTTCTCAAACAGCTGTGGCTACAAATGGTATTTGTTGTACTTGGAAGCATGATGTTTGGCATGTTAATTGCATCAGAATTTTTTTTCATGAAAGGGCAAGAGAGCATGCCACTTGCTTTCATTTGTACATATCAGTATATATATATAAAACCATCACTATAGTTTGTATCCAATTATTCAATTGAACTATCTGCTTAATCAACCAATTTTGATGGAATAAAACTAGTAGATAAATGGAAACAAACGGAAACATGACGCAAAATTTCAACATGTATGTTATTGAAGTTTGAGTCTGGCAATGTAAGATTCCTTCGTGGCACTAAATGCACTACCTATTTTAAGCTAACATCTTTTTCAACCATAAAATATTTGACTTAATTTTCAGCATCTCTAGTCATCATTGATTTGAAGAAATGGACTGTGTAGAGATTTGAATTTGCTTCCATATCCATTTATTTAAGTTACTTTCTTGCTCCCAAACCCACGTCCATTCTAGCATCCTATTTTTGGAGTGGCTTGAAGCATTATGCTTGCTGTTTGACATTGCAAATAAATTGGTTGACCATGTTAAAGTGTAATATATTTCACCGTGTAATGGAAAAGGTTGCAGTGATTATGATGTCAGCCTATTCTGGTATCATTGGTGGATTTTGCTTTTAGTTGCAGGTTCTTCATGTGAACTTGTTTGTCATTTTTAAGGTGACATTTCAATTTGCTTCTGAAAATGACGTCTGTCGGAAATTGCCAGTCATCCAAATGTTTTTGTTTAAGAAGGAACTGCAGATGCTGGAAAATCGAAGGTAGACAAAAATACTGGAGAAATTCAGCGGGTGAGGCAGCATCTATGGAGCGAAGGAAATAGGCAACGTTTCAGGTCGAAGAAGCGTTTCGACTCGAAACGTTGCCCATTTCCTTCGCTCCATAGATGCTGCCTCACCTGCTGAGTTTCTCCAGCATTTTTACATCCAAATATTTTTGTTTTTAGTTCATAAGCATAATCATAGTAGTTATTAAAGAATGGGATTTGAAACTTGTAAGCACCTATGGTTTTTTTGCTTATGTTAGTGGCTAATATAAAGCGGCTTGAAAATCTGCTCCTTTACATTTACCCCTATTCACCAGTAACTATACATTTTGTTTAATAAAAATTATATCAAGCATTCTGCTTTAATGCAACATTTTTAAAGAGCAACTTTAAAAGCATTAAGCATTTAATTCTGCTGGAAATGGAATTAACCCAGGAATTTTAACATGGACCTGCATCGATTGAATAAAGGTTTTTGAAGATCTGTGATGTTTAAATTCTTTTTGTTCCCAGTAGGAATAGATAGAAATGTCATCTGGTCTGGCTTCTTTTGAGATAAAATCAAGTGTTTGATTCCACTGATCACACAGTTAGCTTTGCAATTTAAATGTTTTTAATGCGAGTTGTTTTTATTTTGTCATGATTTAAAATTTGTAATCAACTTGGTGTAATTCAGAAAATAGTGCATCAGGGTTTCAAAAAGGAGTGCACATTTGATAAAACGTTTAAGAAGAATAGGTTTGAGTGAGGGAAGAGGGGAAAATGAAATCAGAAATACAAAGATTTGGTAAATTAATAATGGGGAAGTTGCTACTTTTTTTCAAGAAGTGAAAAAATAGAGATTTCATTTATTGTGCAATATGTGCTGACGACAGAATAATGAAATTATTACTTGCAACAGCTAAACTGGTCCATAAATGCAATACACATAGTTAACATATCATCAAAAAAATTAAAACTGATTAACCATAGTAGTAGTGCAAAGCTGAAGTCTGTAATTACATTACAAAGCAATTACATGACATTATAGAAATGTTCAATACAAGGCACATACACATGATTTGTTAATATTTTACTGAGGATTTTACTCCTCTTTTAGTTTTCTTTGCTCAAGTATTCTTTGGCATTCCAATTCCTGGAATTAAATGCAGAAGTCTAAGAATCAAGTGACTATTATCTGCTGTTGACTGAGGGGAGAGAATTATACATTTTGTGATTTTTAGTTTCTTTTACCTTCGTATTTTCAAAGCTTTGAAAGGAACTGATTCTAACAAAACCAACAGTTTGAGCATGTTATAAACCTCAAAATAGTGCCTGCCTGTGAGTAAAATTGTGTGGTAAGCATTTGACCACAGCAAAATCACATCTACATATGTATTCCTTCTTGCAGGTTTGGAATCCCTGCAAAGTTTTCCTCATTTTTGTCTGTATAGTAAATGTCACTTGTTGGACTACCAGTGTAGCTTTAAGTCAGAACTCAAAATACAATTGTCCTTTATTACTTTAGTCACTGCTTTTGCAAAGAGAGACATCATGTATCAGTATTAATTCACAGTTTAAGGTGACTGTTGATATCTGATGCCTAGTTCTTCCTGTGACCATCTGCTGTTATTTTTATTTTAAACGTAATTTACAGCGAAACAATTGGAGCTTTGCACAGATACAAATTCTGAACATAAATCCCAAAAGGCCAGATTGTTTAATTGTAGTATACCTCCTACATTTCACCTTAAAATTTGTAAGGATTTGCTACATCCAGCATAAAATGGACTTTTATTGGAAATAAATTGTTCACATCTTTCTAATTTTCTGGGAGCAACACAACAAAATAGAGATGAGAGTGAGGATGCTGGTATCTTAAGTGAAAAACAATCTGCTGGAGGCACTCAGTGGGTCCAGAGGAAGGATCTTGACCTGAAATGTTGACTGTCCATTTCCCTCCACAGACGTTGCTTGACACACTGAGTTCCTTCAGCTGGTTGGTTTTAGCAGTGGTTGTGGAGACCCTATGTTTTTTAATTAATCAGAATGGAAAAAAAAATACTATATGCTCAAGCGTAGTACTGATTGGGTGATTTATAAAAAATAAATGAAAAAAATGTTCATGCTGCTGCTTACAAAACAGAAATATTGAGCACCAATTATCTAATCTATTACTTGTTCTATATTCGTATTATTACTATTTTTTCTTATTGAATTATGGTATGAAATTCCATTTGGGATGTATATTTTGGGGCATGGTTGTGCTAGTCGAGGCAACCACAATTCTGTGTAGCGCACTTAACCATTTATAGATTGTTTTTTAAGTCAAGTTAGAGACTTGAGCACATTATCTTTGTCTGACATTTGAGTACACCTCAAGCAGTGCTGCATTAGTGTTGCCTCTGGTAGACAAGCTTAAAAAAGCCCTGTTGTGCTCTCTTGTGGCCATGGAACATACTAGGTCACCATTCCAAAAAGGGATTCTCATTGAGGAATAATTGTTAATCGTAATAACTTTTGTCAGTAATAAAACATATTTGGTTCTTTTTGATAACATTATTGAGCTTTGTGTGTAAAATGATGCTGCCTTTCTTAATGTTTTAACTGTGATTCCAAATGTAATCTAAATACCCTGAAAGCTACTTGGAGGGAATGTGAGGTTCTAGAAACATAGAAACATAGAAATTAGGTGCAGGAGTAGGCCATTCGGCCCTTTGAGCCTGCACCGCCATTCAATATGATCATGGCTGATCATCCAACTCGGTATCCTGTACCTGCCTTCTCTCCATACCCCCTGATCCCCTTAGCCACAAGGGCCACATCTAACTCCCTCTTAAATATAGCCAATGAACTGGCCTCAACTACCCTCTGTCGCAGAGAGTTCCAGAGATTCACCACTCTCTGTGTGGAAAAAGTTCTTCTCATCTCGGTTTTAAAGGATTTCCCCCTTATCCTTAAGCTGTGACCCCTTGTCCTGGACTTCCCTAACATCGGGAACAATCTTCCTGCATCTAGCCTGTCCAACCCCTTAAGAATTTTGTAAGTTCTGGTTGAAGATTCTTTATCAGAATAGTTGAAGAAAATATTAGGATGTGGACAAAATAGAGAGTTGCGACAACAAATGATATATTGGGTCGGGTGAAAGATGGGAGAATTTAAATAACAAGATGATAGTGTAAACTTAAAGGATGTTGCAATGTTCTCACGTCTGAGCATGTCCAAAATTCTCAGAGATTTTCTTTTGAATGAATGATAAATTTTAAATATGTACACATTTGGAATCATTTTAATTACTGAAGTGTATGGTGAAACACTGAGTTGCCATTGTACTCATTACATTTTATTATCTTATTTCAGTACATCGATTATTGACTTCACAAGTCATCTACTTATTTGAGGATGACAGAATTCTGGTTAATATCTGCTCCTGGAGAAAAAACATGCCAACAGACATGGGACAAATTGAATGTTACAACTTCGAGGAGCAATAACCTCTCTACAAACTTCAAGTTTGCAATTCCAGATTTGAAGGTAAGTGACAAAATGAGAACTTGTTTAAAGACCTTGCAAACCAAATATCAGATAGAAAATGATATATGTTTACAACCTGTCCCTTCATTCATATTTTCGAAGCAATCAAACCACATATTCTCTCTTAAGGAATTGGGTTTATCTCCAATACTTAAATTCCAGAATGGAAACTGACAATAGAGATTATCTAAAAATCCCATTGAAAGATAGTTTTCCCATTGACATTGAAGCTGTCATTTGGTTGTGTTACAGTGCGTTCCAATGTGAATGCAAATAAACAAAAAGCAATGGAGAAACTTTACACGTTTTATTTGTATGTTGTCATATTTCTTGTTGGCAAAGAACATTGAAACATAGAAAATAGATGCAGGAGTAGGCCTTTTGGCCCTTCGAGCCAGCACCGCCATTCAATATGATCGTGGCTGATCATCCAAAATCGGTACCCTGTTGCTGCTTTCTACCCATATCCCCTGATCCCTTTAGCCACAAGGGCCACATCTAACTCCCTCTTAAATATAGCCCTAAAAGCTAACTCTAACTCTCTCTGGAATATATCCAATGAATTGGCCTCCACTGCTTTCTGTGCCAGAGAATTCCACAGATTCACAACTGGGTGAAAAAGATTTTCCTCATCTCAGTCCTAAATGGCCTACCCCTTATTCTTAAACTTAAACAGAGACTATATTAGTTTGTTTGATAGAATTTTCAATATAAATTCAATTTTTGTTTAAAATTGAATTATTGAAGTTCAGTATTTTAGCTCCATTATTGTTTATCTTGAATACTTAATGAAGAACAATCTGAACAATTTAAACTTTAAAGCTTAGAATATTCAGTACTCATTTAATGGACCCCTTTATAACTGATTTTGGTCATAGCAGACTGACCTGGCAATACCATCCCGACTCGCAGACATCCACAGCCACGCTTCAGCACCAGCGAGCCCTTCTTCACCCATCGAATGGTCCAGTTTATCGTATGTTGGTTTATGTTGTTGTGGCTCATGTTGTAGCCGCTAGGGATGTCACTTTCTTCGGGCCGCTGCTGCCAACAGGACACACTCGGTCACTGTGGGGCTCCCTCCCTTCTAATGAGCTGCCACTCCTTCCGGCCTGTCGCCTCGTTGCTCCACTAATGCCTCCTCCACCACCTTCTCCCATTGTTCTGTCCACTCAGCTTCCCCTCCACTTCCCCTTCTTCTCCCCAGTCACTGACAAACTCCACCTTGGAGGGTGCTGGAGGCTGTGAGAGGTGAAGAGAGGGTGGAGGGGGTAGGTTGCGTAAGGTGGGAGGAGAGTGGAGGGAATGGGAGGGGAGGGGCCCTGCAGTGGCCGGATGCATATTGGTGGCAGACTGAGGGCGGAGCTGACAACTGGGGGTTGTGTCGGCTGAAGGCAAAGATAGCTGATGGGGAGGAGCTTCGGCGCCTAATTTTAAGATGAAATGACATGGGGTGCTGGAGTAACACAGCAGAAGAAGTGAAGAAGGGACCTGGTTTCATCTGCTGTGTTTTCCAGAGATGCTACCTGACCCGAGTTACTCCAGCCTTTGTCTCTTTTCATGCATTAACCATTATCTGCAGTTTTTTGTTTCAACGACATCCAATGATAATGTCTTACTCGGTTATAGTGGATAATCTGTAATAACAGACACCACTCCCCATCCCATGGTCCGTTGTACCAAGGGTTTACTGTATTGACGCATGCTTGTATTTAAAGAAAAACTTGCTATCAATGATAATGTAAGTACTTGAGCAAATAGGAATGGATAATAAATCATGCCCTTCCTGCTGCTCATGCTGCAGTCATTCTTGGCGCTGAGAGGAAATCTCTCCCCTGCAGAAGCAGACTCACCCAAGCACTAACTTTTGGAATCCGTATCTGTACATTACATTTTCTCATGGACAAATGATTTCCTTCAGTGTTGTGATACTCAATTCACTTTTATTTTGATTAAAATTTGATATTTTCATCACTGTGTTGTGTTTGACAAAAAGTGTCTGCCAGTTATATTATTTTGTAAACAAACTATGCCCCCCCCCCCCCCCCCCCCCTAAATATTTTGATACATGGATTTGAGAATTAGGAAGGGAATTTAAGAATTAGAAAATTCAGATACCTGCAATTTGGTTTTGCTGTTGGGGTAGCTCTGCTGGTAAGGAATGAAATGCAGTCCTTAGCAAGGGATGACATAGGATCAGAGAATGTAGAATCCTTGTGAGGGGACCAGAGAATCTGCAAGGGGAAAAAGACCCTGATGGGAGTTGTATACATGCCTACGAAAAGTAGCGAGGATTTAGGGAACAAATTAAATCAGGAGATGCAATTGGCATGTAAGAAAAGTCAATGGTACTGTGGTCATGGAGGTTTTCAATATGCAGGTTGACTGGGAAAATCAGGTTGGTACTGGATCCCAAGAGAAAGAATTTGTACAGTACCTACGAGATAGCTTCTTAACTTGTGGTCGAGTCTATGAGGGATAATCCAATTCTGGATTTGGTATTGTGTAACAAACCTGTAGTTTGAGAGGGAGAAGATGAAAACAGATTTTCGGCATTACTGTTGAGTAAAAGGTGACGACAGAGGCATGAGGGAGGGGTAGGCCAAAGTTGATTGGAAAGGGACTCCAGCAGGAATTATGGTGGAGCAGCAATGTTGGAATAATTGGGAATTTACAGGATTTTTTAATCCCAAGGAGGAAGAAAGATTCTAAAGGGAGATTAAGTCAACTCGCTGACAAGAAGTCAAAGACAGCATAAAACTAAAATAGAAGGCATATAATATTGTAAAGATTAGTGGGAATTTAGAGGATTGGGAAGTTTTTAAATACCAACTGAAGGTAACTAAAATATGGAGAGAAAGATGTAATATAGAGGCAAGCCAGCCAATAATATAAAAGAAGATAGGCAAATGTCTTCAGACATATAAAGAGTAAGAGAGAGGGATGGGTGGGCATTGGACCACTGGGAAATGATGCTGGTGAAGTGATAATGAGGAATAAATAAATGGCAGCGGAATTGAATGATTTTTTTTTGCGTGTCAGTCTTCACAGTGAAAGGCAACAGCAACATGCCTGAAATTCAAGAGAGTCAGGGGGGCAGAAGTTAGTAAAGAGAAAGTCTTATGAACATACGAAATTCTCAAATTTAATTTATGTAATATTGCTATGGTGGCATGTTGTGGACAAAGTACAGAAATGCTGAAAGGAGGAATTTTCTTTTTTTAGAAAAATACCCATAATTGCCCAGGAAATCACCTACTTATTAGGATCTTCATCTTTTTATAACGCTGTCACTTCTTTTATACACCTTTTAACATGAGATTTTCACCCTTCCAATAGGTTGGAACGTTAGATGTCTTGGTGGGATTATCTGACGAGCTAGCAAAGTTGGACTCATTTGTTGAGGGGTAAGTTCATTGATGAGATATTATTAATTCCTACATTTATAGTACTTCTGGCTGGTCCTCTTGGAAGCATTTGGTTTAAAAACAAAATAGTGGTAATAATTAATTTACATATGTAGATAACTGGTTAATTGTGGCTGTGTGCAGTTCTCTTTGGAGTGTGGCTATTTGAATTGGACCCTTTAGAACCCAGCCCTGTGTGTCAAGCTCTGGTTAGGTTTATAATACAGGTGCACAACCTTTTATCCGAAATTCCGGAAACCAAAAAGCTCCTAACACCGGACATTTTTTCCAGGATGTCGTCTGCACACCAAAGCTCGCGTTTGGCGCAAAACTTGACCCGAAACGACCCACGGTCAACCCAGGTCTGTACTACTGTAGCGGCTGCCTCCTCCCCGGAGACCGGGGAGACAATTAAACATCTGTAAAATCATTGCTTAAATGTTAGTCAGTTAGATTTGGAAGGCAAAGATGTGAAGGGTGGGGGGGTCGGGGGGTGAAGGGGGAAACTTTAATTCTTAGTCCCCTACCTGGTCGGAGAGGCGGGGAGCGGGCAATGCCTTACCGGGTCGCCGTGCAGTAAGCTCCGGAGCGCTGTGGCCGCCAACTCCCAACATCGCGGAGCTGGGGTTGCGGGCAGTTCCCGGCCGAAATGGGCGGCGCCGGTTTTACAACCGACCCCCGGCAACTGATACCCCTGGCTGCGCGTTGCGCTCCAAATCCAGCGCGGCCCGCGGCCTTGGACGTCCTACATTAGCCCCAGCTCCGCGATGTTGCAGTCAAAAGCGGCCACAGCGCTCCGGAGCTTACCGCACGGCGACCCGGTAAGGCATTGCCCGCTCCCCGCCTCTCCGACCAGGTAGGGGACTAAGAATTAAAGTTTTCCCCTTCACCCCCCCACCACATAAAATCTCTCCAAACTAACTGACTAACATTTAAGCAATGATTTACAATGATTCTCCGGGGAGAAGGCAGCCGCTCCAGACTTTTCAAGCCGCCCGCGCTACCTACCTAATCTATGCTAAAAATCTTCCATTCCGAAATCCGAAAAATTCCGAAATCCGAGAAGTGTCTGGTCCCAAGGCTTTCGGATAAAAGGTTGTGCACCTGTATTGTGGTTTAGTAATGTGATTTAGGTTGCAGCTTGAGATGCTGACTTGGCTCGGCATGATTTGGATGAAGGTAAAAAAGGTATGGTTGTTAAATTTACTGATGAGGCACAGATGGGAGAATAAGTTGTAAAACGGCCATGTCAAATCGCATCGAGTTTGGCCTATGCACAAGTATAATGTATAGGTACAATGAAAAATCTTGTCTGAAACTGGTACTGTCAATAATTAATTCACTATATGCACATTTATTATGTGTATAAATGAACTGCAGATGCTGGTATATTCCAAAGATTGACACAAAGTGTTGGTACTCAGCAGGTCATGCAGTATCTCTGGAGCAAAAAGGATGGATGATGTTTCGGGTCAGGGCTCTTACTCAAGTTTGATGCTTTTTAGTTTTTTGCACTTTAAGATTTACTTAGAATAACTGTTTTTATTTTAGATTTCCAGGATCTGCATTTTTTTTTTTTTTAAACAGTTCCCCAAAAGAAATGGGTGAACTGAATGGATTTTTACAACTCAATCTTTTGTTCTATTCCCTGACGCACTGATTACCAGTTGAATTCAGTTTTGGTGGCATTTTACTCTTGGCCTTGTACTGTCCTACATTAGTTATCTGTCGCTGCATTTTTGCATTCAAAATGCTTT
The DNA here is from genome assembly GCF_028641065.1 of Leucoraja erinaceus. Taxonomy (NCBI): domain Eukaryota; kingdom Metazoa; phylum Chordata; class Chondrichthyes; order Rajiformes; family Rajidae; genus Leucoraja; species Leucoraja erinaceus. The sequence continues at coordinate 98,239,923 of NC_073380.1, read as the reverse complement.
AACGTTTCATTAGACAGCTCACTGGGTGGAACATAGCAGAGGGCAGTATATGTCCTAATGTGTTGTTTAAATCCATAATCCATGATCTGTTTGATGTTTTCAGTGTGGTGAAGAAAGTGGCCCAGTATATGGCTGATGTGTTGGAAGACAGTAGGGACAAAGTGCAAGAGAACCTTCTGGCCAGTGGAGGTAAATGGAAAACAATTGAAACATTTTGCACGTTTTTGGTTGCAATCCTTTTTTTAAACCCATTGTAGGAATTGAATTTTAGCCATGCATGTGTGAATACAGTAAACCTGCGTTTTAGAAAATACCTTTCATAACTGACTTCGGATATAGCGGTTGGATTTGCTGATTGATGTACCCCTGACTCGGAAGGTGCACCAGCGAGCGCTTCTTCATCCACTGCATGGTTCGAATGATGCGGCTGTCGTTACAGCTCATGTAGTAGCCTCTGGGGAAAGCGCTTTATTTGGACCGCTGCCACTGAAAGGTTGTGGTTGGTAATCGTGGGGCTCCCTTCCCCTCCCCTCCCACCTGCTGCTGTTTCTTCCTGTTGGCCGGCGCTTTGTCTGATCCCGGCAAGACTGCCACCGTATCTTCCTCCCATGGCTCTGTCCCCTCAGCCTCTCTCCAGCTTTGTACATGACAATAAACTAAACTAAATTACAACGTGAGCCACAACAACAGATGTTTCACCGGAACATGCGGCGGGCGAAGAAGGTCTCGCTGGTGCAGACCAACGGCATTGCGCCTAATTTGAAGGTGAAGTGACACAATGTGCTGGAATAACTCAGCAGACTGAATCAGTCTGAACAAGAGTGCCAATGTCTCCAATCCAGCAATGCTGCTTGACCCACTGAGTTACTCTGGCACTTTGTTTCCTTTTGTGTATTAACCATCATCTGTAGTTCTTTGTTTCAACTACTTACAATGATCATACCGTTGCATGGGAGTAAAGGGGATGCACCCTAACCGGAACATGCATACTCTGAACTCTTGTCTTCACACCGCTTTCCAGACGTTGCTCTGCCCGCAAGAAACTTATTCCAATTAACTAGCGAGTTCCTGTCTAATACCATCAAAATAGTCCTTTTCCCCAATTCAGAATTGGAACTTGTGGGCCCACCCTGTTCATAACTGTTTTAAAGCTAGTAAAACAGAGGTCCCTTGTTCCAAATGTCTCGCCATGGATACTTCAGTCCCTTGCCTTTCTCAATTTCCTTGGATCAGATCCAGCTTTGCCCTCTCCCTTGTAGAGCCTTCTACATTTTGCCTGAGTAAAATTTATTGCACCCATTTGACAAATTACACCCCGTCCAAAACCTTGGCACTAAGGCAGTTCCAGTCTATTTTGGGAAAGTTGAAATCCCCAAGTATTATAGCTGCCTGCAAACTCCAGGCATATTTGTTCGTCTAATTCCCGTTGACTATTTTTGTGCCTATAGTACACTTGCAAAATGTTGATCATAAATGACATTATTAATGGTTCATCCATGGAGTTTATAATGGGTGGAGCTGAACAATAAAAAGGGTATATGTGTAAGAAGGAACTGCAGATGCTGGTTCAAATCGAAGATAGACACAAAATGCTGGAGTCACTCAGCGGGATAGGCAGCTTCTCTGGAGAGAAAGAATGGGTGATGTTTCCTTCTCTTCAGATATGTTGCCTCTCCTGCTGAGTTACAAAAGTGCCTGTATTGATATTGGCTTCCCTTCAGTTCAGATACAAGATACAGAATACATTTATTTGTCACGTACCAATTGTCACATTCCCACACAGCGGGATCAAAGTTTCCCACTGTGAGGGAAGACTCCAAAATTCAGTCATCCTCCTCTGTTATCCTCCCGTGGTCGGGGGGCTCCCGAACCCCCGCTGTCGCCGCTACGGGCGGCCTGATGTTCAGGCCCGCTCACCGGGGTGATGGAAGTCCGACATCAGGACTGGAGGACATCCTCAGCTGGTTGGACATCCGAATCGGCCACCTCCTATCAGAGTCCGCGGCTCCCGAAGTCCACAGGCGGAGATTCAGCGCTGGCGGCCCTCGGCAAAGGGCCCCAGGACTCCACGATGTTGAAGTCAGCGCCGCCCGCGCTGGAAGCTCTACGAACCACAGGTCCGATGTTGAAGCAGCAGGCCCAACACGCCGGAGCTTCAACGGCGATCCAGGTATGCAATCACCCGCTCTACGATGTATCCAGTGCTGCGCTGCCGCTGCTGGAGCTCTGGTCCGGCCTTGTCCCCGGCAGGAAAGGCTGCAATTTAATCCACAAGCCCCTGCCGTGCTCCAGCCTGCCCTGTTCACCGAACTTGCTATCATTGACGTCTGTATCGACTTTCTGTCTCCCAACTATCTCATTATTGCTTTGAATCCCTCCACCAGCCAATCTAGTTAAGACCTCCCTGGTCGCACTTGCAAATCTGCCTGCCTTGATATTTATGCCCCTCGAGTTCATGTGCATTCTGTCCCCTTTGTACAAGTAACCCGAGGAGATTCAAAAATAGGAATCTCTGACCAATGCTCCAACTCCTCAGCCATGCATTCACTTGTCCTGTCTTCATATTCTTACTCTTGCTAACATGTGGCACTGGGAGTAATTTAGAGATTACTACTGTTGAAATCCTGCTTTTTAACCTTTTGCCTAATTCCCTATATTTGCTCTGCAGGACCTCATCCCTTTTCCTACGTGTCATTTGTGCAAATGTACACTGACATCAAGCTGTTCACCCTCCCCTTGGGAATGTTCTACAGCCGTTCCAAGACATACTGGATGCTGGCACCAGGGATGCAAGCCACCATGCTAGAGACCCATTTGTGGCCACAGAATCTACTGCCTGTCCCCCTAACCATGACAACTTTGATCTGAATCATGCTCCCTGTCTCCACTCTGCCCTGCTGTGCTTCAGAGCCAGACATGGTGACACGGACCTATCTGTTGCTGCAGCTCTCCTGTGAACAATATTTGAAAAGGTATACCTATTTTCCAGAGGAATGGCCATAGGGGATTCCTGCACTCTCTGCATACTTTCTTTTCCCTTCCTAGGGGTCACTCTTCTTCTTTCTGCCTGCATCTTGGGTGTGATCACCTCACTATAGCTCCTATCAACGATGCTCTCATTCTTGCGGATCATCCTGAGGTTCTCTCCCACGGTCATTCAGGAGCTAGATGTGCTTCCGACATGTGTAGTCATCGGGGACACTTCTAGTGTCCCTGATCTTCCACATCTTCCAGGAGAAGCATGCCATTACTCCAACTTCACTGGTCAACCTTTTCTTTATATTCTTCAAGAAGCTTCTTCCTTTCTCAAGTAAAACACTGGCTGTAGTTTTTTTTCTGAAATCATGATGTTCGACTTCTGTGACTCAGCTTTGGAAATTGTTTTTAGTGGTCAGAGCATTCTGGCCAAGCTAGACCATGATGGCAATTGCAGTTCTTTTGTGGGTATCCATGTTACCATTTATTTCTACAGATTCCAGCACTGTTTCAGCTATGGCTAATCTTGCCATAGAGGGAGTACAGAGAAGGTTCACCAACTGATTCCTGGGATGGCAGGACTTTCATATGAAGAAAGACTGGATAGACTCGGCTTGTACTCGCTAGAATTTAGAAGATTGAGGGGGGATCTTATAGAAACTTACAAAATTCTTAAGGGGTTGGACAGGCTAGATGGTGGCCGATTGGGAAAGGGGGAGATGCAGCGAGACCTGGGTGTCATGGTACACCAGTCATTGAAGGTAGGCATGCAGGTGCAGCAGGCAGTAAAGAAAGCGAATGGTATGTTAGCTTTCATTGCAAAAGGATTTGAGTATAGGAGCAGAGAGGTTCTACTGCAGTTGTACAGGGTCTTGGTGAGACCACACCTGGAGTATTGCGTACAGTTTTGGTCTCCAAATCTGAGGAAGGACATTATTGCCATAGAGGGAGTGCAGAGACGGTTCACCAGACTGATTCCTGGGATGTCAGGACTGTCTTATGAAGAAAGACTGGATAGACTTGGTTTATACTCTCTAGAATTTAGAAGATTGAGAGGGGATCTTATAGAAACTTACAAAATTCTTAAGGGGTTGGACAGGCTAGATGCAGGAAGATTGTTCCCGATGTTAGGGAAGTCCAGGACAAGGGGTCACAGCTTAAGGATAAAGGGGAAATCCTTTAAAACTGAGATGAGAAGAACTTTTTTCACGCAGAGAGTGGTGAATCTCTGGAACTCTCTGCCACAGAGGGTAGTTGAGGCCAGTTCATTGGCTATATTTAAGAGGGAGTTAGATGTGGCCCTTGTGGCTAAGGGGATCAGGGGGTATGGAGAGAAGGCAGGTACGGGATACTGAGTTGGATGATCAGCCATGATCATATTGAATGGCGGTGCAGGCTCGAAGGGCCGAATGGCCTACTCCTGCACCTAATTTCTATGTTTCTATGTTTCTAGGAAGATTGTTCCCAATGTTGGGGAAGTCCAGAACAAGGGGTCACAGTTTGAGGATGAGGAAGTCTTTTAGGACCGAGATGAGAATATTTTTTCCCCCCACACGGAGTGGTCAATCTGCAGAATTCTCTTTCACAGAGGGTGGTTGAGGCCAGTTCATTGGCTATATTTAAGAGGGAGTTAGATGTGGCCCTTGTGGCTAAAGGGATCAGGGGGTATGGAGAGATAGCAGGTACAGGATACTGAGTTGGATGATCAGCCATGATCATATTGAATGGTGGTGCAGGCTCGAAGGGCCGAATGGCCTACTCGTGCACCTATTTTGTATGTTTCTATAAAGCTGGTAGAGACGGCTGGAATGGTTTGAATTGGTTTAGTTTGGCTTAGAGATACAAGATGGAAACAGGCCCACCAAGTCCACACCGGCTAATGATCACATGTACACAAGTTATATCCTTCACACTAGGGACAATTTACAAAAGTCTGGTTTGTTTTATGTGGGGGTTGGGGGAAACTTTTTTTCCATCATTTACCTTGCCAGAGATGCGATTGTTTTCTGGGTCGTACCTCCGGTGGCTCTGCGGCCTAACATCATGGATTTGGAGGCCTTGCTCAGGACTGACTTTGAGCCCCACCACGGAGCATGGACTTGCATTGGAGCCGATTCCTTGCCTGGGATCGACGCTACAACCGCGGCCTGCGGATTTTAACAACAAGGAGCTCGCAGTCTCGGGAGAGACCGAGTCCGGAGCTCCAAAACCGCACAACGTTCGACCAGCCCTGACCAGTGGTCCGATCGCTGACGTGGGGAGCTGAGATCCCCCAATGCAGAAGATTGATCACTGCTGGCTACAGGAGTCAAGATCGTCCCATCAACGGAAGACTTGAGGCCCCTGACTGCAGTAGAACAAAGAAGGGAAAAGATTGAACTTTTTTTTTCACCTTCCATCACAGTGAGGAGTGTGGATAAGTCACTGTGGTGGATGTCCATGTTAAAATGTATTTTGTGTGTTCTGTTGCTTCTTATTAGTATGACTGTGTTGCAAAACATACTTGGCTAATAAAGGATGACAAAACTTGCGCATCTTTTAATGTGGGAAGAAACTGGAGCCCGCAGAGAAAATCCACGTAGTCACAGATAGAACGTACAAACTCCATACAGACATCATGTAGGAGTGATCTTTGGTGCCGTAAGGCAGTGACTCTAGTGCTGCGCCACTGTCAACAACAGTTGGTATTGGGAGTTGGGACTATATTTATTGCCATCAGATTTTTAACATACTATATCTGCCACTGGACATGAAATAGAATAGACAAGGTTTTTTTGGCCTCGCTGACATTCCTTTTGTTCATGTTAATGTGCCACCGTGTGTGGTGATGAATGATGTAAGTAGCTGGATGTGCTTGGAATGAAGTGTAATGTCTAGCCATGGGTTGTTCAGTGACCAATGAGCATTTACAACAATCAGTCAGTCCACTTGGTGAAGATACAATTGGTCTTGTAAGATGTATCGTTTGCAAAGCTTGTCATGAAGTAGAGAGCCCAGCAGTGTTTCTGGTCCTTCCTGGCAGTGAACAATTATTAAGATGTCTCCAGGAAAATAGTCTGTTCATTTTCATGAGTTGCTTTCACCTAAATTAGACCTTCAGCGTTGAGCTAATGTTTGTAGTCGTTCCTCCTGATTTCTGTCTTTCTATTCTGTGAGAGGTGGTAGGTCATTGCTTGCTTAGAAATGTCCAAGATTTGTGTCTTCTCATAGCAGCATGGGTTATCAAAGATCTTTTAACACTTCCAATAAATAAGTTTATTTGTTATCATTGTGCACAAGGTCAGCTCTTCAATTCACTGTATTTGTGATTAAAAACATTTTTTTTTTTAGATGTACTAATTATGTAGTACTACATGGTCATCTTGTTTATGGTATTGCTTTAAGTGAAGTGGCACGTCAAATCAGAATGGTGAGCAAACAGAAGAGAGCCTTAATGTTGCAATAATTGTGATTTGGGATATAGCAGCATATGTGTGATGAGAAACAGGACCATTCTTGGCAGGTTCACCAAACTTTAATGTACAATGTGGAGATATAAAACCAGATTTAATCTTACTGAAGCCTAACATAAGCTTTACAGCCCATCTCAAGTTTGCCATGGTAGTTGCTTAAACTTTTTGGTTTGAATATAGTCTAAAATTGCAATATCTATCACCAAATTGTTATTTACAAACAAATGTTGTTTTGACTGATTTATTTGCTACAGTGCTATTGAGTTAGTGTGAAGTAAGTTAATTGGGGATTAATGTCAGGTTTGGTTATTTTGCAGTTTAGTGTATTAAATTCAGAATCCAAAATGTCACCTTCAATGGGGATTTCTTAACTTGTGTTTAATGTGTGGCTGCCTCCCTAACTGTGATCATGTTCTGAATTAACATTATACATCCAGTTTTTACCTCCTAAAATGTATTTTATTTCAGCTGACACGTATTGGTCCATATTTTGTACTTGACACTTAAGTAGTTTTTAAGTACCCAATAGGGAGTCATGAGCGTAAGTGAGTAGTTTATCCATGTCTACTTGAACCTGGTCACAGATGATAACACTGGGTAGACACAAAATACTGGAGTAACTCACGCAGCAATTCAATTCGATATTCGATATTTATTACACGTCATTTGAACCTCAGTGAGGCTCAAACGAAACTCCGTTTCCACAGCCATACAAACAAAGACAATTTCCTACAGACATACACACAATTCAATTTACAAAAACATCCATTACAGTGAACCCACTGTGATGGAAGGCAAAGTCTTTTCTCTCTGGAGGGAAGGAATGACTGGGTGACGTTTCGGGTCGAGACCTTTCTTCAGACTGAAATATGGTCTCGACCCGAAACGTCACCCATTCCTTCTCTCCAGAGATGCTGCTTGTCCCGCTGAGTTACTCCAGCATTTTGTATCTACCTTTAATTTAAACCAGCATTTGCAGTTCTTTCCTACAAACTGATAACACTGGGCCATGGTATATGCACATACAATGATTAAACAGAGGTCTTATTTAATCTGTTTGGTTATTTCTACTGTTATTAGTCATAGAATATTTTAAATAGTTGCTCTGCAGGGATAAAGCCGAGATATATTTGAACTACACTCGCAGTTTAATCTGACTTGGACAAGGGAATGATAACATTTTCAATTACTTTCATTGTCCCATACCTGATTATTGTGTAAAAGCTGTTTTTGGTGAAAGGAAGTAAATGCCTTTTTCCAATTTACTTTACTGCTTGAAGAGAATATCTAGCAATATTCTCTTGAGCCAGCAACTGCTGCCTTACTCCACCGTCATTCCTTGTTCCTCCCTTCTTGCCCTCCAACTGCAATCAGTCTCCTTAACCCTTGTCCTTGATTCCATTGTGCTGTTGACAATAATATCAGCTTGGCTATGACTAAACCGGAACTGTCTGCAGTCTCGATGTTCATTTTGACCAAGAGCTGAAATTCCAATCTCAAACTCCACTTTACAAAGACACTCGACTTTAGTCTTTAAAATGTAATCATATTAGTCTTGGTCTAGCTGCTATTAAAACTCTTTTGGGCAACAATTCAAATATTTTCCATGCAAGCTGTTATTCTCTACCATACTCTAACCTATGTTGGGTCCTGCTAATTTATCACTTCTTTACCCATCTCAAAGCAAAATAAAAACAGAATTTGCTGTTGGAAGCAACCATTAAGAACAGTCCACAAATGCAAATGACGTAAGGTTAAACTATTTCTAGAGATAACGATGACACTGAGATCTTCCGTTTAGGTCTCCTAATTTGAGGAAGGACACCCTTGTGATTGAGGCAGTGCAGCGTAGGTTCACAAGATTGATCCCTGTGACTGTCATGAGAAAAGATTGAAAGACTAGGCTTGTATTCACTGGAGTTTAGAAGGATGAGGGGGATCTTGTAGAAACAAATAAAATTATAAAAGGACTGGACAAGCTAGATGCAGGAACAATATTCCCAATGTTTGGCGAGTCCAGAACCAGGGGCTACAGTCTTAGAATAAAGGGGAGGCCATTTAAGACTGAGGTGAGAAAAAACGTTTTCACCCAGAGAGTTGTGAATTTGTGGAATTCCTTGCCACAGAGGGCAGTGGAGGCCAAATCACTGGATGGATTTAAGAGAGAGTTAGATAGAGGTCTAGGGGCTAGTGGATTCAAGGGAGAAGGCAGGCACGGGTTATTGATTGGGGACAATCAGCCATGATCACAATGAATGGTGGTGCTGGCTCGAAGGGCCGAATGGCCTCCTCCTGCACCTATTTTCTATGTTTCTACTTTCTGTTCATGGGACTACTTGTTAGGATGTTTCACTGCTAATTTTATTCCCATTACAGAGGTGCGGATGCTTTCAATACTATATTCATGTGCCCCATTTGTTGTCTGAAAATCAAATCAGCATTTAAAAGTTATCAATCAAATGGGGTAACTACGTGTTGTATGAATTTGAATAACAGAGTGTGTCTCATGTCATTGGATTTTTGTAATTTAGATGGAATGATTAATAAAGAAGTTTGATTATGGGTCCCAGTTTTACTGACTAAGATTTGCATTTCAAGGTCAATTCTGAAAGACCTTAAATGGCGGTGCAGGCTCGAAGGGCCGAATGGCCTACTCCTGCACCTAATTTCTATGTTTATATGTTTCTATGATTCTATAATGAAATATGTATACACAGAGCTATTATTAAAATAATGAATAGTGTTTATATGGATGCTAGAGAAGCTTTTGCTCAAGGTAGAAAAATTGGCTAATCTTTACTGCACTATCTAAAATCAAGTATTGTTGTCTGTCTCTCAATATTCAAATCTAAAGTGATTCTCAAGTTACTGCCACTGTTTTATCTGGAAATAGGTTTCATCTTCTGTTTACTTTTGTGACAATATCTTGCCATCAGTCGTCGCTCAATGGTTTACCAGGTTGACTTTGTGCTCCTTGTGGTTGGTTTAATATGTACCAACTCTTATTTACCTGTTGTCTGGCCAGATTTGATAGTGAAGATAGACACAAAGCTAGAGTAACTCAGCAGGACAGGCAGCATCACTGGAGAGAAGGAATGGGCGACGTTTTGGGTTGAGAAGGGTCTTGACCTGAAACGTCACCCATTCCTTCTCTCCAGAGATGCTGCCTGTCCTGATGAGTTACTCCAGCTTTTTGTGTCTATGGTTTAAATCAGCATCTGCAGTTCCATCTTACAGGTTTGATGGTGTTCTTTTAACTCTACAGGTGAGAAATCTACTTACTTTGTAGATGACTACAGTATGATATGCAGAACAGTATGTAGGCCCCGCTCAGTCATGACTGACCATGGGGCGATGCATCCTAGGTGTTGGCTGCTTGCTCCAAACTTCGGGTAGAGGAGCTTCTACTGTGGCGTCAGAGACCAATGCGGGAGTGACAGTCTCTGTTGCAAAGGTCACAAACCAGTGTGGTCTCTGCTCTGTTGAAGTTGCTGAGCTCCTTTCTGCGTGCCTGCTTGTCTGCCGCTGCTTTCAACCGTTTCTCTTCCCCGTTTTGAGATGTTTGTTCTGGGTGCCTTCCACCTCGTGCGGTCAGCTGTAAGGCTCTCCCAGGACTACACATTGACTTCATATCTCTCTTGCAGACATCCTTGTAACATAGCTGGGGGCGGCCGATGGTTCTCCTCACAGATGGCAGCTCTCCATAGAGGATGTCTTTTGGAATACGGCCATCCTCCATGATTTTGAAGCTGCATACCCAAATCTCGTTGCACTTATGTGCAATGACAATAAAATATATTGTTATTATTATTTTGCTTGTTGTGGCTCAGAAATAATATACTGGCACTCTTTGCCAGGAGGCTCTGTTATAATTTCAATCTTGTGATTTGAGTAAATTAACTCTGCTAACATTCCTGGATTATCCTCGATGCAAATTAAATATAGGCTCCAATTGTAGCCTCAAACATAAAGGACTTTCATTGGTATAGTGTCTTTCTCAAACACAGGGTATCCCAAAGGACTTTCCAGCTGATGAAAACTTTTATTAATAATAATAATAATAATAATAATTTTATTTATAGAGCACTTTAAAAACAAACATAGCTGCAACAAGGTGCTGTACATCACTAATCATTGACAAAAAAGTTAATACACACCAAAAATAACAATCAAAAGAAATAGTAGGAAAAGACATGTAAAATAAAGAAACATCAAAAACACCACAAACCGAAGCAAAGCCTCAGGCATGGTCAAAAGCCAGGGAGTACAAATGCGTTTTTAACACTGGATTTGAAAATGGACAGTGATGATGTGGCTCCAGGGTGTTAGCGGAGCAAACAGAGAAGGCTCTATCCCCTCTGAGCCTCCGACTAGACCTCGGTACCTCCAGGAGCAGCTGACCAGCTGACCTGAGGGACCGGGCAGGAGTGTATGGGTGGAGCAGCTCAGAGAGGTAAGGCGGGGCGAGCCCATTCAGAGATTTAAAAACAAATAACAGTAACTTAAAATGAACCCGAAAGTGCACCGGGAGCCAGTGTAGGGAGGCCAGAATTGGCGATATGTGCTTAAGAGTGGTTGCTGTTGAATGTGGGACCGTTTTGTATGCAAGGGATTCAGTGGCATAATTTTAATGTGCAATACGGGTCCCTTCATCATATATGCCAATGGATTGTTAGTAATCATGTTTTAAATGTATTTCATTGCTTGTTTGGCATTTTGGAATCTGTTGTAGTATATACATACAAGTTTATGAATTGTATTCATGAGCCATCTGCCAAAGATGTAATGTGATTTAGTGCAAATTTTCATTTGAGACGCACTTGGATACGTGATGTAATGTTTAGATGCCATATAAATGGAAGATGTTGCATAGCTCTTTATAATTGGCCTCATCGACTTAAAAATAAAGCAAATCAGGATTTATAAAATTATTGCGCAAGACCGAATTGATGTACCATGAAACCAATCAATGTTTTTTATTTCCCCTTTAAACCAGCTTGCTTTATAATGCAAATACATGCTGTTCTAAGATTTTTTGAAAGTCAGTCTTGCCAAGTGAATAAGCAGCAGCTACCTCCCTCATCTTTTTCCTTTGAATGGATTCTTACCTTTCATGAAATGTTTTTTTTTAACTTTCCCTGAAGTAAGAATAGAATAGAATAGAATTTATTTGCCACCACAACCAGGGTCGGTGGAATTTGGTGAATATTTTGTTTTAATTTGTTGAATGTGTGAAAAATTATGGTCAATTATTTTCATTTGGTTTTCAAAAATATTGCTTCCAGTGACACGTTGAAACAATGGATAAGACATGTACTGTTAGAAGGCCATTGGGTGTCACTCTTTTAGTAGTTTGGGGCCTACTGGCCATTTTGTGCCTATTCTGTTTCATTGAATGGCCATGTCGGCGAGGCTTTGGGATTGCTTTGAGTCACTTGTCTGTAAAAGATCACTAAATTTTAGAATCCCACAGCAGGCCAACACAAGGACTGGGCCAGGTCAAAGTGGCTGTTCCAGCCCAACCATTTTATATCTGAGTGCAGTGATTTTTGACCTCAATCAAAATATTTAAAATGAGTATTTGTGTAATTATCTCCCAATCTATGTTCTGTTCATGTATTGTTCATTGCTGCAATATTGGAAATGCACACTTTGCATTTCTTACCATTGTTAAACTTACCCAAACATTGTTCCAATGAAAGCCAAAGCTTTTAATCACATTTTTAAAACTAAGTTTCTTTCTTTTAGTTGACTTGGTCACCTATATCACAAGGTTTCAATGGGACATGGCAAAGTATCCAATCAAACAGTCTCTAAAAAACATTTCTGAGATCATCACTAAGGTTGGTGTCTCTAGATTATTTCTTGCATCTAACATAACTTTTAATATAAATCCTATGGTTAGTTTTGTGATAGCTTGCTCAAATTCTTATACTATTTGAGGAGAGGAAATAAATTAAATTGTAATGGTCAAAGTGGAGATATTTTATTGATTTGTTGATGTTTTGATTCTGAAGATGCCATTCTTTCAAGAATATTAGAAATGGATTTCTTGGATTTAGACCTGTCAGTGAAGAAATAATTGTGAATAAGCGAGTTTGGTATTCCGACTGCGCATGCCCAGGTCGGGTCACTAGCTATAAACAGTCTCAGCAACGGTGGTGCTACATTGTGTGCAGGCTTGCGTTTCGTCCGTGGTCGGGGTTGGGGCAACAGCAGCCACTGTTGACTTGCTGCTGGGCCGTCCCGGTCCCCTCCCCAGTGTCCAGGCCCTGTCCGGAGGTGTCCGGGATGGCCCAGGGCTGGCGGGGCGGCCCTGAACTTGCCGCTGGCTCCAGCTCGGCTCTGCTTGTCCCGCCGGGTTGGATGGCAGCCCTCCACCTCCACCTCCTCCCCGCAGTCCGACACCGAGACTCTTCTGAAGATTGGCAATCGCTGCCCCTGCTCGAAGACGGGCAACTCTGAGCCGCTGCTGCTGGAGTCATCCTGGTCGGAGAGTCTGCGGACGGGCTCCTGCCTGCAATGGGCAGGCCGGGCACCCACTGGAGCTGCTGGTGCTATTGATGGTGCTGGTGGCAGCAGCAACCTCCTCCCCATCCCTTGCCCAGCCCCATGCCCAGCGTCCAGGCCAGCTCCAGGTCGGGGCTGAAGGTCGCTGGCAGCGCGGCCCAGTTACGGAGGAGGCTGAGCCCTCGGGGGCCCTCGCTCCTCCTCGTGGTTGTGGATGAAGTGGCATCGGGTACCGTAGGGGCAGAAGCCGGTGGTGTGCAAGGTACGTCTTGTACTTGGGGTTGGTGGCTGAGGGAGCGCAGCTCGGCCAGGCCGTGGGCGGACTGGCACTTGTCGCCATAGTCACCCTCTGGAGCGTTCCTCTGGAGTTGGAGCTGGGCTGGAGTTGGAGCTGGCTGTAGGTCTGTGGGTTCTCCGTGCTGGCTGTGGGCCTGGGGCCGCTGGTGTCGTCGGACGGGGCTGTCGGTTGAGCCTGGGGGCCGGTGTCCCGTCGATCCGGACGTCTCCAGCTGCACCCTGGGTGAGGATGGGACACTCAAGGGGGGGGACCGGGGACAGTTCAGTGGTAGTTTGTCAGCACTTGCGGCGCCAGGGACACGGGTTTAGACACACCCAGCCAATACTCACTGAATCTACAGCGCTTGGTTCGATTTTTATTTATTGCTTTCGACCTTTGACAAATCCCATGATTCCTTGTGTTTTTCGGAATACCAAACTCGCTTATTGGAAGGCAGCTTGCAAGTTGTAGTATACCCATATACCTTCTGAGCTTGTCATCTTTGGTTTGAGTGGTGTTCTCGGAATAACATTGCATTGTGTGGATGGGGTAAGTAGCAGCCAACGTGTGCTGGTAGAGTGGGAATGTATGTATAGGGTGGAGTGCCAGTCATGTGAGTTACACTGTAGAAACAAGGAACAGCAGATGCTGGTTTACCAAGGAAAGACACAAAATGCTGATCTTTGGAAAACATGGTTAGGTGATAGAAACATAGAAATTAGGTGCAGTAGGCCATTCGGCCGTTCGAGCCTGCAGCGCCATTCAATATGATCATGGCTGATCATCCAACTAAGTATCCTGTACCTGCCTTCTCTCCATAGGTAGGGGACCCCTGATCCCTTTAGCCACAAGGGCCACATCTAACTCCCTTAATATAGCCAATGAACTGGCCTCAACTACCTTCTGTGGCAGAGACATTCCAGAGATTCACCACTCTCTGTGTGAAAAATGTTTTTCTCATCTCGGTCCTCGGAATAAAAGATTTCCCCCTTATGCCTTAAACTGGGACCCCTTGTTCTGGGCTTCCCCAACAGATGGGAACAATCTTCCTGCATCTAGCCTGTCCAACCCCTTAAGAATTTTTGTAAGTTTCTATAAGATCCCCCCCTTCCATATCTTCTGATCCCATTAATTCTAGCGAGTACAAGCCGAGTGATACCTTTTCAGGTCGAGAACCCAGTTTCTGGTTTGGTCCTAAACCTGAAACATTGTTCTGGACTTCCCCCTATAGCCTGTCCAACCCCCACTTAATCTTCGAGTACAAGATGATGTTTGCCGGAACCCAGTTTCTGGGACCTGAAACATCACCTATGCAGAGATGTTGCCTGTCTTGACTGATTGCAGTTGTCTTATGTGAGTTGCACTGTTCTATATGCTATTAAGCATCAGAATATCCCAATAATTTTCAATAACTCAATGCTTTTCTGTTGCATCATATGTTTGTCCTTTCCCAATAAGTGGAAGAATGGATTTGTTACCTGAATCTTCCTGACGGTTCTTTTTGTCTTCCTTGATGAAAAGAATCCAAGGATCTAATTTCCCCAAGAAGTAGAGTGCAAATTAGATTGACGTACTGATCAAAATTGTTGAAGAACGGTCCCGATTGAAAACATCACCTATCCATCCCTTCCAGAGATGTTGCCTGACCCACTGAGTTACTCCAGGCCTTTGTGTTTTACGCAGGATTTCAGCATCTTGCAGTTCCTTGTCTCCTTTATCTTCCTACCTTCCGAGCTATCGCAGAGGTGACATTTGAACTCGACACAATGAATCAGATTGTCCTAGGATTGAATCTAGCTCTTGTTTTTCAGGTGAATATTTTAAGATGAAAATATTCAATAGCAATTAGCAGTTTAGATCAGTATGTTATCCAAGTGTGTGCTTTGCTTCACAGTGAATTGGATTATTTTAATCATATTTAGAATGGACTTTAAATGTGCACTGTTATGAAGAAATTATCACTCAGTAATAATAATCATTAACCTTGTAGCTGCCTACTACAGTAAAGCATTTGAAAGATCTCAAATGTTCCAGTATTGATATTGTTTAATAGTTACTGAAGCTCAGTCAGAATCTTCAGTCCTGCTTGATTCATATATTCCCTCATTCCAGAAAGTTAATTTCACTTGAGTTAAGTTGAACAATTGCAGTTTGTTCTTTTTTTAATTTCATTTTTATTGATCTAAAAATAAACATTCTGACAATTTAATCGATTGTTAAAATATCTTCGATCGAATAATTAATAGCAAACGGGATCTAATCTCATCAGGTGATCATTGAGTCTCAGCAAAACTCTATTGTTGTGAATTGAGTGAATAAAAGTGCAAGTATGCAACGACTTAATTGCTTGCTGTTGTTAGATTTAAAACTCAGTGACACTTGCTATTAGATTGGGGCTGCCTACCTATCAAATTAATGGACCAGATCCAAAATCTCATTGTGCTTTCTAACCTTTTCTTGATTATCCTGTGATCATGTTGTTTGCCTTTTTATAGCCATGCAATATCATTGAAACCTGTTTGGTGCAGCCATCTAGCACAGCAAAATAGTCAGAGCGTGGCAGCTATGTTCCAAGTGATAAGTTTAGAGGTGCTGCTCCCCTGATCACTGAGAGGCCTTCTGATAGCTTTTCTCATCAAAGGTCTTTTCAACTGTCTCTAAATGTGTCTAATCTTAAAATGAAAACATTTATCTTTAAATCATTTATCTTTGTAAATCATTTAAACTATGTTAAGCTATTGTACATTCATTAAAAATATAAATACAAAGTGAAGGACAGAATAAAGACTTTAACCCTACCTTTTTCTAATAAAAATCAACTAAACCATTAAACTGAAGAGCACCATGTAATGTGAAGAACCTGATAGGCGGTGTATCTAGTTCCTAAACTCAGGATAATCCAGAAGTAATACTAATGATGTGTCCTGAAGTGCAATGAGAGGGGATATGTATCCGTGACTGCTCACTAATTTGTTCAGCACTCCAGTATTGCAGTGTGCTTATAAAGTAGTTATAAAGCCACCTATTGGCATCATAGCTGATTGTTGCCTTATGAATCACCAGCCAAAGATAAGTTTGATACAGTCAAACTTTGATACAGCCATAACTGATAACAAAGGAAGAGCAGCCACCTCTGATGATATTCATTCTTTGATTCACTCCACCAACCACAAATACCTCTAAACATTAGGCTTCATCCAGAATGTTTAAAATCAGTATGAAATCCAAATGGGGAAAAATTGTGGAACAAGGCACTTGAGAAACCTATAGCAAAGTATAGATCTGACACTCCATTAAAGACTGGAGGTTTGCAAATGTAGGGTATTTTGAGTATAAACTCCCAAGTGCTATGAAAAAGCTGCTCAATGTTAATACTGGAGGCACTAAAGAAATTGGTGCTAATAGGATTTTCAAGTTATTTTGTGTGTCTCACTAATTTGTTGTTATGGTTAATATCTGAGTAGGTCTTTTTTTTTTTTACCCTCCGGCAAAATCCTGATTTGGTATCGTACTGTGATTTATTTATTTTTTAAATTGTGGTAATGAAAGCAGGAAGACTTTGATTCACTCTATAAACCAGCATTTTCAGATGTTCATGTGAATAATCATTGACTAATTAATGTTGTTTGCAGCAAGTATCACAGATTGACAATGATCTAAAAGCAAGAGCATCAGCATATAACAATCTGAAAGGAAACTTGCAGAATCTAGAGAGGAAGAATGTGTAAGTTCTTTTTTTGATTATATTATTAAAACTACAGTTAAACATGATGGGCTTTTCACCTGCCATGTAATTTACAATTGAGAATTGTCCTTGGTCCTCCCGCTTGTTCTTAAACTCAGCCCTTAAAGTTTCATGCTGTCATTGAGGTATAGTTATTTCAACGTATGTTGTACTGTTTTTGCCAGGAGAACTGCATCTATAACTTGTGTTGCCATTGGTTTGTGTGCTCATTTGTAGTGGAAGTTTGATGACAAGAAGTCTTGCGGATATTGTGAAGAAGGACGACTTCATACTGGATTCTGAATACCTTACTACATTGTTGGTAGTTGTGCCCAAGTAAGAAACTTTCTGTGTGCATCTAAACGTTAAAGCTTAATTTGCATAGTTTGGCAATGGTTTTATAGGAAGAAGCAACCATAGAATTAGAAAATGTTTAGGCTGTTATTCTAAATACTGTCGCTGTTGGAAATCTGAGCTACAACAGGTAATTCTTGAAAAATTCTAGAATTATCAGCAATGGAGAGAGAAAAAGTTAATGTTTCTGCCTCAAGATTTTCCATCAGAAGATACTGGAGTTAAACTGTTTCTTAAATATTTAAGAAGGCGGAGAAGATGGGGGGAATGATGTGAAAAGGGTTGTAACCCTGGAGAGAGTAAATGACAACAATGGCTGATGGAGCTAGATAAGTAAGTCAAGTCAAGTTTATTTGTCACATACACATTCGAGATGTGCAGTGAAATGAAAGTGGCAATGCTCGCGGACCTTTGTGCAAAAGACAAACAACAAAACAGCCAAACAAATTATAAACACAATCATAACACACATATTCTTTTACATAATAAATAATGGAAGGAAAAACGTTCTGTAGAGTTAGTCCCTGGTGAGATAGGCGTTTACAGTCCGAATTGCCTCTGGGAAGAAACTCCTTCTCAACCTCTCCGTTCTCACCGCATGGCAACGGAGGCGTTTGCCTGACCGTAGCAGCTGGAACAGTCCGTTGCAGGGGTGGAAGGGTCTCCCATGATTTTATTTGCTCTGGAGTTGCACCTCCTGTTGTATAGTTCCTGCAGGGGGGTGAGTGAAGTTCCCATAGTGCGTTCGGCTGAACGCACTACTCTCTGCAGAGCCTTCTTGTCCTTGGCAGAGCAATTCCCAAACCAGATGGTAATGTTCCCAGACAAGATGCTTTCCACCACCGCTGCGTAGAAGCACTGGAGGATCCTCGGAGACACTCTGAATTTCCTCAATTGCCTGAGGTGGCCTGAGGTGAGAGGGTGGTAAAGTGAACTAAATTGGTAGCAGGGATGGAGGAATCTATTTATGTACAGAGACTTTTTGGCATGTTGGCCTTCATCTGTCAATATTTTTTCCCTAAGAAATATTATTTTTCTATTGTAACCAAAGGGTAGAGAACCTGATTTTTTTTTCTTTTATTATGCTCTCTGCCACTCATTTAATCTCCTCAACTTCATTTCCCCTTTAGCTTTGCATTACCTGTAGATTTACTGACATTGCACTGCCATAGAATGGACGCAGCACAGGTGTCTGTTTGGTTTGTTCAGCATTGAGTCTAATTATCAGAAAGCTGGAGAAAAATTCCCCCGGTGCTGTGTTAATTAAAATGCTCTCTTTTTCCCTTTAGAATAAATTACC
The DNA here is from genome assembly GCF_028641065.1 of Leucoraja erinaceus. Lineage (NCBI taxonomy): Eukaryota > Metazoa > Chordata > Chondrichthyes > Rajiformes > Rajidae > Leucoraja > Leucoraja erinaceus. Next base: position 98,221,330 of record NC_073380.1, on the reverse strand, counting down.
TTGAATGGGAAAAAACATATGAAACTCTAGCTGACATGGTGGTTCCACGGTCAACCAAGTAAGAGAGGACTTCAAATTCTTGTTTATAAACTTTCTATCCAGTATTGATTGGAAATTTGACCAATGTGTTCTTGCTACTATTACTTTGATTTTTGGCACGGATCAACTTGAATATAATTTGTACAGACGCAGTGCGAGAGTAACTGTTTGGGCCTTTTATTGTAAACCAATATCTGCAGTTCCTTGTTTCTGTATATAATTGTGGCTTTTGTGTTCAAGATGCAGAGGAGAAACAGGAGGGTTATGGCTCGGAAGTATAGTAGAATGGAGATGTGGAATAATGATACTTTAACCTCTTATACAGAGGGCAGGGAATAGAGAAAGAGTACATGATTAGAGTTGTAAGTCATTCATATTAAATTCAAATATTGCCTCTTTTGGGAAAAATTGGATAATTCTGGTACAGTGCGTTATGAAGTTGCGTGGGAAAGGCAGAATGTGGATGAATTATTATTTTGGAAAGTCGTAGTATTTTCAAATCGGATAAAAAAAAATCTTGTTCCATACCACAATCCAGGAAATTTAATGTAACACTAGACCAAGTGGAACCCCTTTGGGCCCCGTCCCCAACGCAATAATCCACCACTCATCCACCCATTCCCCCAACGCAAGCCGTTCCCCCAATGCAATATTCCACCACTTACCCATTGCCCCCAACTGTGCAGGTCGACTCATTTTTAATGCAATATTCGACCACTCACCCATAGCCCCCACAGGAGGCCTGGTCCCCCAACGCAACTCTCTCCCCAACGTAAGATTCCACCCTTCACCCGTTCCCCCACTTGACACCATTTAGATAATAATCAGAAGACAGATTATGCTCGCTATATCCGCAATGTTCAACTACTGGTTTACGGATCCTGCCTGATCGTCTAACAGTAACAGGTGTAACGGGTTTAGGTGTTGACTCAACTGTTGGCTTGTTTGGCTCTGTTTTAGTACCCTGACTTTGACCAGAGGAATCTGTTTCTTTGTCTGTACTAACTGAACTTTGTGTTTCAATCACAGTGATCTCTTCCAACTCACTTTCAGATAAAAACTCGGGGATTAGGACTTCATACTCAGTTTTTGGTTCATCTTTGGCTGGAATCATTTGATCAACATGAACACTTTTGATCCTGTCTCCAACTTCAACTAAGTATCTTTTTGTTCCACACACTTCCACTATTTTCCCAACATCCCATTTGTCTCGACTGGACTTGTTGGGAGGACTGAGAACACAAACCTGCTCATCTGGCTTGAAGTACCTCTCCTTTTTGTGGGAGTCAAAATGGCGTTTTTGACCTAATTGTTTTTGCTCAACTCTCAAGGCCAAATTGGGTCGAACTAGACTTGGGCATATCCTTAGCCTTCTCTTCATCAACAGTTCTGCAGGTGAGTAACCTGTTGTGTGTGGTGTGGTTCTGTACTTCAGCAAGAAACTAGCCAAACAATGTTTCATGTTGAGCTTTGAACTACCCTGCAAAACCTGTTTCTTGAGAGCATCTTTGACAACTCTAACAGACCTTTCTGCGCCCCCGTTGGAGGCTGGATGGTATGGGAGAACAAGTGTGTGTTTTACACCATTCCACTGCATGAACTTTTTGAACCGTTCTGAACGAAACTGAGGCCCGTTATCAGAAACAAGTTCTTCCAGTAAACCATGGCATGCAAAAATTGATCTCAACTCATCTATGGTACAGTCAGTAGTAGTGCTTGACCCCATATGCTTAACCTCAATCCATTTGGAATGACTATCTACCAGTACCAGAAAATGATCATTACCCTTTTCACAAAAATCTACATGAACTCTCTGCAAATGTCTAATTGGCCACGACCAGGGTTGCAGTGGTGTTTTTGGTGGTTTACTCCGGCAATTTTGGAAGACACTACATTTGCTCAGAAATGATTCAATGTCACTGTCAATACCAGGCCAATACACAAAACTTCTGGCAATTGACTTCATGCTTACCAGGATGTTCGGCATCAAGTTCATTCATAATTTTGTTTCTCAAAGATTCTGGTACAACTACTCTATAACTCCACTTAATGCATCCCTGCTCACATGATAATTCATGGCGTCAATTATGGAAAGGCTTCAGCTTTGAGTTCAGAACTGAGTTCAATCCACTAACGATTTCAGTCCAACCGTTCAATGTCTGTTCATAGACCCACTTCAGCACCGCGTCTTTCTCTGTTTCAGCTTCAATTTCTGTTGCAGTCACTGGAAAGTCTTCATCTACAACTTGCAGTGTGTAGATTGAGTTCTCACTTCCCACGTCAGAGTTCTCATGGGGCAACCGGGACAACGCATCTGCAACTGCGTTGTACTTGTAGCTTCTGTACTCAACCTTGTAGTCATACTGGGACAGCAAAATTGCCCAGCGCTGCATCTTAGATGCTGCCATGGAAGGTATAGCTGACTTGGGACCATGTATCACTAGTAGTGGCTTGTGATCAGTCACTAGGGTGAATGGTCTGCCGAGAAGAAACTGATGGAATTTCTTGATTCTGAACACGATGCTGAGTGTTTCCTTTTCTATCTGTGCATAACTGTGGCAGTTCAGTTGTGTGAGAACTTGCTCAAGGATTTCCAGATGTTCTACCATGCCCTCTGTGAATATCAGTAGGTCATCCTGGTTGCACACACAGTGCGGAATGCCTTGTAACATTTTGTCCATTGCAGACTGGAAAGTTTTCGGTGAGGAATTCACACCATAGGGCAACTTTGTATATGAATACAAGCCCTTATGTGTATTGATAGTCAAGTATCGCTGACTTTCCTTGTCGACATTGAGTTGGGCGTAAGCATGAGACAAATCCAGTTTAGTGAAGACTCTTGCTCCGCTAAGTTCTGTGTACAGATCTTGTGAGGTTGGTAACGGATATTGTTCGTCATCAACGGCTTGGTTGATTGTGACTTTGTAGTCACCACATAGTTGAACAGTTTTGTCGGCCTTGGGTACGGCCACAATTGGCGTTGCCCTGTTACTCTGGTCTGTTCACGAGTCCTCCATTCCGTACTAACCTGTCGAGTTCTTCCTCCACTTGTTGCTTTAGTGCATGTGTTACAGGTCTTGGTCGAAAATACACAGGTCTCACATCTTGCTTAAGTCGAGTGTGTGCAGAGTACCCTGTTATTCCCATGTAACTGTTGGCAAAAATGTTTGCATGTTTGCTTATGACGTTTTCAAGACGTGATTTGGACAAATCGATGCTGAAAATGTTATTCCAGTCTAAATCTATTCTACTTGGCCAATCCTTTCCAAGGAGGGTTGGTTTATTTCTGTAGTTGGCCACTATGATGGGCAGTGTTAAGGGCCTGTCCCACCAGCATGCGACTGCATGTGGCGAGCGCGACCTAACGTCGCTTGAGCCGTACGGCCTCGCGGGGCCGGTCTCACTTCGATCGCCGGAGCCGTATGGAGTTGTGCGGAGCTGGTCCCGACATTGTTCGGGGCTCCGAGAAACTGACTGTCAAAAAATCCTGCGTGGCAATGGCCTGTACACAGCGTCTTGACGGAGTACGACTAGCGCGTGGCGTTGCGCATTGACGTCACTGCCCGGTGTGCCGTTGCGTGATGACGTAACCGCCCGACGCCGTGCGACGTCCAAATTCAGTCGGCCTGCCTCCTGCCCAGCTGATTGGTGAGTATGATGTCGGGACCAGCTCCAGACAGCTCCGCAGTTCGAAGAGGGACCGGCCCCGCGAGGCCGTACGCCTCAAGCCACCACGTTTGGTCGCGCTCGCCACATGCAGTTGCATGCTGGTGGGACAGGCCCTTTACTGATCGACCATTATGCTGAACATTACAGTTCATTTGTTCACATGTCTCCAAAACTTCGCCCGAGTTGGTTCTCAGCTTAACCTTACTCTCAAACAATGGTATCTGTGAGAACTTTGTTTCATACAGGTCTCTGCTCATGACCGAACAATCTGCCGCCGTGTCAATACGCATATCGATTAACTGTTTATTAATCAATAGATTCGTTTGAAAGTCCTTGCCTTGGCTGGTTGTAGGCTTATCAATGTTGGTTGCATAAATGACCATCTCCATTGTGGTAGCAATCTTGCAAGCTTTCTCAAATGTAAGATCTGGAGTGGTCATGAGTTTGGACCGAATTTGTTCATCCACTGGACCACAAACAAATCTGTTGCGTAGTGCGGGTCCGAGAAAGGTTCCAAAGTTACAGTGCAAAGTTACGTTTTCAAGGCAACAATGTACTCATTGATTGTCTCATTCTGCTTCTGGTTTCTAGTGCTAAATTTATAGCTTTCTGCAATTTTCAGAGGCTTTGGGTTGAGGTGCTCCTCCAACTTCTTCATAATGTCAATGTCTTTTGCCTTTATTTATATTTTTTTAATTTTTTTTTAATTTGTATTTTTATTAGAAGCAATGTACAGTAGTATAGCCCGCGGCATATGACAAAATACATTTAATGTACATCTTCTATTTTAAATTTAACAAGAGAAAAATAGAACAAGAGAGAAAGAACGAAAAAGAGAGAGAGTGAGCATTTTGCCTTTATGGGCGCAAGGAGATTCACGAGCGTGCCGTACACTTCAGGACCGATCTCCGTGAGCAGAATCGCTTTCATGCGTTCGCAAACGCCCTTATTTGTTTCAGTCGCTATCTCTCCTTCACCACTAATCTCCATTATGTTGTTTGCCGTGTAAAACATGTTTGCTCTCTCCATATAGAGCTGAACGGCTCTCTACTGTTGTCAAAAGTGCCAAGGTTTTCGATGTAGCCTGTGGACGCTGCCATCGTGTCGTTCCCTTTTTTTTTTTTTAAAAGTACATTCAAAAACCCCGATTTCCTGTCTGTTCTGGTGTAACAATTCACCTAAAACTTATCTGTACAAAGGCTATTCAGCTTGAGGAACTCGACAAAAAAAAGTCTTATACAGTCCCAAGGCCGGCATCTTGCCACATAGAGATAGCCTGACAAACTCTCGACGATTTGTCCAGCTGCTGTTTTAAACTACAGTCCCCTGCATAGAAGGATCTGCGGCCTATCGTGTCCAGCTCGCTAACAACTGCGACACAACTCCGTATTTACTGTTTAAAATGTTAAACAAGCTGCTTGATGCAAAACAGTCCTGCACTGTATTTAAAGGATGAGTTCCCAAACTCCACCCCATCCTCGTCGCCAATTTTGTTATATCCCGGACGGCAGAATAAATAACAACTTACACCCTGGTTGCCTGGATCACGAGAGAGAGATTTATTACCCAACATTCCCTGCTTATTTATATTGAACACCAACTCATTAACATATACATGAATATGTATGAATACATTACACCTATGTTCTCCAGAGATTTTGCCTTATCCACTGAGCTACTCAAACACTTTGTGCCTTTTTAAAATAGTGTACTGGTCAGACATGCTACATAGATTAAGTTTCTCTGGTTTTTAACATCTGTCCAAAAGAACTTATTACACTTAAAGTATATGGAATGTACATAACAGACCCCAAATGTATCTGGAAAGAGGCCTATCCACATGATTACTAGTTCAGTATCAACGTACACTCAGGAATAAATGTCCCGGGGAGCTGCACGCTATGGGAGTGTCCCGGGGAGCCGCACGCACGGTGGAAAAGGGCGGGGCCCACCAAACAACCGCGGCACAGACGACCGAAACGCGCCCCTGTCAGCCTGACTTGCCCCACAGGCCTCCCAGAGAACTGCAAAGAAGCTGGGCGGTGAGGCCTGTCTGAGGCGAAGGAGCCTCAGCGAAGGCGGCGATGGCAGCCTCGGTGATGGCTTGAGCCTCAACGACAACGGGATCCTCGGCGGTGGTGGAGCCTTGGCGGCAACGGGGACCTCGTCAGCAAAGGAGCATCGGCGGCAGTGGAGCGTGAGGGGGAAGACAATGGGGACCGGGCGTGGGGGGACTGCCGTGAGGGACAGTGGTAGAACAAAGTGGAACCCGTGGGGGTGGGGGGGGGGCACTTCCAGGGGATAAGTCTGTGTTTGTTTGTTTGTTCATTTGTTCCGGTGAAGGCGCTGTGCACACAGCAGCCAGCCAACAGTCACTTGTCCTTTTTTCTTTCATTTTTAAGTTTTTTTTGTGTACCTTGTGTGTTGTGACTGTTGGCAGAACAATTTCCCTCCGGGGATGAATAAAGTTTATCGTTTCGTAAAGGATAACAAATTTTGTGCATTAAAATGTAGTTTTCAAAATTTAAACAGTGATGTATTTTGGCCTTAATTTTCTATGTTGATGGCACAGCCTGGGACTTCCATGCACATGTCATCATATAGAAGTTCGGAGGTCATGTTACGGTTGTATAAGATGTTGGTGAGATCGCATTTAGAGTATTGTGCTCAGTTCTGGGTAACATCTTGTAGGAAAGATATTTTCAAGCTTGAAGGGGTTCAGGGAAGATTTACGAGGATGTTGCTAAGACTAGAGGGTCTGAGATATAGGAAGAGGTTGAGAAGGCTGGGTCTCTATTCCTTGGAACACAGGAGGATGAGGGCTGATCTTATAGAGGTGTATAAAATCATGATAAATGATTTTTATCATTTAAAAATAAATTGGATAGTTATATGGATGGGAAGGGAATGGAGGGTTATGGTCTGAGCGCAGGTATATGGGACTAGGGGAGATTATGTGTTCGGCACGGACTAGAAGGGTCGAGATGGCCTGTTTCCGTGCTGTAATTGTTATATGGTATATGGTTATTATATGGTTATGAGAGGAACAAATCGGGTAGATGCACAGATTCTCTTGCCCAGAGTAGGGAAATGGAGGACATAGGTTCAAGGTGAAGGGGAAAAGATTTAATAGGAATCTGAGTGTTAACTTTTTCACAAAAGGGTGGTGGGGGTATGGAACAAGCTGCCAGAGGAGGTGGTTAAGGCTGGGACTATCCCAACATTTCAAAAAACAGTTAGACAGTTACATGGATAGGACAAGTTTGGAGGGATATGGACCAAACGCAGGCTGGTGGGACTAGTGTAGCTGGGACATGTTGGCTGGTGCGGGCAAGTTGGGCCGAAGGACCTGTTTCCACACTGTATCACTCTATGATTCTTAAGGGTTAAAGTTCCAGACTCTTTTGTGGGTACTGTATGGTTTGATGCTTACTGCTTCTGGATTCAACTTTATCACAAGATTACCCATTGTTTTTTGTGAGAATGTGCTTTGAGATGGATGATAAATCATCACCATCAGCACCATCAATCTCAATACAGATTGTAGAGATGAGGGATAGAAAGTTTTAGTATGTGCTACATTTTTAGAATTGTTTTGTTGGCTGTATCTAGCTTTTCGTGTTTCATTGTCGGATGTACAGAAACATAAAAAAATTGCTACTCTGACAGTTGACAAAGCTGGTGGGGCACTGCTGACTGTCAAGAAGTTTTGGGAGCCTGGCTTCTCCATTGCGATGGTAAGATCGTGCATTTGCTGAGGACTTAACTGGACGGGTGTATCGGGGAGGAAAATAAGCCTTTTGCATCTGAACATGACCACACAGTGGCAAATGCAAGCAAGATTTGGCAAATGATCTTAGATAACCAAATTTTATTGAATATTTTTATTTTACCTCTCTTCAAGGTTGATAAGTGAAGATAATGATTCTGGCTTGTACAGTGTGACATTGTTCAGGAAGGCGGTTGATGACTTTCGACTGAAAGCCAGGGAGAATAAGTAAGAAATTCTTGTCAAATAATTTTTGTAAGACAATAGACAATAAATGGAGGAGTAGGCCATTCGGGCCTTAGAGCCAGCACCGCCATTCAATGTGATCATCGCTGATCATCCCCAATTAGTACCCCGTCGCTGCCTTCTCCCCATATCCCCTGACTCTGTTATCTTTAAAAGCCCTATCCAGCACACTATTGAAAGAATCCAGAGAACCGGCCTCCACCGCCTTCTGAGGCGGAGAATTCCACAGACTCACAACTCTCTGTTTGAAAAAGTGTTTCCTCCTCTCCCAGATGACTTGCCCCTTATTCTTAAACAGTGGCCCTGGTTCTGGACTCCCCAAACATCGGGAACATGTTTCCTGCCTCTAGCGTATCCAAACCCTTAATAATCTTATATGTTTCAATAACAACCCCTCTCATCCTCCTAAACTCCAGAATATACAAGCCCAGCCACTCCATTCTCTCAGCATATGACAGTCCAGCCATCCCGGGAATTAACCTTGTAAACCTACGCTTCACTCCCTCAATAGCAATAATGTCCTTCCTCAAATTAGGGGACCAAAACTACCACCCAGCACCCAAATCTGCAAATTTGCTAATGTTACTTTGAATCCCTTCTTCTAAATCATTGATGTATATTGTAAATAGCTGCGGTCCCAGCACCGAGCCTTGCGGTACCCCACTAGTCACTGCCTGCCATTCTGAAAGGGACCCGTTAATCCCTACTCTCTGTTTCCTGTCTTCCAACCAATTTTCTATCCATGTCAGCACTCTACCACCAATGTCAGCACTCTACCACCAATATCATGTGTCCTAATTTTGCCCACAAATCTCCTTTGTGGGACCTTATCAAATACTTTCTGAAAGTCCAGGTACACTACATCCACTGGCTCTCCCTTGTCCATTTTTATAGTTACATCCTCAAAAAATTCAAGATTAGTCATGCATGATTCCCCCATCGTAAATCCATGCTGACTCTGACCGATCCTGTTACTGCTATCCAAATGTGCCGCTATTTCATCTTTTATGATTGACTCCAGCATCTTCCCCACTACCGATGTCCGGCTAACTGGTCTATAATTCCCTGTTTTCTCTCTCCCGCCTTTCTTAAGTGGGATAACATTAGCTACCCGCCAATCCACAGGAACTGATCCTGAATCTATGGAACATTGGAAAATTATAGCCAATGCGTCCACGATTTCTAGAGCCACTTCCTTAAATACCCTGGGATGCAGATCATCAGTCCCTGGGGATTTATCAGTCTTCAGTCCCATCAGTCTACCCAACATTATTTCCTGCCTAATGTGGAGTTCAACTTTGGTCTTAACTAATTTTTTCCTCTTCACATCCCTAAAGAAGCTTTTACTATCCTCCTTTATATTCTTGGCTAGCTTACCTTCGTACCTCATCTTTTCTCCCCGTATTGCCTTTTTAGTTATCTTCTGTTGCTCTTTAAACATTACCCAATCCTCTTGCTTCCCGCTCATCTTTGCTACGTTGTACTTCTCTTTTATTTTCATACTGTCCCAGATTTTTATACTGTCAGCCACGGTCGACCCTTACTCCCCTTGAAATCTTTCTTCCTCTTTTGATTGAACTGATCCTGCACCTTCTGTATAATTCCCAGAAATACCTGCCATTGTTGTTCCACTGTCATCCCTGCTAGGGTATCTCTCCAGTCAACTTTGGCCAGCTCCTCCCTCATGGCTCCATAGTCCCCTTTATTCAACTGTAACAGCGACACCTGATTTACCCTTCTCTCCAATTGTAGATTAAACCTGACCATATTATGGTCACTACCTCCTAATGGCTCCTTAACCTCAAGTTCCTTTATCAAATCTGCTTCATTTCATAACACTAAATCCAGAATTGCCTTCTCCCTGGTAGGCTCCAATACAAGCTGCTCGAAGAATCCATCTCTGAGGCACTCCACAAACTCCCTTTCTTGGGGTCCAGCACCAAACTGATTTTCCCAGTCTACCTGCATGTTGAAATTTCCCATAACAACCGTAGCATAACTTTTACAACATGCCAATTTTAACTCCTGATTCGACTTGCACCCTATATCCAGGCTACTGTTTGGGGGCCTGTAGATAAGTCCCATTAGGGTCTTTTTACCCTTACTATTTCTTAGTTCTATCCATACTGACTCCACATCTCCTGTTTCAATGTCACCCCTTGCAAGGGACTGAATTTCATTCCTCACCAACAGAGCTACCCCACCCACTCTGCCTACCTGTCTGTCTTTTCGATAGGAGATATACCCTTGAATATTCAGCTCCCAGCCCTGGCCCTCTTGCAGCCATGTCTCTGTAATTCCCACAACATCATACTTGCCAATTTCTAACTGAGCCTCGAGCAAGTCCACTTTATTTCTTATACTTTGTACATTTATATACAACACTTTGACCTCGGTATTCACCTCCCCTCCCACACCTGGCCCTGATCTTACTCTCTTATCCCTTCTCGAACTTTCCTTCCCATTAATTCAGGAGTCTTTTGTAACTTTTCCTGTACTCACTTCCCCTTCAACTCCATCTTTATACTCCCAATTTGTCAATCTCTTCCCCCCCCCCACTATTTAGTTTAAACCCACACGTGTAGCCCTAGCAAACCTGCCTGCCAGAACGTTGGTCCCCCTCCAGTTAAGGTGTAACCCGTCCCTTTTGTACAGGTCACCAGTGGTCTATAAATCTGAATCCTTGGTCCCTGCACCAGCCCATTAGCCACACATTCCGATCCCCTATCTCCCTGTCCTCACTGGCACGAGGTACTGGAAGCAATCCAGAGATAATCATCCTAGAAGTCCTGATTTTCAGTCTTCTTCCTAATTCTCTGAACTCGAGTTGCAGAACCTCCTTCCTCTTCTTCCCGATTTGTGCCTAAGTTCACAAGTACTGCCGGCTGTTCATCTTTCCTCTCGAGAATGTACTGAATTTGGTTTGTGACATCTTGAACCCTGGCACCAGGGAGGCAACAGACCATCCTCGCGTCTCGCCTGCTGCCACAGTCATTTTTTTTTTACAAATGATTACAATCAATTTTCTTTTCCTTTCTCTTCAGGTTTATAGTTCGAGATTTCCAGTATAATGAGGAGGAGCTGAAAGCAGACAAAGAAGAGATGACTCGACTTTCAACTGACAAAAAGAAACAATTTGTATGTACTGAAGTTGTTGGCAATAAACCATCCAGCCTAAATAAATACTTTTCTTTAATGTTGCATGCTCTTATAGTGTGCAGTCTCTGCTATGTTTGTTCACTACTTCCAACTTTAGTTAAAATGGTGTAGGTGGCATTCTTGTTACTTTCATTGGATTGATTAGGAGCAGATTTGAAATATGAAATGTAAAATAAATTAAGGATCAATTCACTGTAATTAAAATTACTACCAAGTGGGTTTTCTATTAGATAACTACCAGCTGCCCCATTAAGCATTCAGAATAGAGTCTGAACATTGTGGAGTTGGAAAACAAACAGAACTGTCCGGGTGTTCAAGTTCAACAATATGCTCCCAGATCTGCTGATTACACCCCATCTTAAACCCCACCCCCAACCCTCAACCAAGTTGTGGTTCAGAGGGCAAGGTTCTGAGAACAATCTCACCAAAATCAAATCGTAGACCATACTTGCAAAGCTAAAATAACAAACGTTGCAGTGAATGTGAAGTGTGACGATACAAGATAGATTCAGTGGAGGTGGAAGGTATTGGGTGTTTCTTTAAGCAATATTTCACCCTCCAAACAATTGTTTTTCTGGCAATTTAGTTGAACAGATGTAATGCTGTCCAGCATTATACCCTTCAAACATAATTAAAATCAGATTAACTGTTTTAAAAAGCAAAATGCCACAATTGTTGGAAATTGTGTTCTACGTCAAAAAATTAGAAATATCCAAGACGGGCAACAGATGTGGAATGAAAACAGTAGTTTCAGATCAGTGACTATTCGTCAGACAATTTTGATGGGAAGTTCATTGACTTGATATGCTTGTTCTGTTTTCTCTTTCCACAGATTTTCCAGCATTTTCTATTTTCATTAATTGACCCATTTATCTCATTGCATAAATTGGCTGCCATATTTGCCTGCCAGACACCAGTGGTGATATTCAAAACAATTAATTAGCTGTTAAGCTCTGATTTCTTGCATTTTTTCTGGGTTTTTTTGGGGGGGGGGGGGAGGGGGGTTGCTATCCTTCAAGATGGCTTGATTCCATTTGTACATTGTTTTAAATTATTTTTTTAACCAAAAGGAAAATTAGAACACATTTGAACAAACAATGTAAAAATAACCTTTGGTCATTTTGTGGATATCTCTCTGTATGTGTTGGTCTCATTTCTTGACATTTTCATGTTTGCATATTAATTTATTTTTACCAGGAAATTCAATTTTTAGATAATGTCAATTAATGGGATATTTAAATTAATTAATAATTAGTAATTTAACTTAACAAGCATTGCTTAAGTGCATTGGTAACCTGGCAGAAACATTAATCATAAGCAATAGGAGCAGGGACAAGACATTTGTCCTCTTGAGCCTGCCCTGCCCATTTGATGAGAGCATGAGTTGGACAGCTTTCCTCATGTCTGCTTTCCCACCCTTTCCCCATAACCTTTGATTCTTTAGTTTATTATCACATGTACCGTGCTATCTAGGCAGTGAATAGAGATTTAAAAGTGACAATTGTAATATGTGATTGTAGATCTTTGTTGCTCTTGGTTCTCTTGCTAATTAAAAGTTAATCTCTCTCATCTTTGAATATATTTGAGGATTGACCCTTTCCAGCTTTCTAGGGCAAGAAATGTTGAAGACTTGCGACCCTTTGAGAGAAAAAAATACTTTTCTTTTGTGTCTTAAATGGGCATCTTTGGGTATTTTGAGACCCTGCTCTTTTTTCTTAGATTAACTAATGAGGGCAATAATTCCCCCACCATTTACCCTGTCGAGCCTTTTAGGAATATTAAATGTTTCAATCAGATACGCTCATTCTTCTAATCTCCAATGATCACAAGTACATCCTCTTAAGGCATTCCCTTCATATTCAGGAATATTGTTGTAAAACTTTGCTGAATTGCCTCCAGTGATAATATATATTTAATAAAATAAGGGGACAAAAACTGTTGATCCTACCAAAGTAAACACGTTTTTCCCCCATATTACTTCATTTGCTAACTGTTTGCTCACTCACTCAATCTATCAAGATCTCACTGTAAGCTGCATGATTCTTGCTTGCCTTCCATCTCCAATTACTTTTGTATCATCTGCAAATATGCTGCATGCTTGTGAACCTTTCCCTTAATTATTAATGTATCTCTATGTGATAGATGTTCAGGTTAAAAAGATTTGCTCTTCCAAAATTCACAGATCACTACCCAAAAAATGTGAGGTACCAAATAAAATTTGCTCTTACAGAATTAGTGGGGGGAAAAAAGCACAAGTTTATTTTGTTTTCAACTTGTATTTCCTGACATGCAGATGATGTGGCTTAGCGTTACGGAAAAGTTCCAAAACAAACGGCAATCTCCCCCCCCCCCCCCATATATGATAACATGGGGTTGCTAATATATGTTGTAAACTGTAGCAGTTGACAGGTCACCATTAGCCCTTATTCCTATTCACCCATAAGATTTGAGATTTGCCCCATGAAAATAAAAAAAAGTTTCTGAAAGCCCAGATAATTTAATTTTAGACACCTCTTCTATATGAATGATAACTTTTTTATGCCTGTCATTCTTTGCAGCCAAATTTGTACCAACTGAAATCAGCTGTCCATGTTTTTATATTGTTTTGTTATCCTTTCCTGTTAGCATAACAAAGCTGTTTTTAGGAATAAATGACCTGTGATGTGGTTGGCTGATATTCAGTTGTTCTTTGTAATGTTTAAAAAAATATATATATTATTTCCTAAAAGAGAAATGAGCACCATAACCACAATATATAATTCTTCATGTGCAGCTGATGTAGGCTTGCGAAACGGTCAGTGAAATCCTTGAATTAAACTTCAGAGAAAATCAAATAAGTTTTTCTATTGTAAAGTGCAGTTTGCTAAGGTGCTTGATAAAAATCAACCAGCATAGTTCTCTTGAATTTGATTATGTGCCTTTGCTATGATGCATTCCATTTTTTCCCATTGGTATATTACAATATTAAACATTTATAATCAAAACAAAGTAAATCAATATTAAGCTTAAAAATCCCATTTTAATAAAAGCAAGATGAATTATATGATTAAAATTGAATGTCACTGTATCAAACTTTATTTTGTATTTTCCAATTTGACTTGCAGATTTATTTTGCCATTTGTTTAAACTCGAAGAAAATAAAACTATATGATGAATTTAACAGAAATTGCAAAACTAGATGTATGAAACAGAAATGTAGTGGGCAAAGAGGCACACTGATCAGATATCCAAGTATTCTGTTTCGGCAATTAAACTTTGGGAAATGGTTTAAGTAATTTAATTTTTTGGGTTAACCAGGGGAGCCAATATTACCAAATAAATTAACATTGCAGTCTGATATGGTGTACTTGTTGATTTCCTGTGATGTCACTCATGGTGAGTTGAGAGAAATAAATGTTTAATTTTAGTGGAAAATCTTTAATTTGAGTGGAAATAGTGGGAAGTTTAGACTTGAACATAGAGGACTTTGCTGCAAGTTCATGAATGCTGAGGCAGAATGCAAAGCAGGGTGTTACCTGATTCATTTGGGATCAGAAGCGGTTTCTGACATTATTTGGCATTGCATTTGGCAGTCATTAAAAGTAGGCATGCAGGTGCAGCAGGCAGTGAAGAAAGCGAATGGTATGTTAGCATTCATAGCAAAAGGATTTGAGTATAGAAGCAGGGAGGTTCTACTGCAGTTGTACAGGGTCTTGGTGAGACCACACCTGGAGTATTGCGTACAGTTTTGGTCTCCTAATCTGAGGAACATTCTTACCATACAGGGAGTACTGAGAAGGTTCACCAGACTGATTCCTGGGATGTCAGGACTTTCATATGAAGAAAGACTGGATAGACTCTACTCGCTAGAATGGACTTGTACTCGCTAGAATTTAGAAGATTGAGGGGGGATCTTATAGAAACGTACAAAATTCTTAAGGGGTTGGACAGGCTAGATGCAGGAAGATTGTTCCCGATGTTGGGGATGTCCAGAACAAGGGGTCACAGTTTAAGGATAAGGGGGAAATCTTTTAGGACCGAGATGAGGAAAACATTTTTCACACAGAGAGTGGTGAATCTCTGGAATTCTCTGCCACAGAAGGTAGTTGAGGCCAGTTCATTGGCTATATTTAAGAGGGAGTTAGATGTGGCCATTGTGGCTAAAGGGATCAGGGGGTATGGAGAGAAGGCAGGTACAGGATACCGAGTTGGATGATCAGCCATGATCATATTGAATGGCGGTGCAGGCTCGAAGGGCCGAATGGACTACTACTGCACCTATTTTCTATTTTCTATGTTTCCGTGTATGTGAGGTTATCAGTTCCACAGCTAGAAATTCTGTTTCGGCAAATAAACTGTTTCTGGAAATTCAACCGTATGGAAATCTGAATGAGTGTCATCAAATACTTGACACCATGCTATATCTGCATGATTGTCTCGCAGTTTTAACCATTCATGGAAAAATTACTGTTGCAAATAATGGTATCGGGTATGGCCCTCTAGATTATTTAAAATGGGGAAAAAAGAATGAACATTTTTAATTTGTCTGATATCCGTAAATGCAGTACAGGAATGGAGTTAAAATTAAGGTTTGCTTCATATTTAGCAATAATAAATTTATACAAGAAATTGTCTTGTGGATATGAATATTACATGAAGTATTTTATAAATAGTTAAAGCTTGAGGCTAGGTAAGTGATATGAAAAAAGGTGAAGATACAAAATATATATATATATATATATATATATATATATATATATATATATATATATATATATATATATATAAATTATTTGCAATGGATTGCTTTGCTGAATGTGTTCTATTTGTTCATAGGGTCCCTTGGTGCGATGGCTGAAAGTGAACTTCAGTGAGGCTTTTATTGCATGGATCCATGTGAAAGCTTTACGGGTATTTGTAGAATCTGTTCTAAGGTATCTATTAATAATTTGAAATTTTACATTTTACATTTCCCTAAATTTTACGTCACAGATATTTTTGTCATTTATTTAATTATAGACATTGAATCAAAATTATACTCTTACATTAAGATACAATGTTTGAGATTGAATGTTTTGCTATTGATCAGAACCCACTTAAGGATTCAAACTTGACTGATCACTCTAAAGTCAATCACTTCTCCAGGAAGAAGTACAACTGTATTGAAATCCTAATAAGTGCAACCAAATTGTTAAAAAGAAAAGCATGATCAGTCATAATTGATGATATTTGATCTTCCACTAAACATCAATCAGATAGGTACATGTACAGGACGGATTTAGAGGGATATGGACCAAACACTGGCAAGTGGGACGGGTGTGGATGTATGTGTTGGGGTGGAGGGCTTGGTTCCACAATGTATGACTCTATGATTCGAGTTGATGCCAAGATCCATTTGTTCCAGTGTGAACTATTAGAGCTACCTGGGTTAGAGAGTATTAAATATAAGGATAGGTTTGCCAAACATAAATTGTTTTATCTAGAACATCGGAGGTTGAGGAGAGAGCTGATAAAAATATGTTAAAAAAAAAAAAATGAGAGGCAGAGATAGGCTCAGAACTTTATTCCAGGGTGGAAATGTCAAGGATGAGAGGGCATAATTTTAAGGTGAGAGGCGCAATGTTTTAAAGGAAGCGTGGAGGAGCCTTGAGCATGCTGGTGGAGGAAGACATAGAAACATAGAAAACATAGAAAATAGGTGCAGGAGTAGGCCATTCGACCCTTCGAGCCAGCATTGCCATTCAATTGGACCATGGCTGATCATCCAGAATCAGTACCCTGTTCCTGCATTCTCCCTATATCCCTTGATTCCATTAGCCCTAAGAGCTAAATCTAACTCTCTCTTGAATTGCAATCTTTCTCACAAATCTCTCAAACACAGTTATGGCATTTCAGAGGCTTTTAGATAGGCACATGAATATGCAGGAAATGAAGGGATATTGATCAGGTGCAGGTTGTGGATATTAGTTTAACTAGGCATCATGTTTGGCATGGATATGATATGCCAAAGGGCCTGCTATATGCCAAAGGGTACTGCTAGATGGATGGATTTGTATGTTGTAATTAGTGACTATTCCGCAGAAACAAATTGTCGGTATTGCATCTTTTCCATTGTGCTTTCTTTTAAAAATTCTTTTAAAAATAGTTATATGTGGAGCCTCGTGAAAATTAGTTGGCTGAAGTTTCTTGTTGAGCATTAGTTCTAAAACATTTCAATGTTTGGAACAGCATTGCACATGTGAAAGTATAAGAAATATAACTTTTTTGTTATTTTTATCTCGCCTGGTCTATCAAGATATGGTTTGCCAGTTAACTTCCAGGCAATGCTTTTACAACCCAACAAAAAGATGATGAAGAAGCTTCGAGAAGTTCTTAATGATTTATACAAACACCTAGACAGCAGTGCAGCTGCCATCATTGATGTAGGTATCGGCATGATGAAACTGGATAATCTTCCAGTAGTTGTTAATCTATTATAAGCTGTCTTTCATACTTCAAAAAGAATGAACTGCAGACCTCTGCAGTAAATATTGAGTGTCATTTTATTAAGCACGTATGTAGCAATGTTACAAAATTTTGAGATTTAAAAAATCAAGCCTGCAATTTATCCCATCAGATAAAGCATAAAAATAAGTTTAATTTGACACCTAATTCACTCATACCTTCAGTATTAAAAAAGTTATGGCCATTTTCATATTCTGAAATTGGCATCTTGTTCCCTATTGCTTATCCATTGACTTAACTCAAAAGCTGTGATCGAGGACAGTCAAAAGCCCATAACTTTCTTAAAAATTAAGAGAACTGAATGAATTTTTCAGTTATTATAGATTGAAGCATTCTGAAACAAATATGAAACAATCTTACTTGGATGAGCTGAAATTAAAGCAGTGAATTAGAACCCCATATCGGCAGGAAAAACACTGTCATTAAAGTCATCCTAAGAAACAAGTTTATATGTAAAATAAACGACTTACATTTTGTTTTGTCCCCCACGTGAGATTCGTCCCGTTGTAGGCGTTGACAGCATTAGAAGTAGCTTTTTATTTTACTCCAGGGATTAAATTGTCCTGCGATTTAAAAAAAAAACAAAAAAAAAACTTCCGAGAACGGGAGTTGGAACGATTTTTCTGCAGCAGCTTAACAGCCTGAGAAAGTTCGACTCCGACAGGCAGGAGAAAACGGCATTTTAATCCCGCCCCCCCCCCCCCTCAAAGGCGCCAAAGTCGCGCGCACACGGCCAGTGGCAGAACTGCAGCGCCGCTAAAGGTAAGTATTGTAACATCGCTAACTTATGACACGTCACTCAACAACAGTTACATGATATGCAGCAAAGTTTTTTCATAAACTTTAATTTATCCATAAAATTAGTTGTACAAATGTAATAAGGGATGTCTTCATTCAGGCATCACATGTCATCATCATTTCCAAATGTTCTGTTAATGATGTGTTTGAGAAGGTGTTACATGGTGCCTAGCTCTAGAATGTCCAGTGGCAGGAGGAGCCTACACTGGCCATAATCTGCAGGCCTTTTGTGGTAGTTGCATCCCTTACCACATACTCCTATGACTTGGCCTCTCTTTGCATAAGAAGACCAACTTTTAGTCAGACTAAAGTGAATCTTTTACTGGGGCAAGGATCTCATCAACAATCAACATTTGCCTCTGTTCATCCCTGGGACGTGCAGAAATTCCCGTATAATGCAATTGCTTGCGGTGAACCTTGACAAAGACCACATTGTCCCTTTCCAGATTAGGCAATCCGACAAGAATAGGATATTGGTCACATCTGCTCTCCAGTCACTTTGAGAGTAACGTAGTATGGCTGTGCAAAATTACAAAATTCTTAAGGGGTTGGACAGGCTAGATGCAGCAAGATTGTTCCCGATGTTGGGGAAGTCCAGGACAAGGGGTCACAGCTTAAGGATAAGGGGGAAATCCTTTAAAACCGAGATGAGGAGAACTTTTTTCACACAGAGAGTGGTGAATCTCTGGAACTCTCTGCCACAGAGGGTAGTTGAGGCCAGTTCATTGGCTATATTTAAGAGGGAGTTAGATGTGGCCCTTGTGGCTAAGGGGATCAGGGGGTATGGAGAGAAGGCAGGTACGGGATACTGAGTTGGATGATCAGCCATGATCATATTGAATGGCGGTGCAGGCTCGAAGGGCCGAATGGCCTACTCCTGCACCTAATTTCTATGTTTCTATAAGGGATCTAATAGGGAGGATTCTTCTCAACATGATGCAAGCAAGGTTATAGTCATTGTTTGAGAGTTCTGGTGTGGCGTTAGATAACTTTTATAGTCTGCTAAGAAACCCTGCAACAGAATCCATTGCGTCCTCCTTCAGGGCGCCGGACATTCCGTGACAATCTACTGTTGGTCCACAGCTTTCTGGACCAAAAATGCAAAGTAAAAACTTCAGTGATTTTTACCT
Organism: Leucoraja erinaceus; assembly: GCF_028641065.1. Lineage (NCBI taxonomy): Eukaryota > Metazoa > Chordata > Chondrichthyes > Rajiformes > Rajidae > Leucoraja > Leucoraja erinaceus. Next base: position 98,202,037 of record NC_073380.1, on the reverse strand, counting down.
CCCCACTGTTTTCTCCACTTGCCTCAATTTTCCTTCCTCTTCCTTCTCATTCCCTTCCTCCTTCTGTACCTACACTGTCATCGCTCCCCAATTGCCATGCAATAACACATTAATGTATATCAATCATCCTTTGTATGTTGCGCATAAAATTTCATCAGGTGAGAGATTTTCTCTTACACGAGTTCTGCTTCAGTTAGGAAAAGTAAACATTGTAATATGGAAATTTCATTTCTCTTTTTGCACAAATGTACCTAATTATTCAATCGCAAGGATGTGTCTGATAATATTAGCTGCAATTAAGCAGAACAGCAATGCACTGACTCCCTAATGGAGAGTTTATATTCTGATAATGATAGACACATTTTAGAACCTGCTGCATCATCTGAGATTTAGGTGTTTTTTTAGAAATACTGTAAATTTAGTATAATGTAAATCAAATACTAAGTTACTTTTAATTTTTTTTCAGGCTGCAATGGACATACCAGGTCTAAGCCTAAGCCAGCAGGAGTACTACCCATATGTGTATTATAAGATTGATTGCAATCTGCTTGAATTCAAATAAATGTTGGTACAGTTCATCTCCAGTCACCTTGGCTTTTAGAGTGTGGGTTAGTCGTATTGGATAGACACTTGCTTGTCCCTTTTTCTTCAAGCCTGGGTTAACTGGTGTTTGCTTACTCATTCCTGCAATTAGGTCCAGTTTTGTAATCTGTCTGCTGCTGTTTCCTTTGAAAACGTATTGATGTACTTTTTTACCAATCAGGTATTGAATTATGTGCTGCAATAATCTGGATCTATATTTATGAACCAAACACATTATTTAAAAATAAAAAAAATTCATTTGTGAAGTGCTGTGCAGTAAACTGCACTGGTTGTTAATATTGCTGAAATACCTTGTTTACAGCTGTATATTAATAGTGCAAAAGAGTTTGTATCATTTCACCTCTTTACCTGTGTTTGATACATAGAATTTTAAATAGTCATTGGTCGTAACAAATCGTGTTTATTGAAATAGTATATGTGATGTTTTAAACATGACTCCAATGTGCAAACACTGTATACATTCATGATTGATGATGCCTATAAAATATGGAATAAATGTAACAGCCATGGTAATCAAGACATTTTCAGTGTTGAGCATGTTCTTACTAATTGTTGAGATTTGCTAAAACGTTAACATTTCATAAAAACAAAATATTACATGCTGGAATTGTGAAACTAAAACTAGTACTGGAAGCGCTTGTGGGGAGTTTTTTGATTTTATAAACCATCATCTGCACTTTCTTATGTCTACGTTAAGTTGAGGGCTTGCTTGTTTCACAAATGACTCCAGAGCTGTAAAGTGGAGGACGCAGGAGGTTTAGACAGCATTTTTCTGTCAGTCACAGAGCCTGGAATTGAATAAAAGGGATTTAGGGTCTAGTGAAGTGACCATTGTGTGTGTGACTGGCTCTGGTTTGAGTAGTAAGTGTTCAGACTTTACCTCCAGTTTCAGCGAAGAGGCTAAGCAGTGAAAAGGTAAGATTAAGGTAACTTTCCAACTTTTCTTTTTGGCGTGATCGAAGGATGTGGAAGATCAGGGAAGCTTCCAGCGTCCCTGGTGACTATATCTTTAGGAAATGCATCCTGTGCAGCTTCCAAGATAGACACAAAATGCTAGAGTAACTCAGCGGATCAGGCAGCATCACTGGAGAAAAAGAGTATGTGAGGTCTAGGGTCTCGGGACTAGGCATGTAGATAGGGTGGTAAAGAAAGCTTTTGGTGTGCTGGCCTTTATAAATCAGAGCATTGAGTATAGAAGTTGGGATGTAATGTTAAAATTGTACAAGGCATTGGTGAGGCCAATTCTGGAGTATGGTGTACAGTTTTGGTCGCCTAATTATAGGAAGGATGTCAACAAAATAGAGAGAGTACAGAGGAGATTTACTAGAATGTTGCCTGGGTTTCAGCAACTAAGTTACAGAGAAAGGTTGAACAAGTTAGGGCTTTATTCTTTGGAGCGCAGAAGGTTAAAGGGGGACTTGATAGAGGTTTTTAAAATGATGAGAGGGATAGACAGAGTTGACGTGGAAAAGCTTTTCCCACTGAGAGTAGGGAAGATTCAAACAAGGGGACATGACATGAGAATTAAGGGACTGAAGTTTAGGGGTAACATGAGGGGGAACTTCTTTACTCAGAGAGTGGTAGCTGTGTGGAATGAGCTTCCAGTGAAGGTGGTGGAGGCAGGTTCGTTTTTATCATTTAAAAATAAATTGGATAGTTATATGGATGGGAAGGGAATGGAGGGGTTATGGTCTGAGCGCAGGTATATGGGACTAGGGGAGATTATGTGTTCGGCACGGACTAGAAGGGTCGAGATGGCCTGTTTCCGTGCTGTAATTGTTATATGGTTATATGGGTCGAGACCCTTCCGACAGTTACAAGGATAGGAAAGGGGTGGAGATGGGAATTTTCAAATAGTCATTGCTCGGGATCCCGTTGGAGCCCTTGCTCCCCCTCCCCTCATTTGTACCAGGGACTGAGTCCCCCTTTGCCTCACCTTCCACCCCATCAGTCTTTGCATACTGCCCATTTTCGCCACCTCAGCACATCTGGCATTTTTGCCACCTCCAACGGGATCCCACTAGTGGCCACATCTTCCCATCTCTTCCACTTTCTACAGAGACTGTTCCCTCTGCAACTCCCTAGTCAACTCATCCCTTCCCACCCAAACCACCTCCTCCCCATGTACTTTCCCCAGCAACCGTAGGAGATGCCACACCTGTCCTTGTACATCCTCCCTCATCTCCGTCCAAGGACCCTGACATTCTTTTCAGGTTCACTTGCACCTCTTACAACCTCATCCACTGTTCCTGGTGTGAATTCCTGTACATTGGCGAGACCAAGCGCAGGCTCGGCGATCGTTTCGCTGAACACCTCCACCCAGTCCACCTAAACCTACCTGATATCCCGGTTGCTAAATGCTTTAACAACTCCCCCTCCCATTCCCACACTGACCTTTCTGTCCTGAGCCTCCTCCATTGTCAGAGTGAGGCTCAGCGCAAATTGGAGGAACAGCACCTCATATTTCGCTTGGGCAGCTGACACCCCAGCAGTATGAACATTGACTTCTCTAACTTCAAGAAGCCCTTGCTTTCCCTCTCTCTCCATCCCCTCCCCATTCATAGAAACATAGAAAATAGGTACAGGAGTAGGCCATTCGGCCCTTCGTGCCAGCACCGCCATTCAATATGATCATGGCTGATCGTCCAATACCCCGTTCTGGCTTTCCCCCCCCCCCCCATATCCCTTGATTCCCTTGGCTCTAAGTGCTACATCTAACTCTCTTCCCAGTTCTCTCAACAATCTTACTGTCTTCAACTACATTTTATCTCTGTACCACCCACTCCCCTTGCATCAGTCTGAAGAAGGGTTTCAACCCGAAACGTCACCCATTCCGTCTCTCCAGAGATGCTGCTGGTCTCAGCATTTTGTGTCTTATCTTCGAGAGCAGAATTCTCCCGTGCCCATTGTCCTCATACCTCGTATACCATTTTGGATACTATTTGGCAGGATGGCCTTTCAGAGCACAGCAGCTGTGGCACCACAAATGGTTCGAATCAGAAGCCTGGAGCGAGGGAGAGCTCGACTTAGTGGGAACAGCAGGAGATTCCGAGGAATGATATACAGGATCGTATATAGCCTCCTGCATGCCATGGACAAGGCTGACTGAACTGCTGCTGAAAATTGTCAAGGGGGAGGGTAAGCACTTGGAGGCCAATGTACAGATTGGCACCAATGTCATTGATAGAAAAAGGGATGAGGTCCTGCTGTGTGAATTATGGACGCTGAGCAGAAGATTAAACAGGAGCTCCCTCTGGTGCCACAAACTAGTGAGAGTAATGCCCCTGTCCCACTTTGCGCCCCACTCAAGGTTTCCGTGCGGTTCCCAGAGGTTTTTGTCAGTCTCCCTACCCGTTTCCACTACCTGCAACCTCCGGTAACCACCTGCAACCTCCGGGAACCGCACGGAAACCTTGGGTGGGGTGCAAAGTCTCCAGAGGTTTCCGTTCAGGTTTCCTAAGTGGGACAGGGGGCATATGAATAAGAGGATAGGGCAGATGAAGGTTGGGGCTGAGGAGGCGGGACAAGGATTTAGATCTTTGGACCATTGGGGTCTCGTCTAGGGCAGAGGTGATCTGTATAAAAGGAATGGGTTGCACCTGAACTGGAGAGGGATCAATATTAATAGCCCCATGGCAGGGAGATTTGTTACAGAGCAGCAGTGAGGTAGATGAGCAGGTTGTGGCAAGATAGAGAAGTTAAAGAGGGAAGGTGTAGTACGCAACTTACTAAATTACATTTATTTCAATGCAAGAAGCCTGACAGGTAAGGCAGATGAACTGGGCATGAATGGGTACATTGGAGTAGGATAATTAAAGGGACATTGTTATAGGCGAGACGACATACCTGGCAGCTAGGGTACAAATTCTACAGGAGAGATAGAGAAAAGTTGTTTTTAATCAGGGAGAACATCACAGCAGTACTTAGAGAGTGTATTCCTGAGGGATATGCCCAGTGAGGCTATAAGGATAGAATTGTTAAATAGGAAAAGGGTGATTGCTTTGATGAGATTGCATTATAGGCCCCCAAATAATGTGAATTATAGGAGGAAATGTGTAGAGATCATTGAAAGCTGCATGAATAATAGGGTTGTAATAGTGGAGGCTGTTAACTATTGACTGGGACTGCAATTGTGCTAATAGTATAGATGGAGTGAAATTCAAGCATGTTCAGGAAAATGTTCTCAATAGTAAATGGTCTTCCAGAGGGGAAACATTTAACCGGAAGCAGGGGCCGCGCGGAGGTCGAGTGATCCCCGTACAGGGCCTGTCCCACCAGCATGTGACTGCATGCGGCAAGCACGACCAAACCAGAAGCGGGGGCCGCGTAGAGGCCGAGTGATCCCGTACGAGTTGACGTGAAGCTCGAGCGAAGTTCGCGCTAGGCGTACGCCGTCAAGAGGCTGCGTACGGCGTTGAGACGGTGCGCATGCCCGTACGAGGCTGCGGGCAGGCCGTTGCCGCGCGGAATTTTTGGACAGTGTCAGTTTATAGGAGCCCCGCGCGATGTCGGGACCTGCTCTGCACAACTCCATATGGCTCCGGCGATCGAAGTGGAACCGGTCCCGCGAGGCCGTGGGCTCAAGCGACCACATTAGGTCGCGCTTGTCGCATGCTCGTGGGACAGGCCCTTTACTGAGATTGTGCCTGCAGGACAGTATATCAGCGAGACACAATCTGGGGAGTGAGGTAAAATAATGCACAGACCCCTTAAGAACGGGAAGAAGACAGGAAAAGGTAATGTAGCTCCCCAGAAACAGGTGACCAGCAGGAAGAACTGATACTGTCCTGCCCTTTTAAGACATTTGGGATGGCCAGCAGAAAGAGCAATCTACTCCTCAGTATACCTACTCCCTTGTAATTGAAACTACCATCAGAAGAGAAGTAGAAGAACTACCATAGTGCCCAACTTTAATATCACCTAGTTATTGGAGAAAGAAAAAGGAGAGTAAAGGACACTTTAATCATCTATGAAAGAAACAACACCGATGACATATAATGATTTTTGGGACAAGCCCCACTTTAAAGGACTGACTTAAAAAAAAAAAAAAAAAAAATCCTCTGTGGTTTGGAGTAAAATACCTAATTTGCATCTATTTTGATTTGGTCCCACATGGGAGATTAGTGGGAAAAATTAGGATACTTGGTATTGGGGTAGAGTGCTGACATGGATAGAGAAGTGGTTGGCAGACAGGAAACGAAGAGTAGTGATTAACGGGTCCCTTTCAGAATGGCAGGCAGTGACTAGTGGGGTACTGCAAGGCTCGGTACTGGGACCGCAGCTATTTACAATATACATCAATGATTTGGATTAAGGGATTCAAAGTAACATTAGCAAATTTGCAGATGACACAAAGCTGGGTGACAGTGTGAACTATGAGGAGGATGCTATGAGAATGCAGGGTGACTTGGACAGGTTGGGGGAGTGGGCAGATGCATGGCAGATGATGTTTAATGCGGATAAATGTGAGGTTATGCACTTTGGTAGCAAAAACAGGAAGGCAGATTACTATCTAAATGGCATCAAGTTGGGAAAAGGGGAAGTACATCGGGATCTGGGGGTCCTTGTTCATCAGTCTAAGAAAGTAAGCATGCAGGTACAGCAGGCAGTGAAGAAAGCGAATGGCATGTTGGCCTTTATAACAAGAGGAATCGAATATAGAAGCAAAGAGGTCCTTTTGCAGTTGTACAGAGCCCTAGCGAGACCACACCTAATTTGAGGAAGGACATTGTTGCTATTGAGGGAGTGCAGCGTAGGTTTACAAGGTTAATTCCCGGGATGGCGGGACTGCCATATGTTGAGAGAATGGAGCAGCTGGGCTTGTACACTCTGGAGTTTAAAAGGATGAGAGACAATCTCATTGAAACATATAAGATTGTTAAGGGTTTGGACACGCTAGAGGCAGGAAACGTGTTCCCGATGTTGGGCAGTCCAGAACCAGGGGCCACGGTTTAAGAATAAGTAGTAAGCCATTTAGAACGGAGACGATGAAACACTTTTTCTCACAGAGAGTGGTGAGTCTGTGGAATTCTCTGCCTCGGAGGGCGGTGGAGGCGGGTTCTCTGGATGCTTTCAAGAGAGAGCTAGATAGGGCTCTTAAAAATAGTGGAGTCAGGGATATGGGGAGATGGCAGGAACGGGGTACTGATTGGGGATGATCAGCCATGATCACATTGATTAGCGGTGCTGGCTCAAAGGGCTGAATAGCCTACTCCTGCACCAATTGTCTATTGTCTAAATTATGGTTATTAGAAATAAATTTATTAATTTTGGATTCGGTTTTTGAAATTGTACGGTTCTTCTGCAGTTGCATAGGGGTCTGGTGAGACCACATCTAGAGTAATGTGTACAGTTTTGGTCTCCTAATTTGAGGAAGGACATCCTTGTGATTGAAGCAGTGCAGCGTAGGTTCACGAGATTGATCCCTGGGATGGCGGGACTGTCATATGAGGAAAGATTGAAAAGACTAGGCTTGTATTCACTGGAGTTTAGAAGGATGAGGGGATATCTTATAGAAACATATAAAATTATAAAAGGACTGGACAGGCTAGATGCAGGTAAATTTTTCCCAATGTAGGGCGAGTCCAGAACCAGGGGCCGCAGTCTTGGAATAAAGGGAAGGCCATTTAAGACTGAGGTGAGAAAAATCTTTTTCACCCAGAGAGTTGTGAATTTGTGAAATTCCCTGCCACAGAGGGCAGTGGAGGCTAAATCACTGGATGGATTTAAGAAAGAGTTAGATAGAGCTCTACGGGCTAGTGGAATCAAGGGATATGGGGAGAAGGCAGGCACGGGTTATTGATTGGGGACAATCAGCCATGACCACAATGCATGCCAGTGCTGGCTCGAAGGGCCAAATGGCCTCCTGCATCTATTTTCTATGTTTCTATGAATTTGGTTAAATGGAACATTTATCATGGTTTGTTTTGAATTAGAGTCACGCCTGTAGGGAAATCTGGACTGAACACAGCTGAAATTTATTCGAGGACCCGTCATCAGATATTATATCTGATGTTATATTATTACATTGTGTGAGTATGAAGAAGGCTGATTAGCGTTGATCCTAGGACGATAACGAGTATATTAGGGAATAGAATAGGGATACAGTCATATAATATGTTCGAATAGGGATCGTATTGCAGAACTACAGTGAATGTATGGGAAAGCATGGGTGCGTGATGCTAATTTGCTTTGTCCCAAGTTTTTCAGGAATTTCAGGTTTTAGGTTCGAATGTGTGAAGGGATGGAAGAATGGCAGCAACACGGATGGAGGGGATTCGTGCCCATAAGCCCGGGAGGGAAAGACTCATCAGACGGAAATTGTGAAGTTATGCCCATGAAAACTCGGGATTCTTGGCAAGATTCTGGGAAGAAACATCATCATCTTGTGTTGCTGATAGATTGGAAATGTAATGTACACACACATGTATATCTGGTTAGCTGATTATTGATCTATTTGGTTATCATAAATGATTGGTTATCATATATGATAAAAAGGAAGGAATGGTAATCCTGGCCAAATTGGAGAGGCTAGGGCTTTAAAATGGGGTAAAAGCTTCAGGGCTGTTGGCAGATTTGATCAATTTGGAATTTCTCTCTGCAGAACTGGGACAAGCTGTGGAGTGGTGCCAGTGTGTTTAGAGCCTAGTTGCAAGTTGCAAGAAAAGAATAAGAACATCTGCAGACCCTGGCAATTAGGAGCAAAATGCATATAATGGATTGGATGGCTGCAAACCAGACATACACCTTGTAAATAATTGTAAATAATGTTTACAATTACTCAACTTTGCCGAGTGTTGATTGGATGAGGTATTGAGCCTTGTCTGGGTTTCTTGCAGTTCAGGGTAAATGTTTCTAAGTTGGCTTCCTTGAGAAGTCCTGTTTGAATACAATGTAGTAGCTGCTGTATTATTGGGTTATGGGAAATGTCTGTCATGTATGGGGTTAATCGATATCTGTAATTGGATTATTAAGAGACCACCCCCATGTGGTTCGGCCCCTCGAGGTCCTGGGACATATAAAAGTCCGCTGCCACGAGGTCCAGCATTGATCTTCTGGGAGAGAGCTTGGGACTGCGTGAACTTCTGGAGTGTCTCTGTTTGAGTGAGGCCTAGAGGGCTTGATCAGGCAGATACGAGGATCGAACCCGAGATGGGATAGGTACAGTGGTTGAACTGTGATGCGCTTTATTAAAATAAAGATTAGTTGTTCAAGTGCTTGCTTCAGTGTATTGTTCAATGTATTGTTCAGTGTATTAGTTGTTCAAGTGCTTGATTCAGTGTATCCAAAGTCAGAAGACCTGAGTGCGCCGCTGGCAGAAAAGCTAAATTGCTTCTTCTCCCGCTTTGAAACATCACAACAGCAGCACTCACCTGCTACAGCCCTGTTCCCACCCTCACCTGGCTCCTGTACTACTCCACTCACTGTCAGGGAGCACGATGTCAGACGGGTGCTCCTGGCAGTGAACCCCAAGAAGGCTACCGGCCCAGATGGAGTCCCTGGTAAGGTGCTCAAAGCGTGCACCCACCAGCTCACTGCCATCTTCACCAGAATTTTCAACCTCTCCCTGGACCAGGCAGTTATTCCGTCCTGCCTAAAATCAGCCACAATCGTCCCTGTGCCGAAGAAGTCTCCCATCACCAGCCTTAATGACTTCCGTCCTGTGGCCCTCACTCCGGTAATCACGAAGTGCTTCGAGAGATCGGTCCTCCAGCACATCAAGGACTATCTACCACCAGACTTCGACCCCCACCAATTCGCTTATCGCCAAAATAGATCCACAGAAGACGCCATTACCGTAGCTCTCCACTCTGTGCTGAGCCATCTGGAGCAGGGGCAGAGCTACGTCCGGATGCTCTTTGTGGATTTTAGCTCAGCTTTTAATACAATCATTCCAGACATTCTCATTGGTAAACTGGTCACTCTCGGCCTCCCCACTCTCACATGTGCCTGGATAAAGGATTTCCTCACCAACCGGCCCCAGACTGTGAGACTCGGCCCCCACCTCTCCTCCACTCGCAGGTTGAGTACCGGTTCCCCACAGGGCTGTGTGCTAAGCCCCCTCTTATACTGTCTCTACACCTACGACTGTAGTCCGGCCCACAACAACAACCGCATCGTCAAATTTGCTGACGACACTACAGTAGTCGGACTTATTTCAAAGGGAGACGAGGCAGCCTACAGAGAGGAAGTCCTGAAGTTGACAACCTGGTGCTCAGAAAACAATCTGGCTCTGAACACCAGAAAAACAAAAGAGCTCATTGTCGACTTCAGGAGGCACAGCACCGACTTAGTCCCCCTACACATCAACGGCGAGTGTGTGGAGAGGGTCAACACCTTCCGGTTTCTCGGCGTCCATATCGCTGCTGACATCTCCTGGACGGACAACACGACAGCGGTCATCAAGAAGGCTCAGCAGCGGTTGCACTTCCTGAGGGTCCTCAGGAAGCACAACCTGGACTCTAACCTGCTGCTGACCTTCTACCGCTCATCCATCGAGAGCCTGCTGACATACTGCATTACAGCATGGTATGGCAGCTGCACCATGGCAGACAGGGAGAGGCTTCAGAGGGTAACCAGGACAGCGCAGAGGATCATTGGTTGCCCTCTCCCCTCCCTGATGGACATCTACACCTCCCGCTGCCTTAGCAGGGCAAAGAAGATCATCAAAGACAGCTCCCATCCTGCGTTTGGACTGTTCGACCTGCTGCCCTCTGGTAGGCGCTATAGGTGCATCAAATCCAGGACAAATAGACTCAGAAATAGTTGCTTTCCGAGAATTATAACTACTATTAATTCTAATTCACACATGCACTGACTTCACTGCCCAACACCACGGACTTCCATCTGTATATATGTATATATGTATGTAGCGCCACAGAAATTGTGCACCTATTCCCCCCCCCCCCCCCCCCCCCCCCCCCTTCTCCCTTTTTTTGTTTTTCTGTTTCTTGTTTTTTGTGCTAAATTGTATGTATGCACTGAGTACGAGCAGCTTTCAGTTTCACTGTACATGTATAGTGACAATAAATGGCATATCTATATCTATATCTATTTGACTGAAACTAGACTGGGGGGGGGGGAGCTTAGAACGAGCAATTTACACCATGACATCTTATAAATCTGCATAGGACCTAATTGTTCATCCAAAAGATAATAATGCAATGATCTCTGCATGCTCCGACTTTTACTGATATTTCCCATGTCCTCAGCATCAAGAATCAGTAAGTGTTTCTTCATTTGTTACTAGTCAGAGTGTGACCTCTAATGTGCAATACTTGGTAATACAGCATATCCCATGGATAGAACTGAAATCATTGTTAAAATTAGAACAATAAATCAATGGTGTATTTATATTCTCATTTTTTTGCATCTGAAGCAAAACCAAATTATTAATCATAATTAGATATAGGCAACAAAATTAAGTACTGACAAGATTCAAAGCAAGTTTGAGCAACAACACTTCATCTTCCAGCAGGCACATTGCACCGCACCCGCCTAATTTCATTAGAGAACGTGCACTTTTTTTAATGTAAGAATAATTTTTGTCTGTCATCCTTTTCCTTTTTCCTCTTTGTGGATTGTCTGGTTTGCTAGATGTGCTCCAGTAGGTTTCGACCACATTAAAGGACAAAGGACATTTATTGTCATATACACCAATTAGTGCAGTGAAATTTGAGTTACCATGCAGCACCCAAATAAGATAAACACAAAACTATAGAATTTAAGGTACACAAAAAAGCTGGAGAAACTCAGCGGGTGCAGCAGCATCTATGGAGCGAAGGAAATAGGCAACGTTTCGGGCCGAAACCCTGTTTCGACCCGAAACGTTGCCTATTTCCTTCGCTCCATAGATGCTGCTGCACCCGCTGAGTTTCTCCAGCTTTTTTGTGTACCTTCGATTCTCCAGCATCTGCAGTTCCTTCTTAAACACTATAGAATTTAACGTTGCTGGTGAAGGAAGCGGTGTGTGAGTGTGCGCGTGTGAGTGTGTGTGTGCATGCGTGTGTGCGTGCGCTCTCGCTACTCTGACAGTTGCCATTCCAGTTGCCGACGACTTGACATTCGTCTGAAATATTGCCTAAGTGGGACATGCTCATCAAGTGTAACTGTCACCTTTTCATATCATTCAACCCAATCTTTCTTAAGATTTACTGCTTCACCCAGCTAATTGATAATTAGTTTTATAATTGCACCAGACTTTTCATGTGTCGATTTTTATGTTAAGTCCACTTCTTCCATATTCAGAAAAAAAAGACACAATGTGCAGGAGTAACTCAGTGGGTCAGGCAGCTTCACTGGAGAACATGGGTAGGTGACATTTTTGCTCAGAACTTTTCAGACTGATGTTAGGGGGGAGGGGGGAAGAAAGCTGGGTGCGAGGAGGGACATGGCAAAGACTGGCAGATAATAGGTTGATAGACACAAAGTGCTGGAGTAGCTCAGCGGGTCAGGCAACATCTATGGAGACAATGGATAGGTGACATTTTGGGTCGGGGCTAGGTAAAAAGTTGATATAGGTATGAGGGGTTTTTGAGAGGCAGATGGTGGACAAAGACCAGAGATAAAAAAGGGCAGGAGGTGTGTGCCAAAAATAATTAACGCGTTGCAAATTGTGAAGCTAGAAGAAGGAATGTAGAGGAGGAGAGGGGAAATAGGTGTGAGTCCAGGTGGGCCACGGGGAGATGGGGGGGGAGCATTTGGGGGACGAAGGAAAAGGGCGAGGATGCAACCCGTATGCTTTCTATGGTGCATTTGTGGAGTCCTGACCCAAAATGTCACCTATCCATGTTCTCCAGAGATGCTGCCTGGCTCACTGAATTACTTAAGAACTTTGTGTAATTTTTTGTTAACCAGCACCTGCAGTTCCTTTGATTGCTCTAGTGTAAAATCTCCTCAAGGGATGCCTGCTTTGAAGTTCTATTACCTGCCAGCCCCTCCTGTCTTCCACTTTCCTTCTCCCCCCTAGAATCAGTATGAAGAAGGGTCCCAACCCGAAATGTCAACTATCCATGTTCTTGAGGAGCTGCCCGACTGAAGCTGAGTTACTTCAGCACTTTGTATCTTTCTATTGTAAAGTTCCTTTTATGCACATTCTCCATATTCAGTACTGCCTGACTTTCTGTCAACTCTTTTGCTCTTGATTGATAGTTTTTAAAAGTCAATTGTATTGTGCAGTTTAAAGTTACAGACATGAATTTGAATGTAATTTCCTTCTTTGTTACCAAGGTTACAAGCTTGAGAGAAAGAGAAAACGACCTAGCCCAACCTATTCACACCGTGTAATCTCAACGAAAGCTGGTTTTACTTGATTCTAGAGCATTATGCCCCTGTCCCACTTAGGAAACCTGAACGGAAACCTCTGGAGACTTTGCGCCCCACCCAAGGTTTCCGTGCGGTTCCTGGATGTTTTTGTCAGTCTCCCTACCTGCTTCCACTAACTGCAACCTCCGGCAACCACCTGCAACCTCCGGGAACTGCACAGAAACCTTGGGTGGGGCGCAAAGTCTCCAGAGGTTTCCGTTCAGGTTTCCTAAGTGGGACGGGGCATAAATGATTAAAATCCTTGGCTTTTGACACCGGCAAATCAGCCCTGACAGCATTTGGATTCTTCACTATTAATCTTTTTCCTTTGCATCTCAAACACCTGCTGTGTACTTGCAACATTTCAAGCGGGCTGCAGCTTGTCAACTTTTCAATGAAGAGATTGTGTTGAATAAACTGTGGTCCCAGTGTTATTTTGGAATAACAAGAGTTGTCAAAAGGACACTTTCCTGACCTGCATCATAATGGCGTGAGGAGTTTGCCAGGCAGCTCCTTATCACCAGATGGTGCTGTTGGTTTGCAGAAGAGCCTGGCTTTTTCGTGATTGACTTTCCTAGAACTAGTGATAAAAGCAGCTGTTAACATATTCAATTTATCACTTCCCCTTTGTGGTGATTTGTTATCAAGTTTGATTCATACATGAACTTTTGTGATTAAGATGCTTAAAGACTTTTTTGGTATTGGTTTATTATTGCCATGTATACACAGATATATTAAACATCTTTGTTTCATATGCTATCCAGGCAAAATCATACCATACATGAATACATCAGGTAGTGCAAAAGGGAAAATCCAAAAATTGCAAATATAGTCTTCCAGCTACAGAGGAAGTCTAGATAAGAAAAGGTGTAACGGATGCAATGAGCTAGAATGGAAGATCGGAAATTCATCCTTAGGTTTCAAAAGGCTCCTTGAAAAACTTGATAACAGCAGGGAAGGAACAGTTCTTGAATCTATTGGTATGTGATTTACATAGAAACATAGAAACATAGAAATTAGGTGCAGGAGTAGGCCATTCGGCCCTTCGAGCCTGCACCGCCATTCAATATGATCATGGCTGATCATCCAACTCAGTATCCCGTACCTGCCTTCTCTCCATACCCCCTGATCCCCTTAGCCACAAGGGCCACATCTAACTCCCTCTTAAATATAGCCAATGAACTGGCCTCAACTACCCTCTGTGGCAGAGAGTTCCAGAGATTCACCACTCTCTGTGTGAAAAAAGTTCCTCTCATCTCGGTTTTAAAGGATTTCCCCCTTATCCTTAAGCTGTGACCCCTTGTCCTGGACTTCCCCAACATCGGGAACAATCTTCCTGCATCTAGCCTGTCCAACCCCTTAAGAATTTTGTAAGTTTCTATAAGATCCCCTCTCAATCTTCTAAATTGTAGAGAGTATAAACCAAGTTTATCCAGTCTTTCTTCATAAGACAGTCCTGACATCCCCGGAATCAGTCTGGTGAACCGTCTCTGCATTCCCTCTATGGCAATAATGTCCTTCCTCAGATTTGGAGACCAAAACTGTACGCAATACTCCAGGTATGGTCTCACCAAGACCCTGTACAACTGCAGTAGAACCTCCCTGCTCCTATACTCAAATCCTTTTGCAATGAAAGCTAACATACCATTCGCTTTCTTTACTGCCTGCTGCACCTGCATGCCTACCTTCAATGACTGGTGTACCATGACACCCATGAAAAAGATTTCAATCTTTTTTTTAATCTTCTGCCTGATGAGGGGAGAATAGAGAATGGTCTTTGTGGCTAAAGGGATCAGGGGGTATGGAGAGAAGGCAGGTACGGGATACTGAGTTGGATGATCAGCCATGATCATATTGAATGGCGGTGCAGGCTCGAAGGGCCGAATGGCCTACTCCTGCACCTATTTTCCATGTTTCTATGACTGGGCTTTGAGTGGTCCTTGATTATGTTGGCTGCTTTTCTGAGGCAGCATGAAATGTGGATGGAATAGTTGACAGGCTGGCTGGTTTGTGTGAGCTGCCTGCATTCACAACCCTGTCATTTCTTGCATCCTGAACTGATCAGTTGATATTGGATATAATAAGAAACTCTTTTCTCTGGTGGTGAAGCTCAGAATGTGGCTGTATTGTTAGAGCTCTGCTGTTTTAAGGGAATGGTCAGTTCAAAGTTCAAAGTAAACTTTATTGTCAATTCAAATAAATTGGATTGAAATTGTGTTTCCCCATACTCCAAATGTGCAAGTAATATTTATAACACGGAGACAATATACCAATAAGATAGACAATATACATTATTTAAAATATTCACAGTGTGCCAGACTGTAGTAAAAATTTGAGGTATGTTATTAAGGTGCAATAATAAAGGTGCAATATAGAAAAGTGAAAATAGCATACTGCAGACATTGAGTTAAAGTTAAATGTTCATGGAATTTTCTTGAGTGTGTTGAGTAGTCTGATGGCCTGAGGGAAAAAGCTGTTTTTGAATCTGGTGGTTTTGCTCCGCATGCTGCGGTAGCGCTTGCCAGATGGTAGGAGAGTGAACAGTTTGTGTGCTGGGTGGGTGGTGTCTTTGATGATATTGGTTGCTCTCTTGCGACAGCGAGATGGGTATAAGTCCTGGATTGCAGGTTGGGGTGATCTGGTGATCTTCTCCGCTGTCCTCACCACTCTCTGTAGTGCCTTCTGGTCAGCAGCAGAGCAACTGCCATAGCAGACTGAGAGACTGCTGGTAAGAATGCCAGGAGACGTCACTTCACGGTAGTGAAAATTCAGAACTCTCCCTACAAGAATCGATAGGTCTAGTTGGAGAACTGTCTCAAAACCAGGACCATCGAATCAAAGAATGCTGCCGGATGGAAGGAATACAGGCAGCCCATCAAATCTCAGCTGATAGGTTGATCCATAGTCCCATTTCTCCCATTCTCTTCCTTGTAAATTGTAAATTATTCTCTCTCTCGTGGAAGGAAACTAAATTCATTGGAATGCTGTTGCATGAAAGGAATGCATTCAGTCTATCAAGTCTCTGCTGCCCTTGAATAAACTGATCCTGGTAGTCCCACTTCTCCCATTCCCTTACTCATAACTTTGTAAATTATTTTCTCTAAAGTGCCCGTCAAATTCCCTTTTGCGGACATTGATTGCTTGTGTTTCCGCAGCCTTGTTAAGCAGCAAATTCCGGATCCTAATTACTGAATAGAAAATATTTTCCCCGCATCTGCTATGTATTTTACCCAAAGCCATAATCTGTATATCATGCGTGCACTATTCATTTACGTAATAAGAGACGGGGAATTAAAGCAAGCAGATGGAGTGAGGTACTGAACAGATATGACCTAATTGAATGACATTTGAATGATGCTTAAGTTACTAAATGGCTATTCCTACTCCTAAGCATTTAGGATTGTAATTCTTGTTGGGTGTGTGTCTGAGGTCTGCTCACGTGATACTTACCTGCATATTGCAATGATTATTGCTCTTGCATTATAGTTGCAGCATCTCCATTGAATCTTTGTGGTTTTGGTTAACATTCTGTAGTTTGCTTTGCAAATTTGGTCGGTGGGGGGCGCTGCAAGCCAGCGTGTCTGTTTTTTTTCTACTTTTTTTGTTTTTTTAGTATGTTTTAATGTATGTTTTTAATGTTCCTCTGTGTGTTTTGTGTGGGTGGTGGTGTGGGGGGGTGGGGGGGGAGAGGGGGAAACCGCTTCGGTCGCCTCCTCCACGGAGAGGCGACTTTTTCCAGGTCGCCTCCCCCGTGGCCTAACAGCAGGGATCAGGCGGCCTTTCCCAGAGACGCGCCCGGGGCTTCAGTGGTGGGCGCAGCGTGGACACTTGGCATGGAGCGGGCGAGCCCTCGCTGGGGCTCGACGGAGGGGAGCGCTCCGTTTCGCTGGGCCGCGGCAGCCGGCAGCCTGAAGCCGCGGTCTGCAGAGCTCCAGCTGGTGCGGCGTCTACACGGGATCTCATGTTGGGGACCCGGGGGGAAGAAGAAGCTTCCACCACCGGCCCGCGGCCAACTTCGATCGCGGGCGCGGTGGCGACTTACCATCAGGAGCGGGGTCCCTCGCCAGGGATCCCTGGAGGGGAGCTTGGTCTGTCAGCCCTGCAGTCTGTGGTGCTTCTGGCTGCGGTGCGAACTTTAAATCTTCGACTGCCGGCCTGCGGCCTACACCAGCCTGAAGCCACGGTCTCCGGTGGGGAAGAGCCGATCCTGGACTTACCTGGACTTTTACTTTGTCCTTTTGCCAACTGGACGCCCGCAGCGACGGCTGCGGAGGGTTGAGGTCCCGACCACGGGGGGATATGGAGGAGGACTGGCCAATTTCTGTGCCTTCCACCACAGTGATGAATGCTGTGGTGGATGTTTGTGTTAAATTTTTATTGTGTTTTTGTGTGTGTTCTTTATCATTGTACCGCTGCTGACAAATTCATTTCACTTGCACTTTATGTGCAATGTGATGAATAAAACTGATTGTATTGTATTGTATTGTAAATACAACTTGTTAAAAGGCAGAGCTCGCTGTAGTTTCTTGCAGTGTTGGTCAGCTATTGCCAAACCAAGCTGCGATGTATCCCAAAAGGATGTTTTTGATGAAGCACCTGTAGAAATTTGTAAGTCATTGGAGACATGCTGAATTTCTACCGTCTTCTGAGGAAGTAGAGGTGTTAATGTGCATCCTTGGCTGTAGCATCAACATGGATAAATATTGATTATGGTATATAAGTGATGTATGTTGAATGGTTTTTCCATTTATCCTCTTCATTAGTTCTCCTCCAGTTGGTGGCTTGTCTGAGGCAAGGTGCAGAGTGGTCATGAGATTAATGTTTGGGGTGATGACATGACCTTGCTTGATACCAATCGGCACAGGGATTAGATCTGTTCTAGATCCACCGAGGGAGATCATGGCTGGCATGCTATCATATAGCAGATGGAAGATGATGATAATTTTCCATATGCATCTACATTTGTGAAGGATGTTCTTATCTCAGGAGAAAGCAATAAAAATAAACTTTCAGAGCTCCAGTGGAAATGGAAATCAATGGGAAAATTAAGTTGCAGGCAGAAAATGTCCTGACCTCGGGTGGACTAAGGAGGAGGAGGACTGGACTTTTTAATGCCTCCCCTCACAGTGGAAAGTGTTGATTCTGCTGTGGGGGGACGTTCATGTTAAATTCTATAGTGTGTTGTGTCTTTTTTCTTTTATGTGGATGTATGATCTGATTTCTTCTCTGTAAAGCACTTTGGCTTTAACGTGATGTGATTTAAAAGTGCTATATAAATAAAAAATACTTACTTACTATATCATAGATAAAAGACTTCTTAGACCAGCGGTTCTTAACCTGGGGATCATGACCCTCATGGGGGTCGTTTGGGGGTTTGCCGGGGGTCATAAATAACATATTCGTAAATCCGAAGGGTTTCTATCGCTATATTAATAGCAAAAGGATAACGAGGGATAAAATTGGTCCATTAGAGAGTCAGAGTGGACAACTATCTGCAGAGCCAAAAGAGATGGGGGAGATATTGAACAGTTTCTTTTCTTCGGTATTCACCAAGGAGAAGGATATTGAATTATGTGAGGTAAGGGAAACAAGTAGAGTAGCTATGGAAACTATGAGGATCAAAGAAGAGGAAGTACTGACACTTTTGAGAAATATAAAAGTGGATAAGTCTCCAGGTCCGGACAGGATATTCCCTAGGACATTGAGGGAAGTTAGTGCAGAAATAGCAGGGGCTATGGCAGAAATATTTCAAATGTCATTAGAAATGGGAATAGTGCCGGAGGATTGGCGTACTGCGCATGTTGTTCCATTGTTTAAAAAGGGGTCTAAGAGTAAACCTAGCAATTATAGACCTGTTAGTTTGACGTCAGTGGTGGGCAAATTAATGGAAAGAATACTTAGAGATAATATATATAAGCATCTGGATAAACAGGGTCTGATTAGGAACAGTCAACATGGATTTGTGCCTGGAAGGTCATGTTTAACTAATCTTCTTGAATTTTTTGAAGATGTTACTCGGGAAACTGATGAGGGTAAAGCAGTGGATGTTGTGTATATGGACTTCAGTAAGGCCTTTGACAAGGTTCCTCATGGAAGGTTGGTTAAGAAGGTTCAATGGTTAGGTATTAATGGTGGAGTAGCAAGATGGATTCAACAGTGGCTGAATGGGAGATGCCAGAGAGTAATGGTGGATGGTTGTTTGTCAGGTTGGAGGCCAGTGACGAGTGGGGTGCCACAGGGATCTGTGTTGGGTCCACTGTTGTTTGTCATGTACATCAATGATCTGGATGATGGTGTGGTAAATTGGATTAGTAAGTATGCAGATGATACTAAGATAGGTGGGGTTGCGGGTAATGAAGTAGAGTTTCAAAGTCTACAGAGAGATTTATGCCAGTTGGAAGAGTGGGCTGAAAGATGGCAGATGGAGTTTAATGCTGATAAGTGTGAGGTGCTACATCTTGGCAGGACAAATCAAAATAGGACGTATATGGTAAATGGTAGGGAATTGAAGAATGTAGGTGAACAGAGGGATCTGGGAATAACTGTGCACAGTTCCCTGAAAGTGGAATCTCATGTAGATAGGGTGGTAAAGAAAGCTTTTGATGTGCTGGCCTTTATAAATGTCAACAAAATAGAGAGAGTACAGAGGAGATTTACTAGAATGTTGCCTGGGTTTCAGCAACTAAGTTACAGAGAAAGGTTGAACAAGTTAGGGCTTTATTCTTTTGAGCGCAGAAGGTTAGGGGGGGACTTGATAGAGGTTTTTAAAATGATGCGAGGGATAGACAGAGTTGACGTGGAAAAGCTTTTCCCACTGAGAGTAGGGAAGATTCAAACAAGGGGACATGACATGATAATTAAGGGACTGAAGTTTAGGGGTAACATGAGGGGGAACTTCTTTACTCAGAGAGTGGTAGCTGTGTGGAATGAACTTCCAGTGAAGGTGGTGGAGGCAGGTTCGTTTTTATCATTTAAAAATAAATTGGATAGTTATATGGATGGGAAGGGATGGGAAGGGAGCGCAGGTATATGGGACTAGGGGAGATTATGTGTTCGGCACGGACTAGAAGGGTCAAGATGGCCTGTTTCCGTGCTGTAATTGTTATATGGTTATATATGGTTATATCAATTTGCTGAGCCCATCTTTGGGAACCTAACAAAGGTACTTACCTCACAGTGTTTTGTTCGCGTATGTACGTACGTATACGCACACAAACTGTGTGTTGTGAGCCATGTCTGCCAAGAAGCGCACGTATAGTGAAGCATTTCTCAAGTTCGGCTTCACAAGCATTGTTCAAAAATCCGTGGTCAAACCGCAATGTGTTATCTGTGCCAAGGTTTTGAGCCACGAGAGCATGAAGCCCAGCAAACTGAAGATCCATTTGGAGTCTTGTCACAGCGACCTGGCGGGGTAGGGCGTGGACTATTTCAAACAAAAGAAGCTGCACTCTAGTGTTCTGCATCGATTCGATGGGTCACTGCGCTCGTCAAAATGAAGCAACACTGGAGGCTTCATATCAGATTGCTCATCGAATCGCACAGACTAAGAAACCTCACACCATTGGTTAAGAGCGTATTAAGCCATGCCTTCTCCATGAAGTGAAGTTGGTGCTGGGGGAACAGTTTCAGTCAAACAAGTTCAGGCAGATTTCCCTTTCAAATGACAGTCAAAAGTCGAATCTCGGATATGAGTAATGATATTCTGCTGCAAGTAGTGAGCGCTGTGAAGAGCAGTCCAGTGTATTCACTGCAACTGGACGAGTCAACAGATGTTGCCTCATGTTCCCAACTGCAAGTTTACTGCTTTTTTGTTACTGTTTTTTTTATTTCCTTCCTCCCACAATATGTAATATGTAAAAGAATATGTGATTCTGTTCCATTCTGTTTGTAGTTTGTTGTTTGTTTGTTATTTTGCACAAATTCGCGAGCATTGCCACTTTTCATTTCACTGCACATCTCGTATGTGACGAATAAACTTGACTTGACTTGACTGGTTATTTCAACGGAGAAGCCATGCAGGAGGAGTGCCCGTTCTCGGAGCCATTGGCCACTATCTCTCGGGGAGAAGGTGTGTTCAGAATGCTGGAAACCTTCCTCATCAAACATGAGCTTCACCCACTGCATGATATATCACCATGCTTTAGTGATCAAGGGCTCTCCCTCCCTCCTGGCCTTTGAGAAGTGCTTTCAGATGTGGTGAAGATTGTGAACCACATCAGAGGGAGTGCAACAAACTCAAGAATCTTCAAAGCGATGTGTGAAGAAATGGGCGCCGATTTCACTGGCATTCGCGTGGTAAAGTTCTCAATCGTGCGATTCAACTTTGAGAGGAAATAGCGCTGTTCTTGGAGAGAGGGTGTACCGAGACCGAGAATCAGCTTCATGAAAAGATGCAGGATGCACTGTCCATGATGAAGGTTGCTTACTTGGCTGACTTCTTCACCGAGGTGAATACCTTGAACCTGTTATTATTTAAGGAAATCTCCCAATGCTACACACGGCTCGTGACAAAGTGGCTGCGCTCAGGAGGAAGATTAACTTTTACCAGAGAATGGAATCATATGGTGCAACACAATTGTAAAAAATAACTGTTTCAGGACTGGACGAGGGTTGGTCAAGATTATAAATAATGATCTCCTTTTCTTTTTTATTTTATTCTCTTTTCACTATTTTCTCTCTCAACTTTCTTCATTTACTCGTTCTCTTTCTTCACACACTATATATTTCACATCTTTCTATTCTTTACTATCTAACTTCTTTTTCTTATTCTCATCTTTTTTCAATGTAAAAAAAAAAAAAAAGTTGTACATTTTGAAAAATAACCATGACTGGGGGGGATGGGGGAAATGGGGGGGGGGAGGGGGAGGGGGGGGACACAATGAAGCCTGACATCTAGGACAGGGGTCAGCATCCTATGGCCCACAGGCTGGATCCGGCCCGTAACCCAAAATCATCCGGCCCACAGGCGTATTTTTTTTCAATCCGTTTTTGCGACTTGGGAACTGCAGCTATTCCCAGGGCATGCAGGGGACCTGGGCGCTACAGCCAGTCCCGGGGCAGGCGAGCTGACCTGGGAACTGCAGACAGTCCCGGGCTGCTCCATTTTAGGAGCTGGCGGCCTCCAACTGGAATCGACCTCGAGGGCTCCAGTGGCAGAGCCTGTCGACTTACCATCACGGAGCTGGCTGAAGGGGCTGTGGTGCCACAAAAGATGGGGGAGGGAGATTGTCCCCCACCTCTCAAAACATATGGGGGGGGAGGGGATCGTCTGACCCTTTTCCGTTGTCCGGCTGGGGTCATTAGCCCTCTCCAAAAAAACAAGACTGATATTTATTTACTATTTAGACTGATCTAAACGAGAAACTTTAAAATAATGCCCCAAGTATGAGAAATTATAAAGTTAGCTGTTTATTTAATAGCACTGTTAAATATTCTGTCTAAATCAGTGGTTCTTAACCTTTTTGGCCCCATGACCCCATCAGATATTCTTGGTCAGTACCGTGACCCCCAAAACAAATTGAAAGAAAAACAGCCCGATTTATTAAAGCATGTCTGCCAAATACTCAGTCAATGGGATGGCTGAAATTGTTTTGCAGCCTTCAGGCGATCAAAGTGAGGACGAATGTTCATGTCAGCGTCGATCACAAGCCTATTCCGTGCCCTCGTATTCAGCGTTACCATGGTTGAGAATCCAGCCTCACAGCAATAGGTCGAGGGGGAACTGGACCAATAGGGTCTTCGAAAGAACAGGACAGTCCTTCACTTTCACCAAAACGTTGCGAGCGTTTGTTCCATGAAGTCACTCCTGAGCTGCGCATCTTCACAAATTCGGTAAAATTCAACCTTCGCAGCCACGTCAGTATCGCTGATGTCACCGACTTCAACAACTAATCGATAAGGTTATAATTATACAAATCCAAATTCTCTTGATAATTCAAATCAACCCTTTTCAAAGGAAGGACGCATCATTTGCAACTCAGATATTCAAATTGTCTAGCTAAAGTACCAGATGACGAACTGTTCTTTGTATTCTTTTGTTTGGGGTTTAACAGAATCCAAATTCAAAAGCATCTTTGAAAACACAAGTTACATAGTTACATTGATAGTTCATTGATGGGACTTGGATGAATGGGTTCTGGTTTTTTTCAGTTCTATTTAACTGTTGCATCTCTGGAACCCACCTTGAAGTAGTAGGATGTGTAGGACGGAACTGCAGATGCTGGTTTAAACCAAAGATGGACACAAAGCTGGAGTAACTCAGCAGGACAAATAGCATCACTGGAGAGAAGGAATGGGTTGAGACCCTTCTTCAGGCTGGTTAGGGATAAGGAAAACGAGAGATATAGGTTCAAAGGTTATTTTATTGGTCACATACTCCTAGGTGTAGTGAAATGCTTCTTG
This sequence comes from Leucoraja erinaceus, assembly GCF_028641065.1. Classification (NCBI taxonomy): domain Eukaryota; kingdom Metazoa; phylum Chordata; class Chondrichthyes; order Rajiformes; family Rajidae; genus Leucoraja; species Leucoraja erinaceus. The sequence goes on along the minus strand of NC_073380.1, from coordinate 98,178,730 downwards.
CCAATGCAGCACATAAAGAAAGAATACAGACATAACTGTAATAAAGAAATTAAACATAAAAACATCCCCCCACAATGGTTCCCATTATGAGGGAAGGCACAAAGTCCAGTCCCCATCCCCATGTCCACCCATAGTTGGGCCTATTGAGGCTTCCACAGTTGCCTCTATGGAGGCCTGATGTTCCAGGCCGTTCTCGCCGGGTGATGGTGCCTCGGCGTCGGGAGAGTCCTCTCAGCGGCTTGGGAACCCTGGAACGGCCGCTTCCCTTACCGGAGACCGCGGCTTCCGAAGCCAACAAGGCCGCGCCGGATGGAACTCCACCACTGCCGATCACGGCGAGAGATCCCAGGCTCCCGATGAAAAGTTCAGCGCTGCTGCCCGCGGCTGGCCGCTCCACAGACCCGCAGCTCCATGATGTTTTTATCAGTGGTCTTCAGCTCACCGGAGTTCCAGTGTGGCAACCCGCGATAACGCTCCAGCGCTGTGCCGCCGCCGGAGCCGAGGTTCTGGGCGGTCCCCTCAGGAAACGCCGCTCCAGACCCGCTGGTAGGCCGCGAGGACGGGTCGAAAGTGCAGCCCGGAGAAAAGCTACCTCTCCGACCAGGTAGGGACCCTGAAAAGTAGTTTCCCCCTCCCCCTCCCCCCACCCCCCACATAAAAAAGACTGGAGCTCCAAAAACAAAACACTAAAATTCACTAAAAATAAAAAAAGAGTGAAAAACGAACAGCTGCAGGCTGGGCAGCCATACCACACAGGACGACGCACCCTTACAGTGATGTAGAGAGATAAAGAACAATGACTGAAAGATATGCATAACAGTAAGCATGATAATGGAAACATGCCATTGTTAGCTGTTTGTTGGGTGAAAACGAGAAGCTGGTGCGACTTGGATGGGGGAGGGATAGAGAGAGAGGGAATGCCGGGGTTACTTGAATTTAGAAAAATCAATATTCATACCACTGGGCTGTAAACTGCCCAAGCAAAATATGGGATGCTGTTCCTCCAATTATCCTCACTCTGACAATGGAGGAGACCTCGGACAGAAAGGTCTGTGTGGGAATGGGAAGGAGAATTAAAGTGTTCAGCAACTGGGAGATCAGGTAGGTATGGGCAGACTGAGAAATGATTGCCCAGTTTGCGTTTGGTTTCGCCGATGTATAAGAATCCACATCAATGGATACAGTAGATGAGGTACTTGAAGTAGTAGATGTGCCTTAACCAGCATCTGCTGTTCGTTTGGCTCAATTCAGGACACAGGAATCTGAAGGAATTTATATATTGGTTAAACATGTGAAAATATTTTTCAGGCTGAAACAATATTTGGTGTTTGGGTACAAAGCAAGATTTTAATTTGTAGACAAACGTAACACACACATCTCAATCAACCAGGAGAGGACAGGAGAATATGAACAAGATTATAAGTGTCAGATGGTTTCTTGATGATTATTAAAGGGTTTTTAAACAACTTCTAAAGTCAATGCTTATTTCAAATGTTTCCTCTTTATTCTTGTTGGAAGAACAATATTTGATGTTCAATGAGCATCACATCATGTTTAGAAACAAAGAACTGCAGATGCTGGTTAATACACAAAAGGCACAAAGTTCTGGAGTTCCAGAGGTCAGGCAGCATCTCTGGAGAACATAGATAGGTGGCTTTTTGAGTCAAGACCCTTCTTCGTACTAAAAGGGTCCCGACCCAAAACATCACCTATCCATGTTCTCCAGAGATGCTGTCTGACTTCTGATCAGTCTGAAGAATGGTTTTGGCCCGAAACGTCGCCTATTTCCTTCGCTCCATAGATGCTGCTGCACCCGCTGAGTTTCTCCAGCAATTTTGTGTCCGTTCGATCTTCCAGCATCTGCAGTTCCTTCTTGAACAACATGCTGTCTGACTTGTTGAGTTACTCCAACACTTTGTGTCCTTTTATCATATCATGTTTAATTGTGTTAAGTTCCCATCTCTAATACATTCCAAAATGCACAAGAGTCTGGTTAAAGGACAATGGAAGTCAGGGATCTATATTGATTTGTCATATTTTCTAACAAAATCGGAGAACATTCAGCTCATCAAGCTTATATTGACACATAATGCTGGAGTAACAAATGCTGGAGTATCTGGAGGACAGGCAGCATCTTTGGAGAGAAGGAATGGTTGATTTTTTGAGTCGAGACCCTTCTGCAGATGACCGGAAACATCGCCCATTCCTTCTCTCCAGAAATGTTGCCTGTCCCGCCGAGTTACTCCAGCATTTTGTGCCTATCTTCAGTTAAAACCAGCATCTGCAGTTCTTTCCCACACAAGCTTATATTGACTCCTGGAGCATTTTCATCAGTCTCATTTATTTTCCTGTTACATATTCACATGCAAGGAATTCAGAAAGTATTCAGACCCTTCACTTTTTCCACATTTTGTTACATTACAGCCTATTCTAAAATGGATTAAATTCATTTTTTTCTCATCAATCTAGACATAATACCCCATAATAAAAAAGCAAAAACAGATGTTTAGAAATGTTTGCAAAGTAATTAAAAAGAAATAACTGAAATATCACATTTACATAAGTATTCAGACCCTTTACTCAGTACTTTGTTGAGGCACCTTTGGCAGCGATTACAACCTCAAGTCTACTTGGGTATGATGCTACAAGCTTGGCACACCTGTATTTGGGTAATTTCTCCCATTCTTTGCAGATCCTCACAAGTTATGTTGGGTTGGATGGGAAGCGTCGATGCACAGCTATTTTCAGGTCCCTCCAGAGATGTTCGATCGGGTTCAAGTCCAGTCTCTGGCTGGGCCACTCAAGGACATACACAGACTTGTCACAAAGTCATTCCTGCGTTGTCTTGAGTGAAGAAGGGTTTCGGCCCGAAACGTCGCCTATTTTTCTTCGCTCCATAGATGCTGCTGCACCCGCTGAGTTTCTCCAGCAATTTTGTGTACCTGCGTTGTCTTGGCTGTGTGCTTAGGGTCGTTGTCCTGTTATAAGGTGAACCTCAGTCTGAGGTCCTGAACACTCTGGAGCAGGTTTTCATCAAGGATTGCTCTGTTATATTATTTTATTTTATTTTTTATTTATTCCGAACAAGTAAAGACATTAAAGACATTAATAGTAACAAAATCGAAATAATCAAACAATTGGACATTACAATCAATATTTACAAGCAATGAAAAGAACAAAAAGCAAATTTCCAATGTCCAACTCTGTGTCTGTACAAGCTCGAAAAGGAGTGAGAAGAATAACTTATTAAATCTCACCCCTTTTCCCCAACACTTCTACCATATTTAAAAATCAATTAATTAATAATAATAATACCACCCCAGACAATTTCCCATAATACCTACAGACATATATATACATACAACTATTATACACATACAAACTTCATATATGAAGTAACCAAACATAAGTAAACAATTGTAAAGCAATAGACAAACATTAACCCCCACTTGTCAACCGTCCCCTCCATCCCGGTACCCCATGAAAATTATTTTTTTATATATCATTTTAAAATGATTCATGTTTGTACATAGAAACATAGAACATAGAAATTAGGTGCAGGAGTAGGCCATTCGGCCCTTCGAGCCTGCACCGCCATTCAATATGATCATGGCTGATCATCCAACTCAGTATCCTGTACCTGCCTTCTCTCCACACCCCCTGATCCCCTTAGCCACAAGGGCCACATCTAACTCCCTCTTAAATATAGCCAATGAACTGGCCTCAACTACCCTCTGTGGCAGAGAGTTCCAGAGATTCACCACTCTCTGTGTGAAAAATGTTTTTCTCATCTCGGTCCTAAAGGATTTCCCCTTTATCCTTAAGCTGTGACCCCTTGTCCTGGACTTCCCTAACATCGGGAACAATCTTCCTGCATCTAGCCTGTCCAACCCCTTAAGAATTTTGTATGTGCAAGTAATATTTATAACACAGACAAACTATATACCAATAAAAATAGACAGGACATATACATTATATAAAATATTCACAGTGTGCCAGAGTGTAGTAAAACTTTGAGGTATGTTATTAAGGTGCAATAATAAAAGGTGCAATATAGAAAGGTGCAAATGGCATACTGCAGACATTAAATTAAAGTTATTTTGACAGTCAATTGGTCTTAGTTTGTGTAATGTTCATGGAATTTTCTTGAGTGTGTTGAGTATTCTGATGGCCTGAGGGACTTCCTGTGACTGCAATTTCCCATAGGAACTCCTGTTTTCACCCACATCCCATAGACATGCTGGTTGATTGAAGACAGCCTTCAATAACATGACAATTTCATTTGGGAACATTCAGGAGGTCAAAATTATATGAGAGGAGATATTTCACTGGTTGCACACAATCATGTGCAGATGACAAATGTTAAATTTATTTTAAATGAATAAGAAAGTAAGAAAAAGTAGCTTGAATGCAAATAATTTGAATACTATCTCACATCATGACTACTCACTTTTATTTATTTATTGAACAATATAATTAGTGAATTATTTACTAATTTACTAATCCAAAGTAGTTTTAATGCTGTCTTGTCTGTAGTTAAGACCCTGATCTTATCCATTCATTTACATTGTGTTAAAACTGATCTTCAAAATTAGTTGGTCTGGTAATAATGTATGCATTAATTTCATCTTTAAAGCATCTTTTCAATCATGATGCCATTCAATGGGAGGGTTCAAAACAAATAGGAATATATTATTTGAACAATCACGTTAATGTTTTTATGATTTTGAACCAATCAGCATCTATTATCAGCATCTGTTATCTTTCAGAACTTTGCCGTTTGTTTTTTAGGTAGTGGTTTAGTTTAATGATGCACTTAAAATAACAACCTTGTTGGTCAAATCACCTCTCACTATTCTATTGACATATTATATTGTCGACTTATGGTAGTATGGAAATCCAATTACCAAGGAAACAATCTTGGAATTGTAAAAATAAAAAATCATGTGCATTGCAGCATTGCTCTACAAATGTGGTCTGTCACCTTGGCAACTGTAACATAGCAGCATATCTAGAACATTAGCAAATGTTGTAACATTATTATTACATTCAGAAATGTCCCTTGGAGTTTTGTAGAACAAAATTTGATATTCAGACATCTATGGTTGTAAAAAAGTCCAAATCACCAAATAGTGAAGGTGGACAAAAGTGCTGGAGAAACTCAGCGGGTGAGGCAGCATCTATGGAGCGAAGGAAATTGGCAACGATTCAAGTAGAAACCCTTTCTTCAATCTGATGCGAGGGGGGGGGGAAGAAAGAGGGCAGGGGAGAAAGAGGAAGAGGTGGAGCCAGTGGGCTGAGGGAGAGCTGAGGAGGGGAGGAGAAAGTAAGAAGTAATTAGAGAAGTCAATGTTCATACCGCTGGGGTGTAAACTGCCCAAGCGAAATATGAGGTGCTGCTCCTCCAATTTACGGTGGTCCTCACTCTGGCCATGGAGGAGGCCCAGGACAGAAAGGTCGGATCCGGAATGGGAGGGGGAGTTGAAGTGCTGAGCCACCGGGAGATCAGGTTGGTTATTGCGAACCAAGCGGAGGTGTTGGGCGAAACGATCGCCAAGCCTGCACTTGGTCTCACCGATGTAGAGCAACTGACATCTAGAGCAGCGGATGCAATAGATGAGGTTGGAGGAGGTGCAGGTGAACCTCTGCTGCACCTGGAAAGACTGGTTGGGTCCTTGAATGGAGTCAAGGGGGGAGGTAAAATGACAATTGTAGCATTTCCTGCGGTTGCAAGGGAAAGTACCCGGAGAGGGGGTGGTTCGGGTGGGAAGGGACAAATTGACCAGGGAGTTACAGAGGGAGCGGTCTCTGCGGAAAGAAGACCGGGGAGGAGATGGGAAGATGTGGCAAGTGGTGGGATCACGTTGGAGGTGGCGAAAATGTTGGATAGTGAGCTTAGTCATTGAAATAAATTCTTAAACATGTCCTGATTAGGGGAATCAGAGGCAAATAGGTTTATGAAGGAAATTGCAAAGCCAGGGCAGTGACAACACAAGACACATCTGACAACAGTGTATGTCAAAATGCAATGAGACATCCGAGTAGTTATCCGCTGGTTAGCCAGAGTTTCAACTATAAGCTTAGATTGAAGAAACTAGTGTTACAATCCTTGGGGTTAAGAAGATTGAGATGTGATCGAGGTGTATAAAATAATGAATGGTTTTGACAGCGAAGATAGGGGCACATTGTTCTCATTAGCAAATTACTTGGAAATATGTGGACACATTTACCAATTTTGGAAAATTAATACTGTAGGGTCATGCAAATCCGTGCAGTTATGATCTGATGCTCACTGCAATGGTTCTTGATTAACATATATACCAAGGTGCAATGAAATTCCTTTTTACATGCAGATTAGTAAGATTAGTGTTATACATCAGTACTAATCCCGATTAAGTACAGAATGCAGAGAAACAGCTCACTGAGTTTGTATGCAAGAGTCATCAGGATTTGGTGGCATTTTTAAAGTCCCAGCTGCAGTTGGCCGTAAAGGCCCTTTACAGACATTGTCACGATCCGGATCCGCTATTATCTGCAAACCGACGTCCCTCTCTTCGCCCGACCACCTTCAGCCTTTACGCCTCGCGCAGCTGACCTTGAGTGCGCAGAAGGTAAGACATTCGGTTCTTCCAACCAACCCTTTTAAAGTGTCCACCACCTTCGCTGACTCCCCCGACCTTCTCTCTGGTGCTCAGTCCTCGGGGATGAGGCTCCTGCTCCAGGCGGGGTTCCCAGTTCCCTGATGGGTGAGCCAGAGTTGCTGCAAGGGTATGGGATTTGAGTATAGGAGCAGGGAGGTTCTACTGCAGTTGTACAGGGTGTTGGTGAGACCACACCTGGAGTATTGCGTACAGTTTTGGTCTCCTAATCTGAGGAAAGACATTCTTGCCATAGAGGGAGTACAGAGAAGGTTCACCGGACTGATTCCTGGGATGCAGGAGGCAGGGGATAGACTCGGTTTGTACTCGCTAGAATTTAGAAGATTGAGGGGGGATCTTATAGAAACATAGAAAATTCTTAAGGGGTTGGACTGGCTAGATGCAGGAAGATTGTTCCCGATGTTGGGGAAGTCCAGAACGAGGGGTCACAGTTTAAGGGTAAGGGGGAAATCTTTTAGGACTGAGGTGAGAAAAATATTTTTCACACAGAGAGTGGTGAATCTCTGGAATTCTCTGCCACAGAAGGTAGTTGAGGCCAGTTCATTGGCTATATTTAAGACAGAGTTAGATGTGGCCCTTGTGGCTAAAGGGATCAGGGGGTATGGAGAGAAGGCAGGTACAGGATACTGAGTTGGATGATCAGCCATGATCATATTGAATGGCTCGAAGGGCCGAATGGCCTACTCCTGCACCTATTTTTTATGTTTCTATGGCTGTGGCCTGCTGGGTATTTCTCTGCCACCTGCAGGCTGCCAGGAGTTCCAGCTGAGTGCAGAGGACTGAGAACTCTTCGGAATTTCGTAGGAAGAATTGGAAAGGCACTTTTGAGGGAATAATTTACATGGTTATGGAAGAAATAACCTCATCGAAAAATACAGAATAATGAAAGGCATAGTGGATGTGGAAAGGATGTTGCAAGGATGCTGCTACTGGTGTGGGAGTCTAGGACTAGAGGTTATAATCTCAGAATTAAAGGGCGCTATTTTAGAATAGAGGTGAGGAGGAACTTCTTTAATCTGTGGAACTCATTGCCACAGAGGGCTGTGGAGGCCAAGTCAGTGGATATTTTTAAGGCAGAGATAGACAATTACTTGATTAGAACCAGTGTCAAGGGTTATGGGGAGAAGGCAGGAAAATTGGATTAGGCAGAGATCAACCATGATTGAATGGCGGAGTAGACTCGATGGGCCGAATGGCCTAATTCTACTATAACTTGTGAAATACAGAGACAGACAATGGTGAGAAATCACCATTAACTCAAGGGCCTGAATGTCCTCTTTCCATAATAATTTTATGATTTTGTTTTAGGGCTGGAGGGTATCAGAGCTAAAGAAAGAATGTTGATATACTGAAATTGGAAAATAACATTGATAATTTTAAATTTGAGCCCCTGTTTAACCAGCAGCCAATGTAGGTTAGCTTGCATGCTATCTATCTATCTATCCATCTATCCATCTATCCATCTATCCATCTATCCATCTATCCATTTGCATGGTCTTTCTATTTGCACAAAAACAGTTCACGATAGTGCTACGACTTTTTCACCAGTTCACTCACCGTTCCCCTGTGCTGCGAGTGCACCAAGTTTTGTTCCGATCGGTTGAATGTTGCAAAAGTTAGCGAGGTTTAACAATCTTAAAAAACACACGTGTGCAGATCGATCTCTTCTCCTGCCATTTAGCGCCGTGCGGATTAGTCTCTTCCCCTGTCACTCCGCGGGACGGAACGCCCCTTCCGGCGCCATCGCGTCTTTACTGAGGATGGCCGGTGGAGGTTTCCAATTGGACACAAATTTCGGAGGGACCCGAAGCAGCCCAGCCCCAAGCAGCCCAGCCCCAAGCAGCCCAGCCCCAAGCAGCCCAGCTCCAGCCCAGAGTCGGAGACCCAGCCCAGCCCAGAGTCGGAGATGTCGCCGATGTCACCAAATGGAAACAGAGACTGATCCCAACGGAGGAGAACGACCAGCGACCAGCGCTCACTGTGAGCCCTCATCGCACCGCCAATTCCAGGCACTCCCCCTCGCTGCCTCTTCCCCCCCCCCCCCCCCCACCATGATGTCCCCCTCTCCCCCATGGCTCTTCCCCCATTTTTTCTCCGAGCTCACTCCCACCCTCCCCTCGCTCGCAGACCCTCCCCCCCCCACAAGCCCCCCCCACCCACACACCCTTCTCCCCCCACAAGCCCCCCCCCTCCCCCCACAAGCCCCCTGTCCAACCCCCCCCCACTGCCCACACCCCGCCCACCCCCCTCCCACAACCCCCCACCCACGCCCCCTCCCCACAACCCGTCCCCCCCATACCCCACACCCTCACAGCCCCTCCACAACCCTCTTGCCCCACAACTACCCCACACCCGCCCTTGCCCCCACACGCCCCCCCGCCACCACAAATCCTCTTCCCCAAAACCCCCCCCCCCCCCCACCAACCCCCCCCCCCCACTGCCACAACCCCCCTGCCCCCACAAACCCCACGCCCCCCCCCCCCAACTGATGATGATGTCCGTCAATTTAATTCATCAGTGTAACCTCGTATTCTGCTCTGACAACTCATCATCTCACATTCAACAAAGAATCATTATGGAAAACATGTCTTAGTTGCGAACAAACCACATCATTTGCATTGCTTTAATTTATTTAATTGCTCTGTGGATAATATTTCCTTTTGATTCTCTAAATTATTCACGGAAGACAACTTGATAAGTATTACTGCTGGTGATCTGTGTTGATGCCACTGAAGTTCGTTTGAAAAAGAATGTGAGCGTGTCCTGTGTGACAAAAAAGATAATTCAAATTTTTTTTAAATTGCGGAACAAATAAAGGTTACTTTATGAAGGTCATATGATGCTGATTTCCATGTAATTACTAGCTTCAGATAAATAATGTGCAAGATAACAAGTAAATGCAAGCTAACCATTAACGCCTTTCATAGATGAATCTTGCAAAATCGGACCTGTTTCTTGTTTCTGTTTTCCAAAACTCATTAGATTTGATGAGATTCCTTAAGGGCCTGTCCCGCTTTCACGACCTAAATTTTTACTCGTAGACATTGTTCATCAGGCTAGAAAAATCACCCCGACCTACTTGATGCCATGAGTACCTACGACTAGCGTCACGACCTGCTACAACCTACCTACGACCTCCTACGACCTCATGACGACCATGCTGCGAGTAAAGGGCCTGTCCCACGGGCATGCGACCTACATGCGGCAAGCGCGACCTAACGTGGTCGCTTGAGCTGTACGGCCTCACTGGGCCGGTCCCACTTCGATCGCTGGAGCCATATGGAGTTGTGCGGAGCTGGTCCCGACATCGCGCGGGGCTCCGAAAAACTGACCGTGTTTAAAAATTCCATGCGTCAACAGCCTGCCGGCCCGCAGCCGCCTCGACGCCGTATGTCACGCGCGAACTTCGACCTCCGCGCGGTCCCCGCTTCTGGTTAGGTCGCGCTTGCCGCATGCAGGCGTATGCTGGTGGGACCGGCCCTTTAGGCTGCACTAGCTGCATGCAGGTCACATGCCCGTGGGACAGGCCCTTTAGAGTCAAGGGCAAACTCGGCAGAGATTGTGAATTAGGTCATGAAAGTGGGACAGGCCTTTTAAACTCAAGCTCCACGGTTTTGTATTTTTTTGAACAAGTGAGACATTCTGCACAGGTAAATGCTCATCTAATTGGGATATGAGAGGAAACTGGAGCACCAGAGGAAATCTACACAGTCACAGGGAGAATCTGCAAACTCCACACAAACAGCAGCCAAGGTCAGTAATGGACACAGGTCTCCTGTGCTGTGAGGCAACGGCATCACTGTGCCTTTGTTTGTTAGTTATGTTACCATTTTGAATATGAATGTAACGAGCATGGTTAGTAATTTTGCGGATGGCACTACAGTGAACGTTGAGTGGACAGTGCAGGAGGTTATTTACGTTTACAACAGGATGTTGCTCAACTGGCCCAATCGGCCAAGGAATGGCAGGTGGAGTTTAATTCAGATAAATGTGAGGTGTTGCATTTTGTTTGGGCAACCAGGGCAGAAACATAGAAACATAGCAATTAGGTGCAGGAGTAGGCCATTCGGCCCTTCGAGCCTGCATCGCCATTCAATATGATCATGGCTGATCATCCAACTCAGTATCCCGTACCTGCCTTCTCTCCATACCCTCTGATCCCCTTGGCCACAAGGGCCACATCTAACTCCCTCTTAAATATAGCCAACGAACTGGCCTCAACTACCCTCTGTGGCAGAGAGTTCCAGAGATTCACCACTCTCTGTGTGAAAAAAGTTCTCCTCATCTCGGTTTTAAAGGATTCCCCCTTATCCTTAAGCTGTGACCCCTTGTCCTGGACTTCCCCAACATCGGGAACAATCTTCCTGCATCTAGCCTGTCCAACCCTTTAAGAATTTTGTAAGTGTCTATAAGATCCCCTCTCAATCTCCTAAATTCTAGAGAGTATAAACCAAGTCTATCCAGTCTTTCTTCATAAGACAGTCCTGACATCCCAGGAATCAGTCTGGTGAACCTTCTCTGCACTCCCTCTATGGCAATAATGTCCTTCCTCAGATTTGGAGACCAAAACTGCACGCAATACTCCAGGTGTGGTCTCACCAAGACTTACACAGTAAATGATAGGGCTCTGGGGAGTGTTGTAGATCAGGGAGGGCGTGGGGTGCAGGTACATAATTTCACAGAGGTGGCAACACAGGTGGACAGGTTGGTGAAGAAGGCTTTTGGTCTGCTTGCCTTCATTGGTCAATGTATTGAGTACAGTAGTTGTGACTTCATGTTACAGATGTCAAGGACATAGGTAAGTGTACAGTTGGAGTATTCTGCACAGTTCTGGTCACTTTGTTAAAGAAAGATTGTCATTAAACTGGAAAGGGTGCAAAAAAACCCGTAAGGTTGTTGCCAGGTCTGGAAGGTTTGAGTTATGAGAGGTTGCACAGGCTGTTTTTCTTTTCCTGAGGAGTGACTTTACGGAGGTATCTAAAACCATGAGGATGGACAGAAAAGGCAAACAGCCACAGCCTTTTGCCCAGGGTAGGAGAAGTTTAGAGAGGAAAGTTTTAAATGGGACCTGAGGGGCCACTTTTTGCACAGAAGATGGTGTGAACATGGAACGAGCTGCCTGAGGATGTTGGAGAGACAGGTATACTTTTGACAGTTGTAAAACAATCCGATTGGTACATGGATAAGAATTATTTTGGCTGGATATAGCCAAGTGCAGACTAATGGGGCCAGCTCGGTTAGACAGCATGATTGGCATGGCTGAGTCGGGCCGAAGGGCCTGTTTCCATGTTATTTGGCTCTATGACCCTATGGCTGGTCACAGGAGTGTTGCATTTCAAGAAAATGGCATGAATTGCACGCATCAAAACACATGAGTTTAAAAAAAAAAGTTTTGATAGTAATAAGGTGAGTTCAATGCAAAGTAAATTTCAGGAACAGAACTTGCCAAACCACATACAAGGATGTTCTTAACATAATGGGGAAAAGTTGCACTTGCATTACAAAAGGAAATTTGAGAAGCTGACTCAGAATGAACGTTTCAACCCCACAGTCATGAACAGCTGAGTTATGTAAAGATGATAGTTGCTTTCCTGTTAGCTGACATTTCAGGTTTCTTCCCCTTAGTTTTCAGATCTGTGACAGTTTTGTTCCTGTGGAAGAGAATCTGGAATACCTTTCGATTAATGCTGCAAAACTGGATATTTGATGGTATTTTTAAAAGAAGTGGATCCTTTTTTCAATTTCTAAGCGCAGTGATGTTGTCCTTAAACTAGTACAGTGTATATCCATTGGAAAATTCTCACAATATTTATTCTTATTTCAATTTGAAAAGCTGGTTAAACCATTACTTGCCGTCTCTTCTGAGGTGTTCCTGCAAAGCGGTGGTTTGGGTGGGAAGTGATGAGTTAACCAGGGAGATGCGGAGGGACTCATCCCTTCCTTTCCCACCCAAACCATCCCCTCCCCAGGTACCTTTCCCAGCAATCGCAGGAGATGCAACACCTGTCCCTATACCTTCGACCTCGACTCTGTCCAGGGACCCCGACAGTCCTTTCAGGTTAGGCAGAGGTTCGCTTGCACCTCCTTCAACTTCATCTACTTTATCTGTTGTTGAAGGTGTGGACTCTTATACATTGGCGGCACCAAATGTAGACAGGGTGATCGTTTTGCTGAACCCCTTCAATCAGTCCCCCTGAGCCTACCTCGGATTCAGATTCAGATTCAGATTCAATTTTAATTGTCATTGTCAGTGTACAGTACAGAGACAACAAAATGCATTTAGCATCTCCCTGGAAGAGCGACATAGCAAACGATTTGAATAAATAATAATAAGTGTCCGGGGGGGGTGGTGATTGGCAGTCACCGAGGTACGATGTTGAGTAGAGTGACAGCCGCCGGGAAGAAGCTGTTCCTCAACCTGCTGGTTCGGCAACGGAGAGACCTGTAGCGCCTCACGGATGGTAGGAGGGTAAACAGTCCATGGTTGGGGTGAGAGCAGTCCTTGGCGATGCTGAGCGCCCTCCGCAGACAGTGCTTGCTTTGGACAGACTCAATGGAGGGGAGCGAGGAACCGGTGATGCGTTGGGCAATTTTCACCAATGCCTTCCGGTCGGAGACAGAGCAGTTGCCATACCATACTGTGATGCAGTTGGTAAGGATGCTCTCGATGGTGCAGCGGTAGAAGTTCACCAGGATCTGAGGAGACAGATGGACCTTCTTCAGTCTCCTCAGGAAGAAGAGACACTGATTTCCAGTTTTCCAGTTTGCCAAAAATTTTAATTCCCCTTCCCATTCCCACACTGACCTTTCCGTCCTCGGCTGCTTCCATTGTCAAAGTGAGGCTAATCGCAAATTGGAGGAACAGCATCTCATATTTTACAAATACAGCAGTATGAATATTGATTTCTCTAACTTCAAATAACCCTTGCATCTCCTCTCCCTCCGAACCTCCCCAGCTTCAGTCATCCTTGTTGAGTCTCAACGATCTATTCCTCTCATGATTTTGTACACTTCTATAAGATCACCCCTCATTCTCCTGCACTCCACAGAATAGAGATCCAACCTACTCAACCTCTCCCTATAGCTCACACCCTTTAGTCCTGGCAACATCCTCAAAAATATTTTTCTGAACCCTTGGCAAGATCTTTCCTAAAACATGGTGCCCAGAACTGAACACAATATTCTAAATGCGGTCTCACCAACGTCTTATATAACTGCAACATGACCTCTCAACTTCTATATTCAATACTCTGACTGATGAAGGCCAATGATAGACAGTGTTGACGTGGATAAGCTTTTCCCATTGAGAGTAGGGAAGATTCAAACAAGAGGACATGACTTCAGAATTAAGGGACAGAAGTTTAGGTGTAATATGAGGGGGAACTTCTATACTCAGAGAGTGGTTGATGTGTGGAATGAGCTTCCAGTGGAAGTGGTGGAGGCAGGTTCGATTTTATCATTTAAAAATAAATTGGATAGGTATATGGATGGGAAGGGAATGGAGGGTTATGGTCTGAGTGCAGGTAGATGGGACTAGGGGAAAATAAGTGTTTGGCACGGACTTGTAAGGCCGAGATAGCCTGTTTCCGTGCAGTAATTGTTATATGGTTATATGGTAATGTGCCAAAGGCCTTTTTGACCACCTTATCTACCTGCGGCTCGACCTTCAAGGAACTGTACACCTGCGCTCCTAGATCCCTCTGCTCTACAACACTACCCAGAGGCCTACCATTCACTGTGTAGGGCCTGCCCTTGTTAGACGTCCCAAAATGCAACACCTCACACTTCTCTGTATTAAATTCCATCAACCATTCCTCAGCCCACCTGGCCAATTGATTCAGATCCTGCTGCAATCTGTCACAACCATCTTCATTATCTGTAAAACCACTCACCGAAAATCGTACAACTGTTATGTCGATTATTTTTCTCTTTGTACAATTGCTTCAAATAAAAATAAATTAAAAAAACCCCCCAAAAAAACCCCACTCACTTTTATATCATCAGCAAACTTGCTAATCTTGCCCTGTATACATAGATACATAGACGTTAGTTACAGGAGTAGGCCATTCGGCCCTTCGAGCCGGCACCGCCATTCAATGTGATCATGGCTGATCATCCACAATCAGTACCCCTTTCCTGCCTTCTCCCCATACCCTTTGATTCTGCTAGCCCTAAGAGCTCTATCTAACTCTCTTTTGAATGCATCCAGTGAATCAGCCTCCACTGCCTTCTGAGGAAGGGAAATACCACAAATTTACAACTCTCTGTGTGAAAACGTTTTTCCTCATCTCAGTTTCTGGGCTCCCCCAACATCAGGAAAATGTTTCCTGCATCTAGTGTGTCCAATCCCTTAATAATTTTATATGTTTCTATAAGATTCCCTCTCATCCCAAATTCCAGTGAATACAAGCCCAGAATTCTGTCTAGTATCTTTCATTAATTTGTTCTAAATCTCTCTTTACCACCTTCTATGTCTCTCATTTCCCTCGCCCCGACTCTGAGTCTGAAGAAGAGCCTCAACCCGAAATGACACCTATTCCTTTCCCCCAGAGATGCTGTCTGATGCACTGTTACTCCAGGTTTTTGTGTCTGTCTTCACCATTTTCTTGTTGTATATTCAGTCTGGGCTGAGCAACATATCCTTTCAGTTAAACAACGGAGAACCTGACCTAATTGCATTTAATCCCCACCTCAGCAAATGTCACAGGTGAATTATGAGCATGATATTCTGTGTGACCCATAGACACTCCATTATGCTGATTACATCCTTCAAATCCTTCATTTGCCTTCACTCAAGTAGCAATTGAAATGCTCATTCTAATTGAAGTGCTCCCCTAGCTGTCATCCAATTTCCACACTCTATAAATTTAAGTTTGATAAGGATCTGGTGCCCATATTACTTCCAGCTTAAAGTCCACCGTCCCTGCACCTTCTGTTTCCTTGGTAGACAAAAATGCTGGAGAAACGCAGCGGGTTCGGCAGTATCTATGGAGCGAAGGAAATAGGCAACGTTTCGGGCCAAAACCCTTCTTCAGACTGATGCAGGGTTAGGGGGGGAGAGGAAAGGAAGAAGGAGGAGGAGGAGCCAGAGGGCTGAGGGAGAGCTGAGAAAGGGAGGAGAGGAGACAGCAAGGGCTACCGGAAAATTGGAGAAGTCAATGTTCAGGCCACCGAGATGCAGACTGCCCAAGCGGAATATGAGGTGCTGCTCCTCCAGTTTCTGGTGTTGCTCACTCTGGCAATGGAGGAGGCCCAGGACAGAGAGGCCGGATTCGGAACGGGAGGGGGAGTTGAAGTGCTGAGCCACAGGGAGGTCAGGTTGGTTATTGCAGACCGAGCGGAGGTGTTCGGCGAAACGATCGCCAAGCCTACGCTTGGTCTCGCAGATGTAGATCAGCTGACATCTAGAGCAGCGAATGCAATAAATTAGGTTGGAGGAGATGCAGGTGAAACTCTGTCGCACCTGGAACGACTACTTTGTGCCAATGTTTTAAGAAGTTCTCCTCCTCCCTCTTCGGTTCTCCAGCATCTGCAGTTCCTTCTTGAATATTCCTTCAGTTTCCTTGGATACCTCTGTGACATCCCATGAACCTATGCCCTCTTGCCTTTTCACAACCACACCAGGGGAAGAAAAGATCCCGTCTACTCTATTCATGCCTCTCAAGTTCATATATCTTAGTCAGGCCACCCCTCAGCCTCCTTTACTCCAGGAAAACCAACCCAGCTATGCAATCACTCCCCATAACTAAAGTTCTCCATTCCAGGCAACATCATAGAAAATAGGTGCAGGAGTAGGCCATTCGGCCCTTCGAGCCTGCACTGCCATTCGATATGATCATGGCTGATCATCCAACTCGGTATCCCATCCCTGCCTTCTCTCCATACCCCCTGATCCCATTAGCCACAAGGGCCACATCTAACTCCCTCTTAAATACAGCCAATGAACTGGCCTCAACTACCTGCTGTGGCAGAGAATTCCAGAAATTCACCACTCTCTGTGTAAAAAATGATTTCTCATCTCGGTCCTAAAAGACTTCCCCCTTATCCTTAAACTGTGACCCCTAGTTCTGGACATTCCCAACATCGGGAATAATCTTCCTGCATCTAGCCTGTCCAACCCCTTAAGAATTTTGTAAGTTTCTATAAGTTTTGTAAGTTTCTATAAGTGGTGGTTCTCCTCTGCACTCCCACCAATGCAATCCTATCTTTCCCATAGTGCAGTGAGAGGAACTGCACACAATACTCTATGCGTAGTCTAATCAGTGTTTATCGATGTTGCAGCATAATTTCCCAATATTTATATTTTATGCCCTGACCTATAAATGCAAGCATGCCACTTGCCACCTTCACCACCGTACCTACCTGTGTTTTACCAATTACAGGGATCTATGGACTTGAATCCCAAGGTGCCTCTGTTCATCAACATTCGTTAGTGATCTACCATTTACTGTCCTAGCCCTATTTGACTTCCTAAAATGCATCACCATGTAGTTATTGGGATTAAGCTTTGTCTGTCATTCCATCTGATTTACACCTAATATGATTGTAGACAGCCTTCCTCACTATCCACAACATCTTTACTAATAATTGCTTCTACATTGACATCCAAGTCAATAATATATATCATTAAAAAAATAAGGGTCCCAACACCAATGCCGTCCATCACTGGTCACAGATTTTCAATTAGAAAAATATTCTTCTTCCACTACCCTCTGCCTCCCATCACAAAGGTAATATTGGATCTAACTAATCAGCAGCTCACCTTGGATCTCATGCGCCTTAACGTTATGGACCTCTCTACCAAGTAGGACTTTGTCAAATCCCAGACTATAGTCCATTTTGGACACATCTATTGCCATCTGTTTGACTAATCTCCTTGAATTTTTTGAAGAGGTTACTAAATTGATGAGGGTAAAGCAGTGGATGTTGTCTATATGGACTTCAGTAAGGCCTCTGTCAAGGTTCCTCATGGAAGGTTGGATAAGAAGGTTCAATTGTTGGGTATTAATGGTGGAGTAGCAAGATGGATTCAACAGTGGCTGAATGGGAGATGCCAGATAGTAATGGTGGATGGCTGTTTGTCAGGTTGGAGGCCAGTGACTAGTGGGGTGCCACAGGGATCTGTATTGGGTCCACTGTTGTTTGTCATGTACATCAATTAGGTATGTTGCAAAGCGTACCTGAAGCATCGCTGAAAATCTGTCACAGCCCGTGTGTGCGATTTTGGCGCCGTTTAGAAGGGGGCGGGTTTAAAACGCGATTTTCTCTAGGCTGTTCAAATCGAGTTTGTTCAGCCTAGTTAATTATTAACGAAAATTCGCTGGTAGGTTCCCTCACATGAGCTATTATTAGTTTTACGAGTTTTTCCTAAGTGCTATAGTAGTTTAAAAATTAACCTCTAAACCCCCGACGGCTCGCAACCAGCTGGGTCTATAGAGCAGAAATCTGAAGGGTAGCAGTATATTTTTACATTAAAAAGAGCTTCTTAAGATCACTTTATACAAAGTTTAATATTGCGAGTAGCTAATTTTGGGCCCATTATATCCTGCAGTATTTTTCTGGGCATTTGAGGGCACAAATCTACCGCAATGTGAACGTTCTAAACCAGCGCGTTCACAGGAACCCACTAGAAAGCTGATTTAAAATGGACTTTAATTCACAGCAATTGAACACTAAATTCCTTCCATTTGGCCTATAAGTTAATGTAAATGAGATTTAAAAATCATGTTTTATTGTGAATTATTTGTGAATATTATTTGGACACTTAGGCTATTGAAAAATGTTAATCATTTATTAAGAAATGGATAGATGTTTAGATCTAGTAATTGAAGTTTGAAATTAGCTACAAGTGGGTAACTAACTAATTATATGCTTTAATTTCAGGTCATCCGAGTAAGATTATTTTATATTTGTTTCATAATGGTTCAATCTATGATAACTGAAAATTTCATTCAGTTCTCTTAATTTTTAAGAAGGTTATGTGCTTTTGACTGTCCACGATCACAGCTTTTTTGTTATGTCCATAGAAAATCAATAGGGAACAAGATGCTAATTTCCGAGTATGAAAATGGCCATAACTTTTTTAATACTTGAGATATGAAAGTGAATTAGGTGCCAAATTAAACTTCTTTTTATGTTTTATCTGATGGGATAAATTACAGACTTGATTTTTTAAATCTCAAAATTTTGTAACATTGCTACATCAATGATCTGGATGATGGTGTGGTAAATTGGATTAGTAAGTATGCAGATGATACTAAGATAGGTGGTGTTGTGGATAATTAAGTAGATTTTCAAAGTCTACAGAGAGATTTAGGCCATTTGGAAGAATGGGCTGAAAGATGGCAGATGGAGTTTAATGCTGATAAGTGTGAGATGCTACATCTTGGCAGGACAAATCAAAATAGGACGTACATGGTAAATGGTAGCGAATTGAGGAATGCAGTTGAACAGAGGGATCTAGGAATAACTGCATAGTTCCCTGAAGGTGGAATCTCATGTAGATAGGATGGTAAAGGAAGTTGGGATGTAATGTTAAAATTGTACAAGGCATTGGTGAGGCCAATTCTGGAGTATGGTGTACAATTTTGGTCGCCCAATTATAGGAAGGATGTCAACAAAATATAGAGAGTTGAGAGGAGATTTACTAGAATGTTGCCTGGGTTTCAACAACTAAGTTACAGAGAAAGGTTGAATAAGTTAGGTCTTTATTCTTTGGAGCGCAGAAGGTTAAGGGGGGACTTAATAGAGGTCTTTAATATGATGAGAGGGATAGACAGAGTTGACGTGGATAAGCTTTTCCCATTGAGAGCAGGGAAGATTCAAACAAGAGGACATGACTTCAGAATCAAGGGACAGAAGTTTAGGGGTAACATGAGGGGAAACTTCTTTACTCAGAGAGTGGTAGCTGTGTGGAATGAGCTTCCAGTGGAGGTGGTGGAGGCAGGTTCGATTTTATCATTTAAAAATAAATTGGATAGTTATATGGACGGGAAAGGAATGGAGGGTTATGGTCTGAGTGCAGGTAGATGGGACTAGGGGAGAATAAGTGTTCGGCACGGACTTGTAGGGCCGAGATGGCCTGTTTCCGTGCTGTAATTGTTATATGGTCATATGGTTATATCTTCAACCATCTTTTTAGTTACCTCTTCAATCAAATTAGTGAGGCAGGATTGCTGCTGCACAAAGTCATGCTGACTTTCTCTGCCAAGCCCATAACTTTTAAAAGATACATAAATACCAATATCCCTAAGGATTTTCTCCAATAAT
This sequence comes from Leucoraja erinaceus, assembly GCF_028641065.1. Lineage (NCBI taxonomy): Eukaryota > Metazoa > Chordata > Chondrichthyes > Rajiformes > Rajidae > Leucoraja > Leucoraja erinaceus. The sequence goes on along the minus strand of NC_073380.1, from coordinate 98,158,802 downwards.
TTCTCTATGCTAATGTAAACTCATGAGCATGTAGTTTCCTGAAAATATCTCTGCTGCTCCTCTTAAAAAAAGGAACTTTAACTAAACTCCAGTCCTCTGGGACCTTAACTATAGCTAACAACGATCAGCAATCGGGCCTCAGGTATTTCTTCCCTCGCTTCCTATCTACTTTCACAAGTTTCATTCTTATGCTATTCAAGTCAACTTCTCCCAACTCAAATTTTTACATAAAAACATAGAAACATAGAAAATAGGTGCAGGGTTAGGCCATTCGGCCCTTCAAGCCTGCACCACCATTCAATATGATCATGGCTGATCATCCAACTCGGTATCCTGTACCTGCCTTCTCTCCATACCCCCTGATCCCTTTAGCCACAAGGGCCACATCTAACTCCCTCTTAAATATAGCCAATGAACTGGCCTCAACTACCTTCTGTGACAGAGAATTCCAGAGATTCACCACTCTCTGTGTGAAAAATGTTTTTCTCATCTCGGTCCTAAAGGATTTCCCCCTTATCCTTAAACTCTGACCCCTTGTCCTGGACTTCCCCAACATCGGGAACAATCTTTGCCACAGAGGGTACTTTGAGGCCAGTTCATTGGCTATATTTAAGAGGGAGTTAGATGTGGCCCTTGTGGCTAAGGGGATCAGGGGGTATGGAGAGAAGGCAGGTACAAGTTTCATTGTTATGTTATTCAAGTCAACTTCTCCCAACTCAAATTTTTACATAGAAACATAGAAAATAGGTGCAGGAGTAGGCCATTCGGCCCTTCAAGCCTGCACCACCATTCAATATGTTCATGGCTGATTATCCAACTCATCTATCCCTGAATACTGAGTTGGATGATCAGCCATGATCATATTGAATGGCGGTGCAGGCTCGAAGGGCCGAATGGCCTACTCCTGCACCTAATTTTCTATGTTTCTATGTTTCTATCTTCCTGCATCTAGCCTGTCCAACCCCTTAAGAATTTTGTAATTTTCTATAAGTTCCCCCCTCAATCTCCTAAATTCTAGCGACTTATCCCTTTCCATAAGTTATTGAAACTTACAGTATTATAGTTACTATTACCAAAGTGTTCTTGGGAAACTGACACTTCCACCACCTGTCCAGTTTCATTTCTCAAGTTCCAGTTTAATTTCCCATCCCCAATAGGAATATATTATCTCAATGTCCTTTTGATCTCTGTCAACAGCCCTAACAGCAACAGATCACTCACACATTGCATTTTGATCATCCCAGCTATTGTATCTTTCTTGATCAGAGTCCACTTTCACGTGATTGTACCTCGGGATATTTTTCCACATATTAAGAGCACTGTAAAAATGAAAGATGCTTTTGTCGAAACTGAGAAATAGGAAAGACTGATCACCAGCATACTTTAACTGGGTTTTAAACTCCCGTGAGCGATTTCTTTAAGTTCTCATCTACTTCTCATTCCAAATTCAAAATCACACAGCAAAACAAACGTCAAAGTAATACCATGTATAGTTTACAACTGTACACAGTAAGTATCACATGATCTTCCACCTAATCACACTCCCAGGGACTCATTTTGCATCTGTTCCCAAATCAGCCCTTGGTAAACATACATCTGAGATGTTGCGTGACTGTTTTTGTGAAAATGTAAAATCTAGTTTGCGGATGAGTGTGGTGGACCTAATATCAAATTAACCATATCATTTGCTTATTAAATATTGTTACAACTGTGGCACATGGTCATACCCAATACAGTTCGACAATATTGAGCAATTGCTCAGAATTATGAGTCTGAACTGATGCAGAAAATTGTAAATGGAATTAAAATCATTTGCCTGGACTTCTCCTGACCTTTCAAGCTCCTTCAAGCTGTTGCAAATGTGGTCCAATAAGAAGGAAGATGCCTTGGTTGGCATATCAGAAACAACAGAGGTAAAACACAGGACTGGTCATCTGTGACTTTGGTTAGAGATATTCTTTTGTAGGGATGAAAAGTTGACTTGAGATTTTCAATTATTGCGTTTCAGGAAACTCAGGGGTAAATATGTAATTTATTTACTTATTATAATGTTCTAAGATTTATTTTGCATGCATTTATCCAGTGTAAGTAATCCATGAAGTGGGTGGGAACATCAGTACCCGATGGTTGAGCCCCAAAGCTACTTCTGGGTTGAAGGCAGCAACCGAGTGTATTGAACTTTAACTCCCCACAGGAACTCTGAGGGACCTACAAATTCTTGCTGCTTATCACCAATAACACCAGAACATGCATCCCCAAAGTGCAGAACTGACCCCACTCAGATATCTAATCTTCATATCATGAATACAACTCTGAAGTGCATGGATCAGCCTTATTAAAACGCTCTGTGTTTTGTCTACCACATGTCTACAGGGGTATATCTAAGCTGGATCTAATGCAAAGGATTATTCCATGCAACATGAGTCACCTGCATTGTGACTCCTTTATCACTGATTCTTCCCTGTTCCCTTGCAGAAAGTATTGATATCCAGAAAATTAACTGTAAAGGTGAAGGGTTATTTATTATAGTCTCTATTTATTATAGTCTCTTCTCCTAAAGTTTCATCATCCTCAATTGTGCACAACCCAGCTGACACCAGAAGCAACAATTCTGTTTAAAACCTTAACGTCCAATGTTGAGACTTATCAGGAAAGTTATTTCCATGTAATCAAATTGAATGCAACATGTGAGCAACCTATCACAAATTCTGTACCTCCCTCTTTTATTACAATATGATTATTATTCAAAACTCAAACATAGGAGTAAGTGTTTAGTTGCTTCAACGTTGGAAGGCTGAACAGCCAGGCTGGGGTAGAGTTGATGAAAAAGCATTGCCGTTTTAATTTGGTGAATTAGTGCCATCCATCTTCTTCACCTCCTGCAACTGGAGAAACAAGTATTTTACACTGATGGATCCGGGCATCCAACTAAAGTAAGTAGCAGCTATTGATGTGTTCCTTCAGCATGTGGGTGATGCATTACATTCTAATTACAAAGTATATCAGGGACAAGTGAATTTAATTCAAACTGTGATTAAGAGAGAAAAATCAAATAACATTTGAGTTCCTTGCAGTGCAGAAAAACAGAAATTAAATTATATTGGCAACATTTTCTAAATATGGAGATGGCCTATAAGCTCCTACATATGCTACTTTTTAACGTGGTCTAAAGTAAATAATGATAAATGTGCAAGGTAATATATTGATATTGTATGTTTTTATTAGTTTGCTTTTTAAGAAATTCTGCATAATGTTTGTTTAATGACAAGAGACGGATTGGTAATGTTCAATTCTCTCCTTGATTACCAAGATTGATAAATTGTGATGAAAATTCCATATAAAACAATATCAGTGTGTTCATAATTTTACTGGGAGTGCCAATTTCTTAGGAGGAATCCGCTCTCTCTGAAATTTTCCTGTGTTTCCTTATGACTTACGAAGAGTCCATTCACCCCATTGTGTCTAAGCCAGCACTCACTCCATCAATCCTCCGCATATTTCCACAGAATCCTCTCTCGTTTTATATACAATATTACATTTTAATTTTTTAATCTGGTAAAATTGATGACTAGAAAGTTGTACAAAACATCACTTACTTTCTCTGGGTTTCCTTTTTATTTTTTATTCCTATACAATCTTCTCCTGTAAGTTGAAATGCACAGAGGTATCTGCCTTCACATGATTTACTCAATATACTACATTAGGAAAATGTGAGGATAATGGCTTTAGGATCATCAAAACAAAATCTCTTTTTGCACGGTGTTCCACTTATATACAATACACCCAGCAATAATAACCAGAGAGAAACACTAGCTAACTTCTGTCTTGCTTGGAATTAACATATAGGGTATAGGTTTATGGTGAGAGGGGAAAGATTTAATAGGAACCTGAGGGGTAACTTCTTCACACAGAGGATGATGTGTATATGGAATGAGCTGCCAGTGGAAGCAGTTGAGACAGGTTCAGTAACAACATTTGGACAGGTACCTGGATAGGAAGCATTTCGCAGGATCTGGGTCAAACACTGGCAAAGGAGACTAGCTTACTAGTCATGGATGAGTTGGGCTGAATGACTTGTTTCCATGCTTTATAGTTTTCATAGTTCACAATGCTTAATGGTACTTGGTGGAACTTGTTTCTTGACTGCAGCCAGATGTAATACAGTATTTTATTTTGCTTTGTGTGATGATAAATGTCATTCTTAATTGGTTCTTAATAATAGATTTCCCGAATTAACTATCATCAGGAATTAATGTTGCTGCCTCACAACTCCAGCGACCCGGGCTTGATCCTAGCTGCTGCCTGTATGGAGTTTGCATGATCACCCCATATTGTGCTGGTTTCTCCTGAGTGCTCTGGTTTTTCTCCTTCATCCCAATCCTGAGCTTATATGTTACCGCCAGTATAGTCCGTGCCGAACAGGGTGATAGGAGACAGGCTGCAGTTGATGGGCATGTGTGAAGGAATGGGTAACATAAATTGATGGGATTGCTCCGAGGAGAAATATGAGAAGAGCTTTGGGGAATTATTCCATTTCTGTTCCTCGAGGTAAAGCTGCCCAGTAAGTAATTCCACTTTAAAGACCTCATTCAGTAAATCTATATTCTGCATGGAATCATAAAATATGCAGCCTTACGCCTGCAGTTCCAGAGTTGGAATCCCTTTTCCTTATTCTTTCCAATATCCCTTTCTACTTTTTTACAATCAGTTATTCAATTCAGTTTTAAACAAGATTTATACTGCTAGCATCATGCATCTTATCTCAAATTAATGCCGAGGCAAATTTGTTGTTAATCATTGGCCCTGGTACAAAAGAGTATTGGCTTTGTAATTCCGCCACAATTGGCCACAATTGATATTCTTGCATAGCGCTGGTGACTGAAGGGTGCATTTCCCCACTTGTCCCTCTCATAGTTTTATGGAAATCTGCCCTTGGCCTATTGAGACCATACTGACTATCAAAGACCCATTATCTTACACAAATGCAGTTTGTCCTCCCCACATTATCATCAGTATCGTTGTCTCGTTGTAGGACATTGATCATTCTTTTAATCTGGATTTTTAACTTATGTATTGTGTGTTTAAAAAATATATAAATTATGATGTTTTTATAAGTGATATACCAAGATTTTAATATGTATTTTATGATATTTAATATGCAATGCATTTTTAATGTAATGTTGCCCCTTGTCTGGACCTTGAGTCCGTAAAAAAGTTTATTATTATTATTATTATTATTATTATTATTATAATAATAATAATTATTATTATTATCTTCTATATTACTAAAACTCTGTTCTTGACCGGTTTTGGCTTTCTGTGCTGCGGTTTCCGAGAGTACGCCGCCACCTATGGCCGTCATTTTTGTCCACCTCGCTCAGAGCCCCCCTCCGCCGCATGTGTGCCGAGGATTTTTCCCGTCGATGAAATTTGACAGATATAATAATGTTTTTACAACATTCCATATTCTCTCTGCTGCCCCTGCTGGAGGAAGGGGGAGGGAATATCACAGGAAGTGGTGTGCCTCAATCAGACTCTGCAAGTGGTGTGCCTCAATCAGTCTCTGCAAATGGTGTGCCTCAATCAGAGCTTTGAATGACACTGACAAATGTCTACGGCACTGTGAGCACCCTTAATTTGGTTTGAAAATGAAAATATGGTTAGAGGTAAAAAAGCACTGCCTGCAAATGGTTGTTTGGGTTGAAGTAAAAAAAAAGGCACTCTCCTCTCCCCCCCTCCTTCTCCCCCCCCCCCCTCCCTCTCTCCCCCCTCATTCTCTTTCTTCCTCCCTTCCTCTCTCTCCCCCTCTTCCTCTCCCCCCCCCCCCCTCTCTCTCCCTCTCTCCTCCCCCCTCTCTCTCCCTCCCCCTCCTCCCCTCCCCCCTCCTCTCTCTCCTCCCCCCCCCTCTCTCTCTCTTCCCCTCAACTCCTTCCCCCCCCCCCCTCCCCCCCCCCCCCCCCTCCCCCCTCTCCTCTCCCTCAACCGCACGTTGGGGAAACAGACCCAGCGGGGCTGCACTTGGTCTAGTTATTATTATTATTATCAACTCCCGCCCAGATTCCACCATTCCTTTATACACCAGGGGACAATTAACCTACCAACCTGTTTTTGGGAGGTGGGAGGCAACCAGAGGTGGCGCAGCGGTAGAGTTGCTGCCTTACAGCGCTTGCAGCACCGGAGCCCAGGTTCAAACCCGATTAGTGGTGCTGCCTGTACCGAGTTTGTCCATTCCCCTCTGACCGCGTGGGTTTTCTCCAAGATCTTCGGTTTTCTGTGTCTTGTGTCTACTGTTTGTGGGTAAGTGTGTCTGTTTAGTGTTCAGCCATGAGCGAATGGCGGTGCGGGCTCGATGGACCTGGTGGTCTGCTCTCGCACCTACTTTCTATGTTTCTATGTTTCTATGTTTCTACGACACGCCAAAGACGTACAGGTTTGTAAGCAAATTGGCTTGGTATGGGTGTAAATTTCCCTAGAGTGTGTAGGATAGTGTTAATATGTGGGGATCGCTGGTCGGTGTAGACTCGGTGGTCAGAAGGGCCTGTGTCCAGGCTGTAGCTCTAAACTAAAAACTAAACTAAACAGAGTACCCAGAGGAAACTCATAGGACCACAGAGAAGATGGTAACTCCACAATAAGAGCACCAGACATCAAGATTAAACCTATGTCTCTGGAGCTATGAGGGAATGTCTCTACTGGCTGTGTCAAAATGCTGCTCATTTTTCCCTTTCCAATGAATAATGTAAGATTTGCAGGCTTTCTTCAGAACTATAAAGTGCCTTTCCAGGTATTATTTAAATACATTTTTGCTGCTTAAAATAAAAAAAAGTGATGTCCTTCCTTTGATTGATCTGTACAGCATATCAAACTGTAGCAGGCGCTGAGCATACTGCCTGGTCATTGCAACATTGCTCCCGAACAGAGTGCACTTCAATGGAGCATGGTTGACCCAAGGACACTTCAGTGCAAAGCTGTGATAAATATCTGATCTTGCAGGCATAATGGAGCAACTAAATGAGTATAGGTTTGTGTTTGAAATGTTTAGCACTCCAAAAAGTGAACGAAAGGCTATAAAACGAATGAACTGGCAATCCACAGGCATTCTGAATGATGGGATCAATAGAGTGTGAGGATTACTGTGATGCAGTGCGTGGACTAGTTGCTGATACCAACAGTAATAATTTAGAAAACTGGCCAAATTGGAAAAAAATGTCAGAAGTTCACTTTATTCTATTTGTTAAACTCATCAGTTATTTTAATGCATTTTGATATTCCAAGCCCTTTTCTGCTCCTGTCTCCATCTATGAGCTGCTGAGGCTGGATATGGCGATCACACGATCGTACAGATTAACAACAAATAAGGCTCGTTTGTTCATCGCTTGAGAACGGGAAATAATGACAGCTCTTAACCTTGTTCCTATCCTGACTAAAGATTTTCGTCACGTACGGAATCTGGAGGCCATTGCAGATATTTATCAACAACTTCAAATGGCTGTACAGATAAGGAGTAATATGGAGTACGAAGGGGGAAATAGATGCCAGCATAGAACATGGAGCACTAAGGAGGGGGGTCTTCTTCTTCTTGTGTATGGCGTGTACAGCCTAAAGTTGTAGGTCAAGGGTAGACATCCAGGCCAGGACAGCATCAGTTACTGGGTGGATGGCTTTGATCCCCCAGGGAAAAGCCTCAGTGAGCAGCCATTCACCATGTGTGGAATGGTCTGGGCTGGATGAACTCAGTCGCAAGCAGGGCTTTCAACATGAGAAGCTAACACAATGGATTCAGGGACCTCAGTAACTACAGGCGGAAGATAGATGAAGTGGGAAGTTCTTTCTCACGTAATATTTTATCATGCTTGAAAATTACAAAGATACCGGCACTTCCATAATTAGGGATTTACCACCTGGAGTCGAGGCACAGAAACATGCTCTTTGGCCAAACTCATCCATGCTGACCAAGATGCCCCATCCATGCAAGTTCTATTTGCCTGCATTTGGCCCGTATCCCTCTAAACCCATCCTATCCATATACCTATCCATATATCTTGTAAAATTATTATTATACCTTCCTCAACTACCTCCTCTGGTAGCTCATTCCATATAACCACCAACCTCTGTGTGAAAACATTGCCCCTCAGGTTCCTATTAACTTTCTGTGCTAACCTTAAATAATATATATTAATGATCTGGATGAGGGAATTGAATGCAACATCTCCAAATTTGCGGATGACACGAAGCTGGGGGGCAGTGTTAGCTGTGAGGAGGATGCTAGGAGGCTGCAAGGTGACTTGGATAGGCTGGGTGAGTGGGCAAATGCATGGCAGATGCAGTTTAATGTGGATAAATGTGAGGTTATCCACTTTGGTGTCAAAAACAGGAAAGTAGACTATTATCTGAATGGTGGCCGATTAGGAAAAGGGGAGATGCAACAAGACCTGGGTGTCATGGTTCACCAGTCATTGAAAGGCATGCAGGTGCAGCAGGCAGTGAAGAAAGCGAATGGTATGTTAGCATTCATAGCAAAAGGATTTGAGTCTAGGAGCAGGGAGGTTCTACTGCAGTTGTACAGGGTCTTGGGGACCACACCTTGCAGTACAGTTGCGTACAGTTTTGGTCTCCTAATCTGAGGAAAGACATTCTTGCCATAGAGGGAGTACAGAGAAGGATTACCAGACTGATTCCTGGGATGGCAGGACTTTCATATGAAGAAAGACTGGATAGACTCGGCTTGTACTCACTAGAATTTAGAAGATTGAGGGGGGATCTTATAGAAACTTACAAAATTCTTAAGGGGTTGGACAGGCTAGATGCAGGAAGATTGTTCCCGATGTTGGGGAAGTCCAGAACAAGGGGTCACAGTTTAAGGATAAAGGGGAAATCTTTTAGGACCGAGATGAGAAAAACATTTTTCACACAGAGAGTGGTGAATCTCTGGAATTCTCTGCCACAGAATGTAGTTGAGGCCAGTTCATTGGCTGTATTTAAGAGGGAGTTAGATGTGGCCCTTGTGGCTAAAGGGGGTATGGAGAGAAGGCAGGTACAGGATACCGAGTTGGATGATCAGCCATGATCATATTGAATGGCGGTGCTGGCTCGAAGGGCCGAATGGCCTACTCCTGCACCTAATTTCTATGTTTCTATGTCCTCTGATTCTTTATTCCCTTACTCGAGGTAAAATACTCTGTGCATTCGCTTCATCTCTTCCCCTCATGATTTTATACACTTTTATAAGATAATTCCTCAACCTCCTGCGCTCCAAGGAATAAAGTCCCAGCCTGCCCAACTTTTCCCTGTAACTCAGACCCTCGTGTCCTGGTAACATACTTGCAAATCTTCTCTGCACTCTTTCCAGCTTAATGACATCCTTCCTATGGCAGGGCGACCAAAACTAAACTCAAAACTCCAAATGTGGCCTCACCAACACGTTGAACAACTGTAACTTAACATCCCAACCACTATACCCAATATTCTGACCGATGATGGCAAATGTACCAAATGCCTTGACCACTCTATCCACCTTAGATGCCATTTTCAGAGATCGATGTACCTGTAGACATACATCTCTCCACTCTGCAACAGTCCTAGATCACATTGCTCACCAGTACTCCACGGGGTCCTACCATTCACTGTGAATATTGCCAATACTAGAACAAAACAATAGAATGAATGAATTACTGTCTAGTCCTGTGAAGAACTTAGTACTAATAGAGGTAAGAGTGTGGGAGATGTGTGGAAGGATATTTAAGGATGTCTGCATGTCTATTTCCTTTAGGTTCTTTCAAACCGGTATCTCAATGTAAAATCACCCATTTGTTACATTGCTCATAAAGACATTCACATCAATTTTTTCTCGCTTTACTTCAAAGCTATACCATTAGCTCACAATCACAGAGTGTGTTTTATTTTTTTAGAAAGAAGGTGTTTGCTGGTATAAAACTGAAAAAGAAGAAAAAGGAAGATAAAGGTTTATTTATAGCAAACAAAGACGCACTAGGTAAGACAACAAAAGTAAATATCTATTGCCAATATTACGTGAACTCTGTGCTTTAGAATGTAGCAAGAGCTAATTGTTAAGGGCCTGTCTCATGAGCATGCGACCTGCATGCGGCAAGCGCGAACAAACCGGAAGCGGGGGCCGTGCGGAGTGCGGTCGAGTGAGTGACGTGAAGTTCGAGCGAGGCGGCTGCGGGCCTGCGGAATTTTTGAACACGGTCAGTTTTTTGGAGCCCCGGGCGTTGTCAGGACCAGCAACTCCATACGGCTCCGGCGATCGAAGTGGGACCGGCCCCGCGAGGCCGAACGGCTCAAATGACCACGTTAGGTCGTGCTTGCCGCATGGAGTCACATGCTCGTGGGACAGGCCCTTAAGACTCACACTCAGATAGCTATATTCTAAAATGAATCAAATGGTTATCCTTCCCCACAAGTAAATGGTATGTTGGTTATATTGGTGTTAGAAGGAACTGCTATTTCTACTGCCATCTACCAGCCCCTGTATATCTTATTTACCTTCTGCTGAGACATGTCTTGGCTTACTTTGGTGTTAGAAGGTAAGACAGAGATTGCTATGTTTCAATAACAAGATTAGTTGCATAATATTCAGTAGACAATCAATTTTTCAGCAGTCTCTTTGTCCCATGCCAATAATTCAAAGCCAATGTACGTTTCAATGCTCATACACCAAGCTGAGCTTCGTAGAAAAAAAAAGCAGCTGATTGAATAAAATGCCAGAGGTTCTAAAGTCCCACTGTTGTAACCTCTTGGGAAAGAATTATAGGAAGAGAATAAGAAATAAAAGCCATGATTGGATGCAGTAGCATACAAATGGTTAAAACATGAAATGAAAGTAAGCATGCAGGTACAGCAGGCAGTGAAGGAAGCGAATGGCGTGTTGGCCTTCATAACAAGCGGAGTTGAGTACTCCGTTTTTTGTAACGGAGCAATCCTACCCTCTTGGCCACAGAGGGCAATGTGGCATGATGAGAAATTGTGATTGGGACTTCTTTGCGTGCAATGAATGAACTGGCCTTCTTCTGTGCACAGATGTACCCAATGCACTCCACAGTGCAGTGCTGGAATCATACAATTGATTTCCTTCACCTAGTCTTGTGGAACAGTCTACTTCCTCAGAAGCTTCAGGAGATTTGGCAAGTCCCAGAAAACTTCGGCAGGTGGAAAGCATTCTAGTAGGTTGCATCATGGGCTAATTCGGTATTTTAAATGCCCAAGGATAAAGAAAGCTGCAGGAAGTGGTGGACATTGCCCGGTCCATCACAGATATTGATCTCCACACCATTGAAGGGATCGACAAGTCAAGTCAAGTGAGTTTATTGTCATGTGTCCCTGTATAGGACAATGAAATTCTTGCTTTGCTTCAGCACACAGAACATAGTAGGCATTTACTACAAAACAGATAAATGTGTCCATATACCATGATATAAATATATACACACATGAATAAATAAACTGATAAAGTGCAAAAAGCAGAAAGTGGTTATTAATAATCAGAGTTTTGTCCGAGCCAGGTTTAATAGCCTGATGGCTGTGGGGAAGTAGCTATTCCTGATCCTGGTTGTTGCAGTCTTCAGGCTCCTGTACCTTCTACCTGAAGGCAGCAGGGAGATGAGTGTGTGGCCAGGATGGTGTGGGTCTTTGATGATACTGCCAGCCTTTTTGAGGCAGCGACTGCGATAAATCCCCTCGATGGAAGGAAGGTCAGAGCCGATGATGGACTAGGCAGTGTTTACTACTTTTTGTAGTCTTTTCCTCTCCAGGGCGCTCAAGTTGCCAAACCAAGCCACGATGCAACCGGTCAGCATGCTCTCTACTGTGCACCTGTAGAAGTTAGAGAGAGTCTTCCTTGACAAACCGACTCTCCGTAATCTTCTCAGGAAGTAGAGGCGCTGATGAGCTTTTTTGATAATTGCGTTAGTGTTCTCGGACCAGGAAAGATCTTCAGAGATGTGCACGCCCAGGAATTTGAAGTTCTTGACCCTTTCAACCATCGACCCATTGATATAAATGGGGCTGTGGGTCCCCCTCCTACTCCTTCCAAAGTCCACAATCAGTTCCTTGGTTTTACTGGTGTTGAGGGCCAGGTTATTGCGCTGGCAACATATGGACAGTTGCTCGATCTCCCTTCTATATTCTGACTCATCCCCATCCGTGATACGCCCCACAATAGTGGTGTCGTCAGCGAACTTGATGATGAAGTTCGCACTGTGGTTGGCTACGCAGTCATGGGTATATAGTGAGTACAGCAGAGGGCTGAGCACGCAGCCTTGATGTGCTCCCGTGCTGATTGTTATCGAGGCTGACACATTTCCACCAATACGAACAGACTGTGGTCTGTGGATGAGGAAGTCGAGGGATGTGCAGAGACCCAGTTCTGCGAGTTTGGTAACCAGCTTGGAGGGGATGATTGTGTTAAATGCCGAGCTGTAATCGATGAATAACAGCCTGACATATGAGTTTTTGTTGTCCAAGTGGTCCAGAGCGGAGTGGAGAGCCAGCGAGATCGCATCCACCGTTGATCTGTTGTGGCGGTACGCGAACTGCAGTGGGTCCAGGTTTTTGTCGAGGTAGGAGTTGATTTGCTCCATGATCCACCTCTCAAAGCACTTCATCACCACCGGCGTTAGTGCCACTGGTCGATAATCATTGAGGCACGTCACCTTACTCTTCTTGGGCACTGGTATAATTGATGCCCTTTTAAAGCAGGTGGGAACCCCAGACCTCAGAAGTGAGAGGTTGAAAATGTCCGTAAAAACTCCCGCCAGTTGGTCCACACAGGTTTTTAGAACACGACCGGGTATACCATCAGGACCAGGTGCTTTTCGGGGGTTCACCCCTCTGAAGGATTTCCTGACATCGGCCTCTGTGACTGAGATTGAAATGCCATCACAGTGAATGGGGGATCGGGAAGGCACATCAGTATTCTCCCTGTCAAAACGTGCGTAAAACGCATTGAGCTCGTCAGGGAGTGATGTTTCACCGACATTCGAGCTGCCTCCTGGTTTCGCCTTGTAGAAGGTGATTGCATTCAGACCCCGCCACAGCTGCCGAACATCTGTCTCATCCTCCAGTTTGGAGCAGAAGTCCCTTTTGGCCTTTTTGATGGCCTTACCAAGGTCGTATCTGGACTTCATGTAGGCCACTGTATCATCGGACGTGAATGCCCAGTGTCTGGTCTTCAGAACAGTGCGGATCTCATAGTTCATCCAAGGTTTTTGATTGGGAAACACTCGGAAGGTTTTTGTAGGGATGCAATCCTCCACACATTTCTTTATGAAGTCTGTAACGACTGTGGCGTATTCGTTCAAGTCCGTTGCCGAGTCCTTGAACATTGCCCAGTCCTCATCTCTGGGGGTGCGCTCTTCAATTGCTGCCCCAAGAAGGCAGCTAATATCATCAAACACTCACACCAGCTTGGGCATGCTCCCATCTTGCTGCTACCATGGGGATGTAGGCACAAGAACCTGTGAACAATTACCTCCAGCTTCTTCCCATCAATCAACGGTCTCGTGAACCACACTGCGCAACTCTAACCACAATCCAACCTCGACAACAATCTACAATGAACTTTGTTTCGGTTGCTTTGCTTATTTTAGTTTGCACCATTATAGCCTGGTTACCCAGCATAACTAATAATTTATTGTATATTTATTTGCTGCATTGGTGTGGTTAATGTGTCTGGAAAGCTTCAGCAAGTAAGCAACTTGTTGTTATGGTCCTGATGCACAAGATAATTAAACCATCTTGACGTTTGAATCTTGATTCAATAGCCTCTAATGTTGGGGTGAGCGGACCCCAAGAGTTTGAGACACACTCTCACCTTGTTGAGCCGGCATGATGAAGCCATTTCCTGGGCTGCGGCCACTGCCATGTGCAACTGTAGCTTGGAGCCACAGGTGAGAGCCAAGTGTCAGGTGGGGACTAATGGTGGATGAGGAGCTTGATAGGAGCTTGTCAAACATCTCCCCGACCAGATGTACTACTCCTACCCAAGCACCCCATACACTCCAACATGTAGTGCAGTGGTGCCTCACCAAAAGTCAGTCAGTCCCCTCTCTGTTTTTATTATTTTAAGTACGTTTTAAAAGTATCTTTAAATGTTTCTTGGTCTGTTTTATGTGGGGGGAAATGGCGGAAACCTTTCTCAATCACTTACCTCGACGGAGATTCGATTTTTCTCTGCATCGCATCCTCGTCCCTCCCCCCCCTCCCACAGCCTAACAACGTGGAGTGGTGTGGCCGTTCCTGAAGACTGGCCTGGCATTTCAATCCGCAGGCGATGGACTGGAACATCAAAGGAGCCCGCCATCCTTTGCCGAGGATCGCCTGTGAAAGAGCTAACCGCGGGGCCTGTGGACTTTAATACCGTGAAGCCCGCGGTATAGAAACATAGAAACATAGAAATTAGGTGCAGGAGTAGGCCATTCGGCCCTTCGAGCCTGCACCGCCATTCAATATGATCATGGCTGATCATCCAACTCAGTATCCCGTACCTGCCTTCTCTCCATACCCCCTGATCCCCTTAGCCACAAAGGGCTACATCTAACTCCCTCTTAAATATAGCCAATTAACTGGCCTCAACCACCCTCTGTGGCAGAGAGTTCCAGAGATTCACCACTCTCTGTGTGAAAAAAGTTCTTCTCATCTCAGTTTTAAAGGATTTCCCCCTTATCCTTAAGCTGTGACCCCTTGTCCTGGACTTCCCTAACATCGGGAACAATCTTCCTGCATCTAGCCTGTCCAACCCCTTAAGAATTTTGTAAGTTTCTATAAGATCCCCTCTCAATCTCCTAAATTCTATCCGGCAAGAAGAGGAGCTCCATGCCGCGGAGTGTTCCATTTCATCCCGAAGTCGGAGCTTCCATCATCCTGATGCAAGGGCTTCGGGTATCGGACCGTCGGCAGCGGAGGGTTCAACAGCCCCGACCACGGGTGAACAAAGGAGGAACAACTTTATTATCTCCCATCACAGTGAGGAATGTAGATTCCGCTGTGGTGGATGTTTATGTTACATTTTATTTTATGTTGCTGTGTGTATTATTGCTTTTCACTTAGTATGGCTGTATGGCAACTCAAATATCAATGTACCTTAATTGGTGCATGTGACAATAAATTCAAAACTTGAACTTGAAACTTGACTATAAATGCTTGTCAAATCTGGATTAGATATCTAATACTCAAGATCTGAAATGAAGTTATCAATAAAACTGGTTTACCAATTCATTGCTAACTTTTATCCAGTTTCCAGGAAACCTAGTGACAACACACCATTGTCCCAACCCAAAAGATAAATAGCTTGTGAGTGATTATTTCATGCAAATCGTTCCTTGTGGTTCAATTCTTTCAACAGCAAATAAATCAACAGCAGGAGAATTTAAATACAAAGCATACTGTAGCAAACTTGATATTCTTTACGCCATTATCTTTTGTACCTTGATCCAGACATTGACATCTGTTCGATTATGGATATATTGTGCAACCCTTAAACTGGCAGATACTACTGTAAACTCTTACTAACATCTGCTGATGCACCTCAGAAAGCATACTATTGGGTTACGTCACAGTTTGGTTTGGGAACAGCTCTGCCCAAGACCACAAGACATTGCAGAGTTGTAGATAAAGTCCAGTCTATCACACAGATCAAATTTCCCATCAATGACTCTATCTATGCTCCATGTTATTTCAGACCACGACTGTCCCACCATGGTCATTCCTCCTTCTCCCTGCTCCCATGTGGCAGAAGGTACAGAAGCTTGACAGTGTGCACCACCAGACTCAGGAACAGCTTCTTCCCCTCTGTTATCAGGTTTCTGAACAGTTCTTCCGTAAGCTAGGGTACTGTTCGATTCACCTCTACCCTAGTGTGGACATTGGAGTTTGTTTATGAAACTGATGCACTACAATGCTGAGAACTATTTACTGCACCATTTGTGCTATCTGTTATACGGGTTTAACTTGATCGTATTTAGATATGGTATATCTGATGTGTTTGGATAGCATGCAAAACCAAAATGCCCAGGGCTGCCCTTGCTTCCAGTCAGAAGGTTGACATAGTGGTTTGCCCACAATGTAGGTGATCTCTCTTGATATTGCTGGGATGTGGAATCTCCTTGCCTTTACACTAATGGGGAGCAATATGACTCTTTGAAGGTTTTTGTTCGTTGTAATTGGATGTATTTACTTTTTGGGTTCTGGGTGTCACTGGGAGGGCCCATCCCTAATTCCCCCTGCGAGGTCATGGTGTGATATTAGCTTGAACTGCTCCTGTCCGTCTGGTGAAAGGTCTTGCATGGTGCTGTTGGGGTGGAGTTTGCAGGATCCTGACCCAGCAACAATGAAAGACTGACGTCCTTTTCTGACCTATACTTGATAATAGCCGCAGTCATTCTGTCATTTTTTACAATTGCGTAACAGGAAGATTCAAATACAGGGAGAATGTGAAAGGCAGTAAAATATGGCCGCACAACCAGAGCTGGGCCAGCAAATTCCCAACATTCATACGAGCAGAAATTATTTTCCAATGCAATCAAGACAACAGCAAACTTTGGAAATAATTTTGCTTTGCACAGTGTAATTTTATTCTGAGTCATTATCACAGAGAGATATCAACTGAAGCAGACCCTTCAGCTCATTAAGTTCGAATTAACTGTCAATCACCCATTTCCGTAAATTAATTTTACATTATTCCCACTGTTTTTATTCCCCCTACATTTTCATCAACCACCATCAGATTCTCCCACTCAGTTACAATTTGCAGTTTCTAATTAACCTCCAAGCTCATCAGTCTTTGTGATGTGGGAGGAAGGTGAAGATCCCTAAGGAAATGGGGAGAACACGCAAACTCCACATAAACAGCACCTGTGGTCAGGATTTAACCCAAGTTTCTGCAAGCAGCTGTACTGGCTGTGTTACTTTGCGACCCATAGTTTGTCGTTAAAAATTGCGAGTTAACACTAAGTTTATATTTTCAATTTTGCAAAAGAATAAAATTAATAACTCGGGTAGCATCTGTGGAGAGAGGAACAATTGATATAGCAGGTCTGAGACCCTGTGTTGGAACATTCATTACTCACATTTCCACGAGTTGATTGGATGGTGGCATCAGAATTGATCATAATATGATTGATTGATTGAAAGATACAACATGGAAACAGACTCTTCAGCCCAACGAGTCCATGCAGTGATCATCTCTATGTTATCCCACTTTCACAACCATTCCCTACACATCGGGGGCAACTTACAGAGGCCAAAAAACCTACTTACCCACACGTCTTTGGGACATGGGAGGAAACTGGAGCACCCAGAGGAAACCCACTCTGACATAGGGAGACTGTTCAAACTCCACACAGAAGCACAGAAGTACCAGCTGCACTACATTGCCTATTACTAGCTGAGAGTGGGAGTGTGTCAAATGTTGTTGGTTCATTATGTGGAGAATTTCTATATGATTTGTAGTGAATTATTAGCGCAAAGCCAATACCTGTCATTTGGCATTTCCTTTTATGGGGGACACGAGTATTGGCTACTGGTAAATAGAAAAATTCAATCTACGATAATCTTTTGGGAAGTTGGGAATAATAAATGATAGCTGAGTACTTGAACTATACAATAAGATCCCCTTTGAGAGGGGATCTTATAGAAAATTACACAATTCTTAAGGGGTTGGACAGGCTAGATGCAGGAAGATTGTTCCCGATGTTGGGGAAGTCCAGAACAAGGGGTCACTGTTTAAGGATAAGGGGGAAGTCCTTTAAAACCGAGATGAGAAAAACATTTTTCACACAGAGAGTGGTGAATCTCTGGAATTCTCTGCCACTGAAGGTAGTTGAGGCCAGTTCATTGGCTATATTTAAGAGGGAGTTAGATGTGGCCCTTGTGGCTAAAGAGATCAGGGGGTATGGAGAGAAGGCAGGTACATGATTTTATCATTTAAAAAAAATTGGATAGGTATATGGACGGGAAAGGAATGGAGGGTTATGGTCTGAGTGCAGGTAGATGGGACTAGGGGAGAATAAGTGTTCGGCACGGACTAGAAGGACCAAGTTGGCCTGTTTCCGTGCTGTAACTATTATATGTGGTTATATTATATATGGATACCGAGTTGGATGATCAGCCATGATCATATTGAATGGCGGTGCAGGCTCGAAGGGCCGAATGGCCTACTCCTGCTCCTATTTTCTATGTTTCTATGATTCTCCAGCATGAGTAATCATTTCCCAGCGTCTCTCAAATAATAAATTAAGAATTTTTGAAACCACTAGTTATCAGTTCTTTCACTATGATTGCTTCCCAGATGAACAAGATGACTTTGACACTCAGTCGTGCAGCCCAGAAGTCGCTGGTGCAGAAGCTTATGGAGCCAGTACTGACATTCTATCCAGCAGTTTCTCCAGTAATATTTCCCACAGGAAAAGGTGCGTAATTCCCGTCGGACAATGAGAGCACATCGGATAAATTTTCCATTCACATTTCAGAAACCGCATTACTTGTGGCTGAATCTGTGGCTGAAATGAATGTTAGTATTCATTTAGTCAAGTCAAGTCAAGTTTATTTGTCACATACACACACGAGATGTGCAGTGAAATGAAAGTGGCAATGCGCAAATGTGCAAAAGACAAACAACAAAACAACAAAACAAATTATAAACACAATCATAACACACATATTCTTTTTACATAATAAATAATGGAAGGAAAAACGTTCTGTAGAGTTAGGCCCTGGTGAGGTAGGCGTTTACAGTCAGAATTGCCTCTGGGAAGAAACTCCTTCTCAACCTCTCCGTTCTCACCACATGGCAACGGAGGCGTTTGCCTGACCGTAGCAGCTGGAACAGTCTGTTGCAGGGGTGGAAGGGGTCTCTCATGATTTTGTTTGCTCTGGAGTTGCACCTCCTGTTGTATAGTTCCTGCAGGGGGGTGAGTGAAGTTCCCATAGTGCGTTCGGCCGATTCAATTTAATTCAGAGATCAGTTAGCAGGCACAGTAAGATTGGCTACTTACCTCAATGACATCACCTGTCCATAACCCAGCTCACATGGGTAGTGAAACTCACAACATTCCTTTAATACCTCTCTACTTGCCTATTCCAGCATCATAATATTTAGACTCCCGGCATCTACTCTGCATTAACCTGAGCATCCAAATACCTGTTACTTGTAATCCCTTTTTAGCCGCTCCTGAGATTAACACCCTCTGTTGTCTCTTAATATGACAATGCCTGGATCTAATAATTCCCACATTTATTTTCATATTCCTCAACAGACTCGACTCTCCCTCCATGGAATCGACTCTCCTTGCATTGACTTAACTGTAGCTTTGTGGACTTAACTTTCATTGCATTGACTTGATTCTTCCTCCTCGGACATAACTCGCCCTCCATGGACGTGACTCTTTCTCCAGAGACTTGACTCTCCTTCCAAGTTCTTAATGGGCCTGTCCCACTGGGGTGATTTTTCAGCGGACTGCTTGCGACTGTCAAGTTGCCGGCAGTCGCCTGAAACACTGGGAACTGGAACTGCGACGGGCAGACTGGAACACACACACACACGCAAACACATCGCAAAGGCGGGGGCCAGGGCAAGTGGGGGAGCTCTGTCTAAGAAATTCCCACGGTGCAAAGCCAAGGTGATACAGACACGCACCACGATGAACAGGAAGGTTGGCGCTGTAATTAAGACGGCTTGCACAGTGTATGGTAAGTCCTTTAAAAAAGAGATGGGGGGGGGGAGAGAGATGGGGGAGAAGGGGGGAAGACAACTTTTAAGAAGCCAGACAACTGTTAATAAGCCAGAGATACACGGCTGTGAAGTTCGGTGGACATTTAACATTACCGGTCGGTTCTCCTTGCTCTGGAAACTACTGCTTTTGTTTTTCTCCCCCAATGAGCCAACGAAAATGGCAAAGGCGATTAACTAAAACTACCTCGAACACCTTGACTACCCATAACTAAATGGCGACCCCACTACAACTGCACCAACGACTACAGGATCATCGATTATCACCATGGCGACCAGTTTTTGGTCACAGAAAAACTTTCAACATTTTGAAAACTTTGCGGCGACCATACTGAGGCCGCGACTAGTTCCCAGAGTGCGGGAACTCCTAGCGACCATGAAGGAGACTCACCAGAGACCACCAGCGAACATGTGGTGACCATGTGGCAAGCACAGAATCTCCTGCACTCGCCCAAAATGTCACCTTTCTACAACGTTTTCCAGTCCAAGCGCTCTCCAAATCACTGTCCCCCTCTCAATCGGGCCTCCTTTTCCTTGCTCAATTAAATTTCTCCACATCGACAGCCAAGTCTACAGTTATCTACCCCAAAGCTCTAAACTATCCACATCCCTACCACAGCTTCAAGGTACTACTGAAATCCTGCCTTTTGATCAACCTTTTGGCTTCCTCTGCTAATATCTCCAAATAAAATCAGAAATAAATATTCGGCCGATCAGGCAGCGTCTGAGGAGAGGGAAACCAAATTAATGTTTCAGGTCATCTGGTGAAAAGTTTGAAAACATTTTTGCTGATATCAAACCAAACAGATATCAAACCAAACAGACTGTTAAGCTAAGGTACACAAAAAAGCTGGAGAAACTCAGCGGGTGCAGCAGCATTTATGGAGCGAAGGAAAAAGGCAACTTTTCGGGCCGAAACCCTTCTTCAGACTAGTCTAGTCTAGGAGTGTTTGATTTATCAAACTTAGATCCTTTAAGTGTAAAAATAACTTATGGGGGTTGGGGGGAGGGGGGAGAAGAAAGGAAAAAGGAGGAGGAGCTCGAAGGCTGGGGGATGGGAGGAGACAGCAGGAGGGCTGAGGAAGGGGAGGAGACAAGAAGGACTAACAAAATTGGAAGAAAATCAATGTTCAATGGAAGAATTAAGACTATTAAGCTATTTTCTTCCCAGTAATTATTTTTTTTTTATCATTTAAGAGGACAGGTGTTGAGTATTGAGTTCACTAACTAATTTAATTAATGAAATTCTAAACCATAAATATGGATGAATTACACATCTTTAACAACTTCATTGTACAGATCAAAACCACTGTCCAAGATACAATCAACTGAAAGCAGGTCTCAACACTATCAGGTAAGAACATTTACTGTAAAGGTATTTGGTCAATCAACTAAAATCTGTGACATACGACTTCAAAACTATTCTCCAGAGAATTGTTGTTTCATGTGTCTGACAGATTGCCATTACAATCACTGAGGGACGCCAGTTAGCTGGGGAAAATATCGACCCTATGGTGATAATTGAAGTTGGTGATGAGAAAAAACAAACAACAGTGAAAGAAGGAACAAATTTCCCTTTTTACAATGAGGTAAATGCAGCAGATCTCTTGTGTCATTCATGGGTGGTGGTTCGGCATGCTGATGTTTTGATGTTAGTTTTGAAAAGGTCAAATGAATTCCAAAAGTTAGTTGGATATTCGGAAAAATGTCATTCTGAATGTGCATGTTCTGGCGAGCTGGTTGTCCAACTGTTGGTACCAGCGGGAGGGTTAAACAAGGAGTCTGCTGGACACAGGACTGCATAGTAGCAGCCTGGTGAGTATTTGTTGGGGGCCTGACACTGTAGGTGAGGATAGAAACATAGAAAATAGGTGCAGGAGGAGGCCATTCAGCCCTTCGAGCCTGCACGCCATTCAATATGATCATGGCTGATCATCCAACTCAATATCCTGTACCTGCCTTCTCTCCATACCCCCTGATCCCTTTAGCCACAAGGGCCACATCTAACTCCCTCTTAAATATAGCCAATGAACTGACCTCAACTACATTCTGTGGCAGAGAATTCCAGAGATTCACCACTCTGTGTGTGAAAAATGATTTTCTCATCTCGGTCCTAAAAGATTTCCCCTTTATCCTTAAACTGTGACCCCCTGTTCTGGACTTCCCCAACATCGGGAACAATCTTCCTGCATCTGGCCTGTCCAACCCCTTAAGAATTTTGTAAGTTTCTATAAGATCCCCCCCTCAATCTTCTAAATTCTAGCGAGTACAAACCGAGTCTATCCAGTCTTTCTTCATATGAAAGTCCTGCCATACCAGGAATCAGTCCGGTGAACCTTTTCTGTACTCCCTCTATGGCAAGAATGTCTTTCCTCAGATTAGGAGACCAAAACTGTACGCAATACTCCAGATGTGGTCTCACACCTGGAATCAGGATATGAGCCAGAGAGGCAGAAGTCTGGGCTAGGTTTGCGCAGCTCGGAGGAAACCGCGGCCTAAGGGTGTCAGGGGAGTTTGTTGAGCACCAGGCTAACAGTTGGCAGAGTGTATGTAGCTTTAAGCACATCTAGCTATGTTCAAAATGAATTTGCATTTAACGTCACTGTATCTCAAATTAAATTGAGCCACTGGCCAGCCATCCAGTTCAGGCAGCTGCTTGAGCCTAGATGAGGATCCCAGACAAAATGGCAATGGCACTATGTCCTTGCACATTATTTTCATTTCACTGCCACCCAGTTTGCACCATATGGGGAGACCTGGAAGTTCAAGCCATAAATCCTCTGACATCTCTATTTAAGAATCCTAAACATGCTGCATCAATCTGAGGGCTCTCAGACAATTTGCTCAGAATGGAAGACATTGGATTTTCTCTGGAGCAGTTGTGCATGTTGACTCATTCCCCGACTGTGGGGAATCGGCAATGGAAAATAGGACTTCTCCCATCGGGATGGAGAAAGGATATTGCCGAGGAACCTCTGGAAAATCCTGCTCCTCGCAGCTACCGACTAATACTGCAAAGGATGCGGGCTATCCATCAGACCCACACCCAACATCCCATGTTCTTTGCCACGAATAAGGTATAGAAGGGTCAGAAGAAAATCATTCTCAAACAAATTATGGCTGAAATTAGTTTCATTTTAAGGAAAAAAGACTACAATCACATAGATCATTCCAAATAGAAATTAGCTACATTTGGACACGTGTAAATTGCAGATTTGTTTGCTGTGTCAGTCATTGTTGATTTAACCTTTTAGAATACAAAGTAAAATTTATCCCGTGCACTTTTAAGTGATGTTATTTCCATGGATTGCCATTTCCAAGGATTGACAACAGAGTGAAATGTGCCATCACTTTCGTTACATTACAAATGTTTCTGCATCTTGTTAGAAGTGTACATTTTTATGAAAAGGAAGGTTCAAACCTAAGAGTGTAATGCCCCTGTCCCACTTAGGAAACATGAACGGAACCTCTGGAGACGTTGCGCCCCACCCAAGGTTTCTGTGCGGTTCCCGGAGGTTTTTGTCAGTCTCCCTACCTGCTTCCACTACCTGCAACCTCCGGCAACCACCTGCAACCTCTGGGAACCGCACGGAAACCTTGGGTGGGGCGCAAAGTCTCCAGAGGTTTCCGTTCAGGTTTCCTAAGTGGGACAGGGGTATAAATTCCTTAAATTAAGTTCATTGAAGCTCCTTCCTCTGATGCTTGATGTGTTATTATTATTGATTAATACCCAGCAACACTTGTGATTCTTCTGTCTCTGTGTTGCTATGGACTGTTCAGTAGACCTTTGTAAACCTTATTTTTTATTCTTTTGTTGCAGTACTTTGTCTTTGATTACATTGGTCCAGCAGAGATACTGTTTGACAGAATCATTACATTTTCGGTGAGAATTCATATTCTTCAACACAATTTTTAATTGCATTTTAAAGATGATTCAATTAAATTTTCATTAACATTTAATGAATGTTAATAGTGAATATCATTAACATTTTGGAAAAGGTTGATCATTCAAAAGTAGAAATGTGCTCATTATAATTAAACTGAGTAAAAGATAAGGTAGCAAGGTTCACATTTGTATACACACACCCTATTATTATCTCTATTGAAGCCAATTAATATTTAAAAGCCAACTGCCAATTCAAATCATCAGCATGCCAAACTGGTCAAAAACACAGTATATCATGCAGGTGGAAAGACCAATGTATAATAAAAAACCTTTAAAAAGATGTGTGAATATTATGCTATTTGTTTTATATGTGAGTGATCTTGATGCAAATGTAGGCAAAAGTAAGCTTACAGTTGGGAAGCAAATTGGTGGTGTTGTCACACGCACTAACCCCCTCCCCCCTGATATTATATTAATATTATTCATTCGCTCCTTTTACCCTATCCCCCACCCTATCCACTCACACATAGCCCCCAATTGCGCAGGCGTGGCTAGAGAGGGAGAGTGAGTAGAGAGAGAGGGCAGAGGAGAGGGGGCAGAGAGAGAGAGAGGGGGGGAGAGAGAGAGAGAGAGAGAGGGGGAGAGAGAGAGAGGGGGAGGGGGAGAGAGAGAGGGGGAGAGAGAGAGAGAGCAGGGGAGAGAGAGAGAGAGGAGAGAGAGAGAGAGAGAGGGAGAGAGAGAGAGAGGAGCAGGGAGAGGGCAGAGGCAGGGAGAGGGCAGAGGCAGGGAGAGGGCAGGGGCAGGGGGAGGGCAGAGGCAGGGAGAGGCAGCGACAGGGGAGAGGGCAGCGACAGGGAGAGGGCAGAGACAGGGACAGGGAGAGGGAGAGGGCAGAGACAGGGAGAGGGCAGAGACAGGGAGAGGGCAGCGACGGGGAGAGGGAGGGCAGCGACGGGGAGAGGGCAGCGACGGGGGGAGAGGGCAGAGGCGGGGAGAGGGCAGAGAGCGGGGAGAGGGCAGAGGCGGGGAGAGGGCAGAGGCGGGGAGAGGGGAGAGGCGGGCAGAGGGGAGAGGCGGGGAGAGGGGAGAGGCGGGGAGAGGGCAGAGGCGGGGAGAGGGCAGAGGCGGGGAGAGGGCAGCAGGCGGGGAGAGGGCAGCGGCGGGGAGAGGGCAGCGGCAGGGGAGAGGGAGAGGGCAGGGAGAGGGGAGAGGGCAGCGGAGGGGAGAGGCAGGCGGGGGGAGAGGCAGGGAGAGGGGGGGAGAGGCAGGGGAGAGAGGGGAGAGGCAGGGAGAGGGGAGAGGCAGGGAGAGGGGAGAGGCAGGGAGAGAGGGGAGAGGGGAGAGGAGGAGGGGAGAGGAGAGAGAGGGAGAGGGGAGAGGGAGAGGGGGGAGCAGGGGAGAGGGGAGAGGGAGAGACAGAGAGGGGAGGGAGAGACAGGGAGAGGGGGGAGAGACAGGGAGAGGGGAGAGACAGGGAGAGGGGAGAGACAGGGAGAGGGGCAGAGAGAGAGGGAGAGAGGAGACAGGGAGAGACAGGGGAGAGACAGGAGAGAGGGGAGACAGGGAGAGACAGAGAGGGGAGAGACAGAGAGGGGAGAGACAGAGAGGGGGAGAGACAGAGAGAGGGCAGAGAGAGACAGAGAGAGGGCAGAGAGACAGAGAGAGGGCAGAGACAGAGAGAGGGCAGCAGAGAGACAGAGAGAGGGCAGAGACAGAGAGAGGGCAGAGACAGAGAGAGGGCAGAGGCAGAGAGAGGGCAGAGACAGAGAGAGGGCAGAGACAGAGAGAGGGCAGAGGCAGAGAGAGGGCAGAGGCAGAGGCAGAGAGGGCAGAGGCAGAGAGAAGGCAGAGGCAGAGAGAAGGCAGAGGCAGAGAGGAGAGGCAGAGGCAGAGAGAAGGCAGAGGCAGAGAGAAGGCAGAGGCAGAGAGAGGGGCAGAGGCAGAGAGAGGCAGAGGCAGAGGTGCAGAGAGGGGGCAGAGGCAGAGAGGGGGGCAGAGGCAGAGAGGGGGCAGAGGCAGAGAGGGGGCAGAGACAGAGAGGGGGCAGAGACAGAGAGAGGGCAGAGACAGAGAGGGGGCAGAGACAGAGAGGGGGCAGAGACAGAGAGGGGGCAGGGGAGAGAGAGAAGGGCAGAGAAAGAGAGAGGAGGGCAGAGGTAGAGAGAGGGCAGAGACAGAGGGAGGGCAGAGGAAGAGAGGGGGCAGAGACAGAGAGGGGGCAGAGGCAGCGAGAGGGGGGCAGAGGGCGAGAGGGGGGTGGGTTGGGGGGGGGGGGTGACGTCACTCGAAGTGCGTGGAAGACTCTGTGTGTGAGATGGCTCGGAGCAGACCCATTGTGACATCATCAGCGAAAGTCGATCGTTTTAAATTCAAAGTCTTTTGACGATTTTCAACTTTGATCTGTAAAAAGTCAAGAAATAAAGCATGAAATGTTCAGATAAGGTGATCGGCCTCGACGGGAAAAATGTCAACCGGAATATGCAAGAATGATATCGTTACCACGTAGTTTTATAGCGAAGATGTAAAGACACACACACATATACACAGGCACAAGATCAGAATTTAAATAAGTATAATGATATGATATATAATGATCATTGGGATGCCAGGAAGTTAATAAAGGATGTGATTGCACTGGAGGGCAGATTCGCCAATGTGTTTCTCGAGATGGATCATTTCAGACATGAGGCTGGATAGGCTGGGTCTGTTTCCTAAGGAGCGGAGGAGACTAAAGAGAGACATGATTGAAGCATATAAAAGTAAGAGCGCATCGGTAGTGTAGGTAACAGGAAACATTTCCCTTAGCCGTTGTGTCTACTATGGATGCTATATGTTTAAGGTAAGAGGTAGGCTATTTAGACAGAACAGGAGGAACAATATTTTCAGCTCGAATGAAGGTTTGAAACTGCAATGCATTGCCTAAGGGGGTGGTGAAGGCAGGGGGCCTCACAACAACACCTTGAACACATGGCATAGGTAAGTGCTAGAAAACACTTTCTAGGGGCTAACAGAATCAAGGGATTTGAGAAGAAGGCAGGCATGGGTTACCGATTGTGAATGATCTGCCATGGCAGTGCAGGCACGAAGGGCCAAATGGTCTCCTCCTGCACCTATTTTCTATGTCTATGTCTGTCTAAAACAGATTAGTATAGATAGGCACTTGATAGCTGCCATGGGCGTAGGGGGCTGATAGGCTGTTTCCTTGCTGTACGACTCAAACACACTATATTATGACCAACACAAAGCTCTCTTTAAAAGATCTATAAGTCGTTCTAGTGCTCTCGATCGGAACACTGTGGTGGGGATTAGAAGAGGTATTTTGGACACCTCCTTGGCCAACAAGATGTCAAGATGCTCAGGCCAAGAATGACGGATTTTTGTTGCAATTAGCTAATAACTTTGCTTCAAGTGTTGTTCTTCTGGAGTTGCTGATTCTTCAGGATGTGATCAAGTGCTTGATTGATTCTTATCAGCATATATCCATTTTTGAGCTGAATGTTATATTTTTCTCACTGCAAACTCTCTCAAGGTTAAGTTTACTTGGCACAAACCTAGTTTTTAGGTAGAAATGTTTTGGTTTCCTAGTCTAGATTATGACAGAAACTATTTACATAGATAGATAGATATTACTTTATTAATCCCCTTATTCAGGGGAAATTCAGATGTCCCTGCAGCACACTAATAAAAATACAACATAGCATTCAAGAAGTTTAACATTAAAACATAAAAACATCCCCCCACAGAGGTTCCCACCGTGGGTGAAGGCACAAAGTCCAGTCCCCATCCTCTTGTCCACCCAGAGTCGGGCCTATTGAGGCCTCCACAGTCGCCGTTACAGGGCCCGATGTTCCCAGCCGTTCTCGCCGGGTGATGGTACTCCGGCGTTGGGAGAACCCTCAGTGGCTTGGGGTGCCAGGAACGGCCGCCTTCTTACCGGAGACCGCGGCTTCCAAGCCAACAGACCGCGCCGAACTGAGCCCCACACACTGGCGATCTCGTCGAGAGATCCCAGGCTGACAGAAACCAGCCTGAAGAAGGGTCTCGATTGGAAACTTTACGCATTCCACCTCTCCAGAGATGCTGCCTGTCCCACTGAGTTACTCCAGCATTTTGTATCTACCCCTGGTATAAACCGGCATCTGCATTTCCCTTTAATTATATTATTACTTACAGGCGAGTTTGTCCTGTTTTTATCTTAATATTCATTAGAAAATGTGGAGATTTTCAGTGAACGTTTGCATCCATTAACTATTGCTCTCAACACTGGTGCAATCCTGCAGGTCAGGCATTCCAAATTGATCGGAGGAACGCTGATTGGAGCTTTTAAACTGGATGTCGGAACAGTTTACAATGAACCAGGTAGGAACAATGGCTATTTGCTCATCATAAAATACAAGGTGTCTGGTGGTTTGCCTCTGAGCACCTGAATTCCATAAAATGTTGGTAACATGGATGCATAGCACCACACACCTGGAGTAAATTTGGGTTAGTTCCAGTACTGAGATCATGTTTGGCCCATCTGATGTTTCAAAGTCTACTCTGTGGTTCGAGATCCAGGAGAATGTATTACTGTATAAACATTCAGTATTAATGTTTCTAACTTTCTCCATAATGTACTTCATTATTTCTTCAGAATTTTGAAGTAGAGTATTTAAAGTTAGAAACAATAAAATAGAGAATTTTAAATGTTATAAATTAGTTATAATTAAATGTGTTTATTGCAATTCTTGGCTTTCTTAAAAAAAAAACCCAACTTTTTCACGGCATTTTACCTCAAATATTGTAATCAAAGTTCACCATATACTTTCACCCACTGTCTCACCTTTCTGCATTTTCAAACTCTTTGATTCCTTCGAAGATGTTGGTTTATATGTTGCTATGGAATATTTTGTCTCCTGTGTCGATGCAATGCAGCTTGAAACCTTAATTCCATGGTTGGATTCACTTCATTAGGCTAGGATTTGTTGAAGAAACAGTAAACTCGGCAATATCTTTTGGATTACCTGGTGGAATTCATGATGAAAAATACAATTCCATTCATCTACATTTATTCACATAATGTGGTGTAACCTGCTGTGAATTTAATCTTTGCTATGGTGGTGACATAGGCAAACATGCAACAATTAGATGAAAGAACATATTTTCCTCAATATTACTACTTGAAATTAGCATGATAAATGAAATAAAATGACCAGTACGTGAATGAAGGTCCAACTAGCTGTATCTCTACTTTGACTCTTGCAAATCTAATATTGTAGGAAGGATGTCAACAAAATAGAGAGAGTACAGAGGAGATTTACTAGAATGTTGCCTGGGTTTCAGCAACTAAGTTACAGAGAAAGGTTGAACAAGTTAGGTCGTTATTCTTTGGAGCGCTGAAGGTTAAGGGGGGGGGACTTTATAGAGGTCTTTAAAATGATGAGAGGGATAGACAGAGTTGACGTGGACAAGCTTTTCCCATTGAGAGAAGGGAAGATTCAAACAAGGGGACATGACTTGGGAATTAAGGGACAGAAGTTTAGGGGCAACATGAGGGGGAACTTATTTACTCAGAGAGTGGTAGCGGTGTGGAATGAGCTTCCAGTGGAAGTGGTGGAGGCAGGTTCGATTTTATCATTTAAAAATAAATTGGATAGGACGGGAAAGGAATGGAGGGTAATGGTCTGAGTGCAGGTAGATGGGACTAGGTGAGAGTAAGTGTTCGACACGGACTTGAAGGGCCAAGGGCCGGTTTCCGTGCTGTAAATTGTTATATGGTTATTGTGTCCTCTTTCCAGGGGCAAAGCATACCCATGAATGGTAGGGAAAAAGGGCCTTGTCTAATCGGTTTCTCTGTCATTCTGGGACAGGTGTGAGAATGATAGTAATATAAATAATGACTATTCAGTGATTTGTAAGTCCTGTGTCTGCTCGTGTCTTTTAGAGGAGAATGTCTTCATTTTAATGCCCATTGGCTCAGTCAGATCTTTTAACAGGATTTAAAAATCTAATATTTGGGGTTCTTCCGGCCCTTAATCTAGCAATGTTACAAAATTTTGAGATTTAAAAAATCAAGTCTGCAATTTATCCCATCAGATAAAGTATAACAATAAGTTTAATTTGACACCAAATTCACTTTCATATCTCAAGTATTAAAAAAGTTATGACCATTTTCATACTCGGAAATTAGCATCTTGTTCCCTATTGATTTTCAATGGACATTACAAAAAAGCTGTGATCTTGGATAATCAAACGCCCATTTCTTAAGGAAAGATTAACATTTTTAAATAGCCTAAGTGTCCAAAGATTATTCACAAATAATTCACAATATAACATGATTTTTATATCTAATTTACATTAATTTATAGGCCAAATGGAAGGAATTTAGTGTTCAATTGCTGTAAATAAATGCCCATTTAAATCGGCTTTCTAGTGGGTTCATGTGGAACGCGCCGGTTTAGAACGTTGACATAGCGCTGGATTAGTGCCCTCAAATGCCGAGAAAAATACTGCGGGATATAAAAAGCCCAAAATGAGCTATTCGTTATAGATAATTTGATATATAGGGTTATATATATGCCCCATTTAATGTAAAAATAAGGTACATACCTTTAATTGTTTGCTCTATAAAACCCTGGGGCTGCGAAAGGTCGCGAGTTGAGAGAGTTATTTTAAAACTATTATAACTATATTATCGAGGCCTATAAAACTAATAATACCTTTTGCGACCGGGTCTTGCAGCGATTTTTCGTTAATGATTTACTAGGCTGAACATGTGTGATTAGTACAGCCTAGTAAAAATCGCGTTTTAAACCCGCCCCCTCCAAACAGCGCCAAAATCGCGGGCCTGGCTGAGGGCAGATTCCTAATGACGATTCAGGTAGGTTTTGTAACATACCTACTTAATCTTCTTCTCTTCTTCTGTCTCGTGGCCAAGGTGTCCATCTTGCCACTGTTTAGGTTTGCTTCCTAATAAGAGTAAGGATCTTCCTTAATGGTACCCAGATTCATCAAGTCTCAGCCTAGAAAATGAGCAGGGGCTCAAGTGATGGTTGGGACTCCTGGCCAATGATGTATTGATACTGATAAGGCCAACAGAAGGTGTTATCTCAATAATATTTAAAAGATATAGAGTCATATCACACAGAAATAAGCTCTTTAGCCCACAGTCTGCCGACCATGGAATACACGATTACACAATAGTTATTTATTCGCACATTTCCATCAATCTTTCTTAGATTTTACGACTAACTTATATACTGGGACTATTTCCAGTGACCATTTAACCTGCCACCTATGTGTCTTTGGGATGTGCGAGGAAATTCATGTGATCACAGGGGGAAGGTCTCACAGAACCAGAGTGGAAGCCAGACAAATCTGAGGAGCAGTCTGAGAAAATAAGAAACAAGTCATTCCTTGATCTTGGGAAATTTAAAAAAAATGACTATGAAATGTCACTTATCAATTAACAACTTACGATAAGCACATTGTCATTCATGTTACCCACATTTGTCAGGAAATGGTGTTAGGTAAACTGAAGGCAGATAAACCTGCAAAGAGTAGGAGTAAACGGGTCCTTTTCACAATGGCAGGCAGTGACTAGTGGGGTACCCCAAGGCTCAGTACTGGGACCCCAGCTATTTACAATATATATTAATGATCTGGATGAGGAAATTGAAGGCAATATCTCCAAGTTTGCTGATGACACTAAGCTGGGGGGCAGTGTTAGCTGTGAGGAGGATGCTAGGAGACTGCAAGGTGACTTGGATAGGCTGGGTGAGAGGGCAAATGTTTGGCAGATGCAGTATGTAGAGGGAGTGCAGAGACGGTTCACCAGACCGATTCCTGGGATGTCAGGACTGTCATATTAGGAAAGACTGGATAGACTTGGTTTATACTCTCTAGAATTTAGAAGATTGAGAGGGGATCTTATAGAAACTTACAAAATTCTTAAGGGGTTGGACAGGCTAGATGCAGGAAGATTGTTCCCGATGTTAGGGAAGTCCAGGACAAGGGGTCACAGCTTAAGGATAAGGGGGAAATCCTTTAAAACCGAGATGAGAAGAACTTTTTTCACGCAGAGAGTGGTGAATCTCTGGAACTCTCTGCCACAGAGGGTAGTTGAGGCCAGTTCATTGGCTATATTTAAGAGGGAGTTAGATGTGGCCCTTGTAGCTAAGGGGATCAGGGGGTATGGAGAGAAGGCAGGTACGGGATACTGAGTTGGATGATCAGCCATGATCATATTGAATGGCGGTGCAGGCTCGAAGGGCCGAATGGCCTACTCCTGCACCTAATTTCTATGTTTCTATGTTTCTAAATCCCCAGGGCCTGATGGTCTGCATCGCATAGTACTCAAGGTGGAGGCGCTCGAAATCGTGGATGCATGGGTGATCATTTTCCAATGTTCTCTCAACTCTGGATCAGTTTCTGTGGACTGGAGGGTAGCCAATGTAACTCCACTTTTTAAAAGTGGAGGGAGAGAGAAAACAGGGAATTATAGACCAGTTAGCCTTACATCAGTAGTGGGGAATATGCTGCAGTCAATAGACAAATAGGTGCAGGAGGAGGCCATTTGGCCCTTCGAGCCAGCACCACCATTCAATGTGATCATGGCTGATCATACCCAACCAGTACCCTGTTCCTGCCTTATCCCCATATCCTTTAATTCCACTATCCACTAAGAGCTCTATCTAACTCTCTCTTGGTAGCCTCCAGAGAACCAGCCTCCACCGCCCCCTGAGGCAGAGAATTCCACAGACTCGCAACTCTCTGTGTGAAAAAGCTTTTCCTCACCTCCATTCTAAATAGTTTACCATTTATTTTTAAACTATGGCCCCTTGTTCTGGACTCCCCCAACATTCGGTACATGTTTCCTGCCTCTAGCATGTCCAAACACTTAATAATAGTAAGATTAAACGAGAACTTACCAGTTTGAAGTTTGATCTGTATTTTATGAGGAGGAACGTTGAGGGAATACATGAAAGAAACCCGCTACGACGCATGCGTGTCATCCTTCAAAGCAGCGGTGTGAGGTCACAGATACCCTATATTGACCTAAAATAGCAAGATTATCAAAGAGATACCAGCTTAAGATTTGACCCTATGAGGGTGGGAGCGGAGGGCATGTATTCCCTCAACGTTCCTCCTCATAAAATACAGATCAAACTTCAAACTGGTAAGTTCTCGTTTAATCTTACTATTTTACTTCGGAGTCACGTGAGGGACTCCATGAAAGATTTCAAAGCTCTGTGACCTCATGCCGTGGAAACGAGTCCATGCTTCACAACTGCCTTGGTAGTTAGAGAGAAATTGTTAATTATATTCAAAGCATTCATACCAATTATTTAATGGAAATGATAAATAATATCGAATTAATTCAAATCATAACCCTGTATTCTTCAGGGATAAATTATCATACAGAACTTAAAATTGTTCCCCGAAAAACCGTTCCCATACTGCTAACTGGTTTGTTAACATTTCTGAAACGTATTCTCCAACAACCATCCTGCAATCCTGAGCATTTGGTCCATGGATACATCAAGGTGTTTTGCTGCAGATGTAGCTGCAGCCCTGGTGGGGTGAGAATTAAATATGTTATTGTCCACTCCCGCCTATCATATCCCATATTTCAGCCACCGCGAAATGGTCTGAGTTACACTCTATGGTACAGTATCTTATAGCTGATTAAACGCCAATTCCTTGCCTCTGATAGCCTTTTTTCCTACTGTATAACAAAACCGTACTACTATACAGAGGCATTGTCCTCCGGGTAGGCCATCAATTCTATGACCTGCCCCGCTAATCCTGGCCTATTTTGTTTAATAATACGGTTCTGGATCACAAACCTCAATCTTCGTGCCGCAATAGTGAAGCCATCCAGTCTTACTTTTAGCAATAACTGGAGCTTATGCACTGTGACTAGCGCTATCAGCATTACCATTTCTAGTTAGTTATCCAGATATAATGCTGTAGCCGGCGACCAATTCCTCAGCAAGATCAAAGCCACACTTACATTCCAAATATAGTTATCTTACTGTTTCTTGCCATTAATAACTTGACAATGCACTTTCGGCATTATTCACAGTGCTGAAACACAGTCCTCCATATTGCAGGCTGGTAAGCAACTGTAGCACCCCCGGAACATCCTTATTTCTGTGGTCCAGAAAGTTATCATGGCAGTAATTAGTCCATTTTAATATGACCTAAATACTGTTATAGAGTAGACCTTCTTCGTGCTGCTGTGATCATGTCCACAGTTCTATCGATAGCCCCATGTCCCATAGCGGTGTTATAGAGTCTACAACCTACTAAATCAATATTTTCTATGACATGGATAGCTATCCTCAGTTACTGGATGCACCAGCAACTTAGGACTACGTCTACCGTTATACATAGTTCCAGCACCATGTCCTGTACCCCGGGAAAACCATAGTTGGGTAAGCCAATCAGGTACTAAGACATCCCCAATGCCGATTCCTGTTGAATGTCCCTTCGTACCCCAAATTTATAAACTAGACAAGGAGGTAATACATAAATGAAAAACCCCTCCCCTAGTGCAGTGAAACAGCATCTGTAGCTTCTGCCTCAGGATCTGGTATCAATGATACATACCTCGGTAACTGGTGATTTAACCCCGGATGCAATTCTAATATCCGGCCTTACCTACTTTACTGATTTTAGCAAATACCATCTATCCAACATCCATTTAGTACTTCCAATAATTTTTCGTGGCCTGGTGTCTGCCACTGATTTAGTATCCCTGGTAGATACGTAGCCCATAACCAAATATTCCTTTGGACACACCATTCCCAAGTTTAATTTGCCAATTCATCACAAGCTGGTGATATCTTTCCACCCATATGACTTAAATATGCCATCACCGAGGTATTATCTATCTACCATCTACCATGCTGCAGTTTCATTCCTGAGCAATAAGATTTTTGCCCATGAAATGCACTTAACATTTCTAACCCTTAGTGTTATGTAGGTTAGCTTCTTATATATTCCATCTCCCCCATAGCTCGAGATGGTATCAGTTGTACCATAACCAATTGCACTGGCATCTGTTTGTAATAGCACAGACGGGTTGTGAATAACTATTGGGTTTGGAGCAATACTTAACATTGTGTTCCCAACATTGTAATTCTTTAATAGCTTCTATCATTTTTCCATTGGCCAAAATAAATGACCTCTATAATATATGCGCCCATTAAACTCTGTGGCTTTCCATATTAGTAAAGTCATTAACATATTAAATGTGTTAATGGTGTCAATTTTGACTTAAGTGGACGGATAATGAATCCCCCTGTTGGATATTGAGTAGCAAGGATCTTAAAGATTAATACTTGCCATACAGTAGCCTGCTGAACACTAAGTCTTTAGCACTGCTAAAAATATCCATTTTTAAAATGAATATATTGCACAACATTGTGAAGTATTGATAATCCATAATAATACGGCAACCCCCATCTTTCTTATTTCTAATAAAGATATTTGAGACAAATCCTGTTGTTCAGGTTTGGTTTATTCCATTACCAGCATGTATATCTGTCCGGTATATGTTGTACTGGAGGGTTTTGTTTGTGTAGAAACTCTATCAGATATCCCTTAAAACTGCTAAGGATATATCTGTCCATAGATATATTACACCACGCTTCAACATGAAGTTGCAATATCCCTCCAACTTCCGTGCTCCCTATTAATGCTGGAGCCCCAAATTCACCTACCTCCATGGTATTGGTGGTAACCAAGTTATTTTTCTTGGTTTCATATGCGGTTGTGGAGAGCCTAATGGTTAATGTTACTTTTGCATCTTCCACAGTGGTCGTCCCGGCCCAAACCCTAAACAGGACGCTGCTGCTGGGTACCTCTGCCCAATTCTTTGTAGTATAATTACAAAAACACTACCTCTCTTAGGATGCACATGAGGTTAATGTCTTCCCCAGATAACCTTTGGATGCTTTAATCAGCCCCAAAGTCAAGCCTCCTCGCCAATTCTTTACCTGTTTAGACAGGTCTCCCCCCCCCAAATAACGGGGTCTATAGCCCTTTGCTTACATAGTATAGCGAACTAGGGTCTAGAGCTGGCTTAATGGCCCTTCAAACTGCACATTGCAAAAAAATAGTGCTAATGGCATCCTTGTGGTCACTAATTTTGTACACCTTATTTAACATGCGGGCCAAAGCTGTTATGCCCGCCATGAGACCTTTCAGAGTATTACGGATTTTCCCAACTCCTAACGGCCTTCCCAACATGTCTGCAAATGCACCTGTAACAATGGCTACATTAAGAGCACCACAATATTCCGGGGTATAGAAGCCTTGCCAACACTTCAGCAAAAATATTAGCTTGAAGTTGATGGGTGGACACACAGTCCTTCAATACTCACCGCCATCCTCTCGCAATCATTCTCCGTGAGTTCTGCTGGCAGTACTGCTCATCATGTTCGGCAGGTTGTTTTCCCCCCCTTCAATAGGGGACAGTGGCTCCATCACCTGCTCAGGCTTTACCCCGTCAGACCTTCCATACCCTCCTCAGAGGCGTCCGACATTTCATGCAGCCCATATGGGAAACTGCTGTGGGACTTATATTATTATTTGCCCACTGTGGCTACCTCCAATCCCAGAGCCTGCCAATATGGAGAATTTTACTCCAGCAAACCGCTCCAGCCGACTTACATGCTCTCGGGCACTCGTCGTCGCGGGTGCTTAATATATGGGACCGCTCCTGCCGACCTTGGTGCTCTCGGGCACTAGTCGCACGCGGTATATCCCACAGCCCGTCCCCATGCCTACGGGCACTGGACCGTTCCCCATGGTCCTGGTACTCACGGGCACCTCTACCCATTTAGGGTGAAGTTTGGCACTCGCTCCCATCTGGGAGATGCTGGTGCCGACATTTATTGCTGGCTGCTGCTGGTCATTAAACAACAGCCCTTCAGCTCTATACTGACATCAGTAGCTGGCTCCCTGCTGTTCAGCATCACACCAGTAACGACCTGTGGCTGTGCCCTGGCGTCCTTAGCTGGCTCCCTGCTGTTCAGCAACACACCAGTCTCTTCAGAATACAGCAAGCACTCTGGAAAAAGCACCAAAAAAGGTAAGGGAAATTTGTTCTTACCTGTACTGGTTTTCAGCCTGCCGTTTTCGGAGGAACGTCCTTCCTCCCGCAGCCCCACGTACCCCGTAGCGCAGGTCCATGGGCTGCTGTTCCCGATGTCTGCTCTCTCTCTTTCCGGGTGGTGCAGCTGCTTTAATCAGCTGCGGAGCGCCGAACGACTGCATCTAAAAATAGACCCGACTTGGTCTAGAAACTCCCCGGGCCGTGTAGCTTTGTTTCCCGCCCGGCAGCAGTCTCTTGCCGGTGCGGGGAGCGACGTCGGGCACAGCTGTTCTGTGCTAAAAATAGCCGTTTGGGAATCCTCTCCGGAGGGTTCGCGCTAACGGCTGCTGCTGCTGCTGGTCTGGCTGCAATATTTCTGCAGTCTCCCTCCAGCTCCTGCAGCTTCTTGTATTTCCTACCTGCAAGGTAAGTGGAAAAATTTTTGCAGTCTCTTACCTGCTTCTTTGCCTTTCTCTCTAGGGAGACGTCCTCTCCCACTTCTGACTCGTTCAATGCGTGTATGCGATATGGCACGCATGCGTCGTAGCGGGTTTCTTTCATGGAGTCCCTCACGTGACTCCGAAGTAAAATCTTATATGTTTCAATAAGATCCCCTCCCATCCTTCAAAATTCCAGAGTATACAAGCCCAGCCGTTCCAACCTATCAGCATATGGCAGTCCCGCCATCCTGGGAATTAACCTTGTGAACCTTCACTGCATTCCCTCAACAGCAAGAGTGTCCTTCCTCAAGTTTGGAGACCAAAACTGCACACAATACTCCAGGTGTAGTCTCACTAGGGCCCTGTACAACTGCAGGAGGACCTCTTTGTTCCTATACTCAACTCCTCTTGTTATGAAGGCCAACATGCCATTCTCTTTCTTCACTGCTGCTGTACCTGCATGCTTACTTTCATTGACTGATGAACAAGGATCCCTGGATCCCATTGTACTTCCCTTTTTCCCAATTTGACACCATTTAGATAATAATCTGCCTTCCTGTTTTTGCCACCAAAGTGGATAACCTCACATTATCCACATTAAACTGCACCTGCCATGCATCTGCCCATTCAACCAACCTGTCCAATTCACCCTGCATCCGCATAGCATCCTCCTCACAGTTCACACTGCCACTGAGCTTTATGTTATCTGCAAATTTGCTAATGTTACTTTTAATCCCTTCATCCAAATCATTAATATATATTGTAAATAGTTGTGGTCCCAGCACCGAGCCTTGCAGTAGCCCACTAGTCACTGCCTGCCATTCTGAAAGGGACCCGTTAATTCCTAGCCTTTGTTTCCTGTCTGCCAAACAATTTTCTATCCATGTCAGCACCCTACTCCCAATACAATATGCTCTAATTTTCCCCACTAATCTCCTATGTGGGACCTTATCAAATGCTTTCTGAAAGTCCAGGTACATTACATCCACTGGCTCCTCATTGTCCATTATCCTGGTTACATCCTCAATAAATGGCAGAAGATTAATCAAGCATGATTTCAACTTCGTAAATCCATGCTGACCCGGACCAATCCTGCAACTGCTATTCAAATGTGCCGCTATTTCATATTTTATTATTGAGTCCAGCATCTTCCCCACCACCGATGTCAGGCTAACTGGTCTATAATTCCCTGTTTTCTCTGCCGCCCTTCTTAAAAAAGTGGGATAACATTAGCTACCCTCCAATCCACAGGAACTGATCCTGAACCTACAGTACATTGGAAAATTATCACCAATGCGTCCACGATTTCGGGAGTCACTTCCTTAAGTACCCTGGGATGCAGGCCATCAGGCCCTGGGGATTTATCAGTCCCATCAGTCCATCCGACACCATTTCCTGCCTAATGTGGAT
Source organism: Leucoraja erinaceus (assembly GCF_028641065.1). Taxonomy (NCBI): domain Eukaryota; kingdom Metazoa; phylum Chordata; class Chondrichthyes; order Rajiformes; family Rajidae; genus Leucoraja; species Leucoraja erinaceus. The sequence goes on along the minus strand of NC_073380.1, from coordinate 98,120,238 downwards.
TTCCTTCAGTTCCTCCGTCACCCCTGATCCTCTGGCCACTACTATATCAGGAAGATTGTTTGTGTCTTCCTTAGTGAAGACGGATCCAAAATACCTGTTCAACTCATCTACCATTTCCTCATTCCCCATAATAAATTCACCCTTTTCAGTCTTCAAGGGTCCAACTTTGGCCTTAACTAGTTTTTTCCTCTTCATATACCTAAAGAAGCTTTTACTATCCTCCTTTATATTCTTGGCTAGCTTACCTTTGTAACTCATCTTTTCTCCCCACATTGCCTTTTTAGTTATCTGCTCTTTAAAAGTTACCCAATCCTCTTGCTTCCTGCTCATCATTGCTATGTTATATTTCTTCTCTTTTATTTTTATACTCTCCCTGACTTCCCTTGTCAGCCACGGTCGCCCCTTACTCCCCTTGGAATCTTTCTTCCTCTTTGGAATGAACTGATCCTGCACCTTCTGTATTATTCCCAGAAATACCTGCCATTGTTGTTCCACTGTCATCCCTGCTAGGGTATCTTTCCAGTCAACTTTGGCCAGCTCCTCCCTCATGGCTCCATAGTCCCCTTTGCTCAACTGTAACACTGACACCTCTGATTTACCCTTCTCCCTCTCAAATTGTAGATTAAACCTGACCATGTTATGGCCACTACCTCCTAATGGCTCCTTTACCTCGAGTTCCTTTATCAAATCTAGTTCATTGCACAACACTAAATCCAGAATTGCCTTCTCCCTGGTAGGCTCCAATACAAGCTGCTCTAAGAATCCATCATGGAGGCACTCCACAAACTCCCTTTTTTGAGGTCCAGAAGAGGGAATTAAATGTAACATCTTCAAGTTTGCAGATGACACAAAGCTAGGTGGCAGTGTGAGCTGCGAAGGGGATGCTATGAGGCTGCAGGGTGACTTGGACAGGTTGGGTGAGTGGGCAGATGCATGGCATATGCTGTATAATGTGGATAAACGTGAGGTTATCCACTTTGGTGGTTAGAACAGGAAGGCAGATTATTACCTGAATGGTATCAGATTAGGCAAACAAACCTGGGTGTGCTTGTACATCAGTTACTGAAAGTAAGCATCCAGGTACAGCAGGCAGTGAACAATGCTAATGGAATGTTGGCCATTGCAAGAGGATTTAGGTTTAGGAGCAAGAAGGTCCTATTTCAGTTGTACAGGGCCCTGGTGAGACCACACCTGGAGTATGGTGTGCAATTTTGGTCTCCTACTTTGAGGAAGGTCATTATTGCTATAGAGGGAGTGCAGCATTAGGTTCACCAGGTTAATTCCTGGGATGGCGGGACTAACATACGTTGAAAGAATAGGTCGACTGGGCTTGTATCCACTGGTATTTCAAAGGATGGAAGGGGATCTTATAGAAATATATAAAATTCCCAAAGGATTGGACAGGCTAGATGCAGGAAAATGTTCCCGATGTAAAGGGAGTCCAGAACCAGGGGTCACAATTGAAGAATAAAGTCCCTGTCACACTTTCCCGAGTTACCCACGAACTTTCCCGAGTTTTCCCCTTGATTCGAACTCGGGGAATGTCGGGGAATGCCCGTAACAAGTCCGTAGTAGGCCGTAGGAGTCCGTAGATGATTCGTAGCAGCTCGTAATGCCAGCGTTGGAACTCGGGGCATCAGGTAAATCTGGACATTTTTTCAACATGTTGAAAAATGTCCACGAGTTAAAAAAATAACCCCGAGTACCTACGAACGGCTATTACCGTAATTTTCCGAGTTCGAATCAAGGGGAAAACTTGGGAGAGTTCGTGAACAACTCGGGAAAGTGGGACAGGGCCATAAAGGGTAGGCCATTTAGGACTGAGATGAGAAAAAACATCTTCACCCAGAGAGTTGTGAATGTGTGGAATTCTCTGCCACTGAAGGACGTGGGGGCCAATTCACAGGATGTTTTCAAGAGAGAGTTAGATTTAACTCTTAGGGCTAAAGGAACCAAGGGATATAGGGGGAAAAGCAGGAACGGAGTACTGATTGTGGATGATCAGCCATGATCATATTGGATGGCTCGAAGGACCGAATGGCCTACTCCTGCACCTATGTATCTATGTGCTGTGACTTGTGCTCATGTTTCTTGCTGTGTGGTGCTAGGTTTGGCCGGCTGTCTGGCAATGATAAAGTCTGATGGGTTCCATTAGTTCACTACATCTGCTTGGCCGTGGAAACTTCAAGCTAACTTGCCTGTGAATCGTTTTCGAACAATGTTTATTTTCTTGGCCCCTTAGGCTGCATTATTCCCGTCATAAAGTTAAGCCATCCTCATCCAAAGAACTTTACAAAAATTAAATGACGCTAATGCCCACGATGGCAGATATTACTTCTCTTGGAAAGATCAATTTATATTTGTAAAATTGAAAATATTAAATGTTGAAGGATGTTGTCCCACTTAAATTGAGAAAATGCAACGTTTTTTTTCCAATCCCGCTGGGGGATCCAGAACTGATGAATTCTTGGAACGTGACCTCTAATTTAAAACACATTATTCTGACCCTCTGTTGCTGTGAATCTACCTAAATTTCAATTCCTAATTATAAATCTTACAAGAACCACTTCAATAACACTGACCAATTCCTCATCATTTGCCATAGCCCTTTAAAATCTTTCTTATACAAAACTTATTAAGACCAGTTATTCTAAATGCCCTTTGATTTCCTTATAAAGTGAAAGGCGGTTGTTTGGCCCATTAAGTCAATGATGGCTCTCAGAACATTCCTCTCAATCCCGTTATTTTGCTGTTAGCGGTTCTTTTTCACATGCCCCCATTAACTAACTCCTGATTCTCTGCCACCCACCAACGCTAGGGTAATTTTCAACAGCTAATTAATCTACCAACATATCTTTGGGACGTGAATGGAAACCAAAGCCCCTGAGGGAATGCCATGCAGTCGCAGTCAGAGCATGCTAACTGTACCCAATCAGCATTTGGAGTTAGCATTGAACCAGGGTCACCATGTTGTGGCACTGTGGCTGAACAGCAATGTGAAAGCACACCAAATCCGACACTCTGATTTGGACTCACATCATTCAGACCTGGAGCCAGCTGTGACTCAGTTGGCCAACACTTTTGTTTGAATCAGAAAGTAGCAGTTTCCACGGGAAGTGTTCAGGCAGACTCTAGGTTCCTGGGAACCATCATCTCCAAGGATCTTAAGAGGGGGGCTACCATCGACTCCACAGTCAAAAAGGCACAACAGAGGATGTACTTCCTATGGCAGCTGAGGAAGCACAATCTGCCACAGGCAATGATGGTCCAATTCTACACGGCCATCGTAGAGTCTGTTGTCACCTTCTCCATCATGGTCTGGTTTGGCTCAGCCACCAAGCACGACACCTGGAGGCTGCAGCGAATTGTCCGATCAGCAGAGAAGGTTATTGGCTGCAACCTTCCCTCCATTGATGAACTGTACACTGCAAGGGCCAGGAAGCGAGCGGGCAAGATCATCTCTGACCCCTCTCACCCTGGCCACA